>NC_026000.2:103900550-104274208 GCF_000442705.2 Elaeis guineensis | reverse complement strand
AATGGGTCAAGGTGGTTTCATTATTTAAACCAACTTAATTGAACCAAATAAGTTAGGCTCAATTAGACTAATTTAAACCCAACTTAATTAGGCTTAATTAGGCTTAATAAAATTCTAATCAAATTAAAAATTGATTAAGCCCAACCCTGATCATATCAGGGACCAAACCATCTCGACGATTAGGTCAACTCTTAACCTAATCGGGTCAAACCCAACTGAATCCAATTCAATTGGACTTGATCTAAAATTAATTACTCAATCAAATTGAGTTAATTAGTGATCAAATTACTAATTAAACCTCTCATAAATATTGAGTCCAAATCCGATGGATAATCAGGCATCAGAATTCATCGATATGTAACCCTGATCGAAGAGTCCCAAACCAGTGGGACTCTTGACCCCGGTACCCAAAGTGTGTGGGACTCATGATCAGAGAATACTGATTTTCGATCACAGAGTCTCAGACACGTAGGACTCATAGTCCACGAGCATTAGGACTCTTCATCAGCCATTAGATCAGATAGGAACCTCTAATGTGTGTGACCCCGTAGGTTCGAACCTAAGTCGGTAGCACAGGAACTAATTCCTGTACTAATCGAAGTGACCATCTAGCAATGGTACCCGATGATCGGATAGGTCAAATAGTCACAATCGCAACACTCAGAACCTACGTGAATATGGTTACTGTATAATTCATCCTTTTGACCTCTGTGTTTAGGACGACTCAGGGTTAAACTGTCAACCCTAATTAGATCATCCGAATCGTGTTTAACTCAAACAGTCCTGTGACTCCTCACAAAGACTACCCTGGCCAAAGTTTTGCTAAATTGAAACACAACTGTACACAGCTCCTAAACTGAGTGGTCAATCCCATCTTGACACACGCACCGACAAGTCAAGTACTTGACTACACCCAGCAGCCTTCCGTCACTGAATTAGAAATTCAGGTAGTCCAGTGCCTAAGTGCAGTGAGTTGTTTGCAAGTCATCATGGCGGTCTCAGGTCGGAGGGTCATTTATACCCATATTCCATCAGAACAAATTTTGACAGTAGAAATAGCTCTGGAGTCAGTCACGTTCGGTGCAGATGTACCCTTACATCTCATCTGTATGCCATACCAGTGTCTCCACACTCATTGGTTAAGAGGACAACCAACCTATATGGCACACAACGACCTATGCTTGATAAACGTTGTCATCCTTGGTAACAATGTATCATTTGGTCGCGAACAGATTTAAGGACTAAACGAAAATCCTCTTTTGTCGAGTCTAAATAGTCTTAAGGACTTCACCACAACATAGGAGTTCATTAGAAGATGAAACATTTTGTGATGAAAAATATCAAAATAATTTTTATTAATTCATAATTCATGTACATATACAAAAATGAGCACAACCATCAACAGACTGAGATTGGCTTTGGACACTATTCCAACAATCTCCCACTTGGCCTAAAGCCAATCGATGCAGTATCTAATACCCATCTTTGACTTGTAGTCGTCGAACTCCTTCACTGCAATGGCTTTAGTGAATGGGTCGGTCAGGTTTTCCTTTCCGTCGATCTTCTGAAGGTCGACATCATCTCGATCCATAATTTCCAGATGAGATGGTAGCGGTGTAGAATATGCTTCGTCCGCTGGTGTGCCTTGGTTCCTTTGCCTGAGTAATGGCTCCAGAGCTGTCACAGTAGAACAGAACTGGACCAACAAGGGAGGGTGCAACTCCGAGCTCGATGATGAATTTTCTCAGCCATACCACTTCTTTGGCAGCATCTGATGCAGCTACATACTCAGTCTCACAAACTGAATCAGCCACTGTGTGTTGCTTGGAACTCTTCCAGCAGATAGCCCCACCATTAAGGGTAAAAATAAATCCCGACACACTTTTGCTATCATCATGATCAGACTGGAAACTAGAGTCTGTAAACCCTATAAGTCTCAAGTCCGATTCACCATAAATAAGCCACTAGTCCTTAGTATTTCTTAAATACTTTAGGATGATTTTAACAACCTTCCAGTAATTCTCCCCTGGATCAGATTGGTATAT
Organism: Elaeis guineensis; assembly: GCF_000442705.2. Lineage (NCBI taxonomy): Eukaryota > Viridiplantae > Streptophyta > Magnoliopsida > Arecales > Arecaceae > Elaeis > Elaeis guineensis. Next base: position 104,272,163 of record NC_026000.2, on the reverse strand, counting down.
ACTCACTACCCCTAGTGAGTATGCCATATCTGGTCGTGTACATGTCATGGCGTACATGATAGATCCCACTGTCGAAGCATATGGAATCCTATCCATACGCTCTCTCTTGAGGTGTTGTCGAACAATCCTCTTCGAGAGAGAAATTCCATGGCCTATCGGTAGATAGCCTTTCTTGAAATTCTCCATGCTGAACCTCTTCAGCATAGTATCTATGTACGTAGACTGGGATAAACCAAGTAACCTTTTAGATCTATCCCTATAGATCCTCATTCCTAGGATGTAGGAAGCTTCTCCCAGATCCTTCATGGAGAACTGTGACGACAGCCAAACCTTTATTCTCTGTAATACAGGGACATCATTCTCGATTAAGAGAATATCATCCACATACAATACAAGAAATACCACTACTGGACCATTAGCCCACTTATAAATGCAGGGCTCTTCTCCATTCTTAACGAAGCCATACGTCTTGATCATCCTATCAAAATGTATGTTCCAACTTCGGGATGCCTGCTTAAGTCCATAAATGGACCTCTGTAGTCTGCACACCTTAGATTCATCTATGGATGTGAATCCTTCAGGTTGTATCATATACACCTCTTCGTCCAGCTCTCCATTTAGGAAAGCTGTCTTCACATCCATCTGCCAGATTTCATAGTCCAGATGGGCAACTATCGCAAGCATAATCCGAATGGATTTGAGCATTGCCATAGGAGAAAACGTCTCATCATAGTCTATACCATAATGTTGATGATATCCCTTGGCAACCAGACGGGCTTTATAGGTTTCCACCTTTCCGTCTGCGCCTCTCTTCCTCTTAAGACCCACTTACACCCTATGGGTTTTACTCCTTCGGGTGCATCAACCAATGTCCACACATCGTTGACCTTCATGGAGTCTATTTCGAATTTCATGGCCTCTAGCCATTTCTCAGAGTCGGGTCTCTGCATTGCATCCATGTAGGTGATCGGATCCTCATCATTTTCATCAAGTTTGATAGGATCATCATCTCGGATCAAGAAACTATAGTATCTATCCGGTTGATGTGGTACTCTACCAGATCGCCTTAAAGGTGCTTGAACAATGGGCTTCAGATTTGATCTAATCAAATCTGGTTCAAGTTCAGCAACTTGTGTCAGTTTTTCCACCAGTCGAACTTCGTCATGTTCGACCTTAGAGGCAACAGTCCCTTCACCAAGGAACTCCTTTTTCAAAAAGATTGCCTTAAGACTGACAAACACTTTTTACTCATCAGCTAGGTAGAAGTAATACCTTTGGTCTCTTTTGGGTACCCTATAAAATTACACTTGTCAGACCTAGGTCCAAGCTTGTCCGTAATTAAATGTTTAACATAAGCCGGACACCCCCAAACCCTAAGGTGCGAGAGTACTGGCTTACGTCCTATCCATATCTGATATGGCATTTTGGTTACAGACTTACTCGAAACTCTATTTAGAAGGTAACAAGCTGATTCGAGCGCATATCCCCAAAGGAAGATCGGCAGACCAGCAAACCCCATCATGGATCGAACCATGTCCAACAAGGTCCGATTCTTCCTTTCAGACACACCATTATGCTGTGGTGTTCCAGGAGATGTCCACTGAGAGAGAATCCCATTCTCCCTAAGATATGTCAGAAAATCATTGAAAAGGTTTCATCTCCTCGATCAGATCGAAAAATTTTAATACACTTTTCAGTCTATTTTTTTACCTCATTTTGGAATAGTTTGAACATTTCAAATAACTCCGACTTATGCTTCATTAAATAGACATACCCATACCTCGATAGGTCGTCTGTGAAGGTTATGAAGTAGAAATATCCACCTCTTACACTTGAGCTCATGGGTCCACATACATCAGAATGTACCAGAGCCAAGAGTTCACTGGCTCGCTCACCTTTTTCAATAAAAGATGACTTGATCATTTTACCAAGAAGATAGGACTCACAGGTTGGAAGTGATTCATAATCACCTACTTCAAAAATTCTTTCTTGAGCCAACCTGTTTATCCTGTTCTTTTTGATATGACCTAGCCTATAGTGCCAAAGGTAGACTTCTGACATATTATCTATTCTAGGGTGTTTACCAGAGGTTTGAACCACATTAACAGGTTGTGATAGAAAGTAAATTCTATTATTAAGTTGTCCAACAAACATTGTAACACCATTAAAAATGATATTACAAAAATTTTTTTTTATTAAAAATTGATAACCGTTCATGGCCAAAAGGCCTACAAAAATAATATTTAATAAAAAGCTTGGACAATAGTGATATTCACTCAGAATTATTTTTCGAGAATTGATTACAAGGTTCATGATTCCTAATGCTAGAACTGGAACTTTGCTTCCATCTCCAACGTTCAGGAATCTCTCACCTTCATCAAATCTCCTACTGACCTGCAGACCCTGCATCGAATTACAAATATGATAAGGACTTCCGGTATCCAATACCCAGGCAGTAGTATCACAAATGAAAAAGTTGCAAGGTGTTATCATATAAGTACCTTGCTTCTTCTTCGGCCTGTTCGGATCCAGTGAGGTAATGTATAGAGGACAGTTCCTCTTCCAGTGCTCTTGCTTCTTGCAAAAGAAGCACTCCGCCTGGCTCTGGTCGGGCTTGCACTTCTTGGTCTGACACTGTGCAGACGTCCCAGCATGCAGCTGCACCTTCTTATTCTTCTTCTTCTTGTTCTTCTTCCCTTAAAGAGTCGACGACTAGAAGAAGACCCTCCCACAATATGTACCGACTCTTTATGGAGCTGGTGGTCCTTCTCAAAGTTCTGCAGCAACCCCAACAAGCCGTGGTAGTTCACTGCAGGCTTTGTCATTCAAAAATGAGTAAGGAAGGGAAGGTAGGACTTGGGCAAAGAATTAAGGATCGCATCCTTACCGAGCTGCTCGTGCAGGAGAAAGCCCAGTTTACTTAGGTGCTCAATCATTTCGATCATGTACAGTACATGATCAGTGACTAAGGCTCCATCCCTCATCCAAGTATTGAAAATGGCACAACTAGTTTTGTGCCTTTCAACATTGTCAGGCGTGCCAAAAGAGTCGTTCAACATTTGAAGCATCTCCTGTGGTTGGGCATTCTCGAACCTGCGGCTGAACTCATCATTCATTGCCGCCAACATAATGCACCGAACGGTGGTGCGATCATTGAGCCACTTCTGGTAAGTGTCTCGGACCACTCCTCTAGCGTTCAGGGCTGGCTCCTCAGGTGCCGGATCCGTTACTACATAAAGGATCCGCTCATGCTCAAGGATGATTTTTAATTTTCGATATCAGCTATCGAAATTTGGTCCCATGAGCTTGTCATTATCTAATAATGACTGAAGCGACAGGATAGTGGCCATAGCTGCATAAAGGAAAACCAGACCTATATTAGTACATAAATTATTAATACTAAAGACTTGGACTTTAGTCTAAAGTTTCTCCCAGTATTTTTATGAATTGGTAGCCTCAACCTCCAATTCAAGAAATTACTTTAATTCCTTAGTGGGTACTAGAATCTACATAGACTACACACGAGCCCAACTTTGGTTGGTCAACCCATGTGCATCTATGGGTAGGTTCATAACCAGTTGTTTCTCTAAACAACTTCTAATAATTGATTTTGCCCCAGAACCTAATCAGTAGGCTTTGGCCTCCACTGAAAAGATCTGGTTAGGTCCAACTATTAACATGATTTGATTTGGTGAATCAGACCAATAAATGATCAGGCCCGACTTTGGCTGGCCAACCTGACCACCATCAGAAAGACTCAAACCAAATTATCATATTATGAATGATAATTCCATTAGTCAATAAGCACCAGGCCTTTGGGCCTCCAATGATTATTAAACTAATGGACTCATTATCACTCACTTAATGGGAGGCTATGACTTAGTTATCAATGTAACTTAATCATTTTTAGGACCTAATAATTTTTGAGAATTTTATTAAAAAATAGAAGAGAAGAAAAAATCCAGCCAATTTCTATCCTCCCACTGACTTCACCAAGTCAGATTAAAAGGAATTTAATTAAAGCCGACATTAGGACCACCTAAATCAGTCACACTGATTTACCTAATGACATGGGTGAGCCCTAATCACCAAGTGATCTAATCAAAACTTAATTCACCAGGTTGGCCAGGTAAGTGAGATTAGTGGTGGGGATAAGCCATTAACTCGTCAGAGATCGAATCACTGTGAGTAGCTCCCGCTTAAAAATCACTGGTCAAACTGCCAAACTTATCTTAGACACCAACAGTTCATTAGTTTTAATTTGATCAACTTAGTAAATAGGGTTCCACCGCGTAGCCATGAATTAAGTCCATCTTGGTCTAGTTAAAGACATGGACCCATTCAACTACAACTATTGGAGTTGAGTCTAGAGTATCCTTGACCTAATCTAATTCAACTTTTGATTAGATTTGACCAATTACTCTAATTTAGTCCATTTCTTTAAGCTAACCTTAGGTCTAACCCAATTATGGACCTAATCCATCTAACCCATTGACCCACAAGTTTATGCAATTATCTTAGGTCTTAATTCACAATTCTAGACCTACTAGACAATACTTAATTCTGTTAATTAAGTATTTGGGCTGATGGGTCAGGGTTTGGTATTTCGAAAATAATTTTTCAAATTTGAAAGGTTTTATTTTCTGTTCACCAAATATGTTGACTCATTACACAAATATATCAGCATATTTCATAAATAGTAATCCTATTGCTAATTACATAATAAAAAATAACTCAATCAAAATAAATCAAAAATATTTTTTTCCTACTTCATCTGCATGGGATATAATTACATCGGCACCCCTACTGCCATAGGAGACCCCATCGAATGGGAAGAGAGGGCCTTTAAACCCCATTTTTCTTCTATGACCAGACGGCCATGGCAACCAACCCAATTCGATTACTTGCTACTTGGATCAAGTATATCTAAATATACCAATTTTAAAATATAAATTTTAAATTTTAAATTTCAAATTTCAAATAAATTTCAAATTTTTTGAATTTCAAATTTTGAATTTAAAATTTTGAATTTCAAATTTGAAATTTCAACTAAATTTCAAATTTCAAATTTCAAATTTTGAATTTCAAATTTTTAAATTTTTGAATTTTGAATTTCAAATTTCAAATTTTTTGAATTTCAAATTTTGAATTTTAAATTTTGAATTTCAAATTTAAAATTTCAACCAAATTTCAAATTTCAAATTTCAAAATTTGAATTTCAAATTTTTTTGAATTTTAAACTTTTAAATTTTGAATTTCGAACAACTTTTAAAATTTAAAATTTAAATTTTAAATTTAAACTTTTAGATTACAACTTAATCTATGCATGCAAATTCATATATCATATCTTAGAACCTTGCTCTGATACCATTTGTGGGAAAAATTCAGTGCAGGGGTAAAATGGTAATTTAAAAACTTTTTCAAAATCACTATTTTACAGTAAAAATTATTAATTAATCTAATTAATTAATAAAAATTTATCCTACACTAGGATCTAAATATGATATATAGCATGCATGTATTTAAATTCAAAATTCAAATTTGAATAGTAAACACTTTACTGTAATGTGTTCAGAACACAATACCTTTGTGCGGATAGTAGATCGTCGCAATCTAATCACCGTCGGGAGAGTCTGATCATCACGATGTAGCCACACAGTATGTCTGGCCTCTGTGGATCGTCCACATGAAGCTTCCAGTTTGATCGACTCCTTACGATTGCTAGCTCGTTGTAGAGCCCTTTCGACGGTCGATGATGATTGAACTCCTTCGATCGATGTCTGTCGATTCTTTGGATGCTCTGGATCATCAACAGACGTGCTTGAGAGGATGTTGAAGATCTCCCTAAAATTTGGTGGGCTCACGATATTTGTAGCTCACCTTCTCACTTCCCGAACTCCAGGCTGAAATCCTGAAGAACTCACTGAAACCCTGCGCATATTTTTTCTTTCTTTTCTTTCTTTTTCTCTCAGAAGGATATAGACCTTCACCTTGCACATAAGGATTCCTCACACCCAAATTTTCTCTCCAAAATTTTTCTTACCACACGCCCCACTCTTCTCCTCCTTTTAAAATAATGTCAAATATTTTATCCACGTGAGAGGATAAAGATGAGTAATTGCACATTTGAATTCAAATCAAATTTTGAATTCAAATGGAAATCAATTTATCCCTATCCACTAACGGTGTGAGAAGAGGAGGGCGTGGCTTAATTTATGCATGAGTGATTTCATGAGAAACATTTTTTCGTGTAATAAATGGGACGTTAAAAGAGGATAAGGTCAAGGTGCTAAGATTGGTTGCTCATTCAAATTCAAACTTTGTTTTGAATTTGAATGGCCAACCAATCATCCTTATCCACTCATATGGTGCATTAAAGTAGGGCATGAGGAGGGCTTTGCATGAGGAAAAATTTATGAGAACTTCCTTCTCATGAATTCAAATGGGCGCAGTGGAAGTGAGGTGGCGCAGGGAGAATGGGTCAAGGTGGTTTCATTATTTAAACCAACCTAATTGAACCAAATAAGTTAGGCCCAATTAGACTAATTTAAATTCAACTTAATTAGACTTAATTGGGCTCAATAAAATCCTAATCAAATCAGGAATTGATTAAGCCCAACTCCTGATCATATTAGGGACCAAACTATCTCGACGATTAGGTCAACTCTTAACCTAATCGGGTTAAACCCAACTGAATCCAATTCAATTGGACTTGATCCAAAATTAATTACTCAATCAAATTGAGTTAATTAGTGATCAAATCACTAATTAAATCTCTCATAAATATTGAGTCCAAATTCGATGGGTAATCGGGCATCAGAATTCATCGATATGTAACCCTGATCGAAGAGTCCCAAACCAATGGGACTCTTGACCCCGATACCCAAAGTGTGTGGGACTCATGATTAGAGAATCCTGATTCTCGATCACAGAGTCCCAGACACGTAGGACTCATAGTCCATGAGCATTAGGACTCTTCATCAGCCATCAGATCAGATAGGAACCTCTAATGTGTGTGACCCCGTAGGTTCGAACCTAAGCCGGTAGCACAGGAATCAATTCCTGTACTAATCGAAGTGACCATCTAGCAATGGTACCTGACGATCGGATAGGTCAAATAGTCACAATCGCAACACTCAGAACCTATGTGAATATGGTTACTGTATAATTTATCCTTTTGACCTCTGTGTTTAGGACGACTCAGGGTTAAACTGTCAACCCTGATTAGATCATCCGAATCGTGTTCAACTCAAACAGTCCTGTGACTCCTCACAAAGACTACCCTGGCCAAGATTTTGCTAAATTGAAGCACGACTGTACATAGATCCTAAACTGGAGTGGTCAATCCCATCTTGACACATGCATCGACAAGTCAAGTACTTGACTACATCCAGCAGCCTTCCATCACTGAATTAAAAATTCAGGTAGTCCAGTGCCTAAGTGTAGTGAGTTGCTTGCAAGTCACTATGGCAGTCTCAGGTCGGAGGGATATTTATACCCATATTCCATCGGAGCAAATCTTGACAGCAGAAATAGCTTCAAAGTCGGTCACGTTTAGTGCATATGTACCCTTACATCTCACCTGTATGCCATACCAGTGTCTCCACACTCATTGGTTAAGAGGATAACCAACCTATATGGCACACAACGACCTATGCTTGATAAATGTTATCATCCTTGATAACAACGTATCATTTGGTCACGAACAGATTTAAGGACTAAACGATAAATCCTCCTTTGTCGAGTCTAAATAGTCCTAAGGACTTCACCACAACATAGGAGTTCATTAGAAGATGAAATATTTTATGATGAAAAATATCAAAATAATTTTTATTAATTCATAATTCATGTACATATTTAAAAATGAGCACAACCGTCAACAGGATGACGATTGACTTTGGGACACTATTCCCAACATATTCATCTTGGTGACCGAGCACCCTTCTCATGGCTATATTCATCTTGAGATGAAGCGCCTTCAAGAAAATCATCATGGCTATATTCATCTTGATGACGAAGCATCTTTTTCATGGCTATATTTATCTTGAGATGAAGTACGTTTGTGAAAATCATCGTGGCTATATTTATCTATATGTTGAAACATCTTTCTCATAGCTATATTCATCTGGAGATGAAGCACCTTTGAAGAAATCATCATGGCATATTCATCTAGGTGATGAGACATTCTTCTCATCGCTATATTCATCTTGGGATGAAGCACCTTCAAGAAAATCATCATGACATATTTGTCTTGGTGATGAAGCTCCCTTCTCGTGGCTATATTTATCTTAGGATCAAATATTTTTGAGAAAATCATCATGTCATATTCATCTAAGTGATGAGGCACCCTTTCCATGGCCATATTCATCTTGGGATGAAGCACTTTTGAGGAAATCAATGTAGCTATATTCATCTTGGTGATGAAGTGTTCTCCTCGTGGCTATATTCATCTTGGAATGAATCACCTTCAAGAAAATTATCATGGCTGTATTCATCTTGATGATGAAGCATCCTTCTCATGGCTATATTCATCTTGGGATGAAGCACCTTCGAGGAACTCCTGGCTATTCCATGTTTGAAAATGAAGTATCCTTCTCATGACTATATTTGTCTTAGGATGAAGCACCTTTGAGAAAATATCATGGCATATTAGTCTAGGTGATGAGATGCCCATCTCATGGCTATATTCATCATGGATGAAGCACCTTTAAGAAAATCATCATGGCATATTCATCTTAGTGACGAGGTCCCCTTCTTGTGGCTATATTTGTCTTGTGATAAAGCACCTTCGAAAAAATCATCATGGTATGGCGAGGTCTTCTTCATTCTGAATGGCTTGGGGTTTGTGGGCTCCACTCGATATTTTTTGGTCATTGTCGTTGTGGCCTTCGCTTGACTTGTTCATGGGCAAGGAGTGTCATTGGGCCATTAAGTTGCGGATCTGCATACAAAGGATGAAAGAACACACCAAATTGGCTCTAATCGGGACTTTTGATTTCTAAGTTAAATCGAGCTTTGGAGTAAAGAAAATAAAAAATGATTAAAATCATGTTATCCTATTTTAGTCCATTTGTCTCTAGTCAGTCTTCATTGGTTGGCATTCTTAAGTCAATCTTTTCATTTCCGCTTTCGGGAGCTCAGCTTCGGAAGATCAACTTTTGGGAGTTCAGCTTTCAGGAGCTCATCTTTGGGGGGTCAACTTTTGGAGGTCGACTTTTAGGAGGTCGGCTTTGGAAGCTCGACCTTTAGGAGATCGGCCTTCTTGGATTGGCCTTGGGTTTTATCTTGGCATCGGGCTTCACTTCAACCTCGATCTTTCATTTCAGCTCTGTCTCGATCTTTTCCTTAGCTCAATTTGATCTTTGTCTCAACTCGATCTCATTCTTTGCCTCGATTCTATTTGATCTTTACCTCAGCTTAGTCTTAATCTTTATCTCAATTTGGTTTGATCTTTATCTCGGTTCGATCTTGATCTTTGTCTCGGCTCAACTTGATCTTTATCTTGGCTTGGTCTTATTCTTTGCCTCGGCTCTATTTGATCCTTGCTCAGCCTTGATCTTAGCCTTGGCTCGATTTGATCTTTACTTTGGTTCAAACTTGGTCTTTGCCTTGATATAGTCTTGATCTTTTTCTCAGTTTGGTTTGATCTTTATCTCGACTTAGTTTGATCATTATATTGGTTCAACCTTGAATTTCACCTTAGCTTGGCCTTAATTTTTGCCTCAACTCAGTCCATTCTTTGCCTTGATTCATTTGATTTTCACCTCGATTTAGTCTTGATCTTTGCTTAGGCTTGGTCTTGTTGTTTGTCTTGGCTTGATTTGATCTACACCTCGGCTCGATCTTAATCTTTGTCTCTGTTCAGTTTGATCTTTATCTTGGTTCAGTCTTGATCTTTGTCTCGACTTTGTCTTGTTGTTTGCCTTGGCTCGGTTTGATCTTTACCTCAGCTCAATCTTGATCTTTGCCTCGATTCAATCTTGATCTTTGCCTCAGTTTTATCTTTTTATTTATCTCGACTCACTTTGTCTTGTTGTTTGTCTTAGCTTGGTTTGATCTTCACCATAGCTCGGCCTTGATCTTCACCTTGACTCGGTTTGATCTTCACCTCGATTCAATATTGATCTTTACCTCAACTTTATGTTGTTGTTTGCTTTGGCTTGCATTGTCTTATTGTTTGCCTAGCTCAGTTTGATCTTTATCTCAGCTAGGTTTGATCTTCACCTCTGCTCAGCCTTGATCTTCACCTCTGCTCAATCTTGATCTTTGCTTTGGCTTAGTTTGATCTTCACCTGGGCTCGGGTGCTCCAAGACCTATGGTTTGGCAAGAAGGAAAAAGAAATGGAATGATGGATGAGGGCTTGAGGGTCTCTTATCATAAGAGTTTTGTGAGAATTTCTTCCTCTTAGTGCTTATGCTCTTGGAATATCCTTGAATCTGTTCAGATAGATGAGGAAGTATGGATCCATCATGATTTAGGAGGCAAAATTTGGGAGATTTTCATAATCTTCATTGTTTGGATTTTAATCTATTGCAATCTTTTTCTTATTTGGATTTTAATCTATCACAATCTCCTTCCTTGTGTGGATTCCATCAAGAATTCAAATTTGAAATGAGGAAGCACAGATCTGTCATGATTCAAAAATCAAGGGATTTTCATAACCTCCTTTATTTGGATATTGCGATCTCCTACCTCATTTAGATTTTTATTTATCTGGATGTTGCAATCTCCTTTCTTGTTTGGATCCTGATAAGAATTCAAATTTTTAAATGAGGAAGTACAGTTCCATCATGATTCGAAAATCGAGAAAATTTTCATAGCCTCCTTCTTTATCTAGATGTTGCAATCTCCTTTCCTATATAGATTGCATGCCTCCTATTTTCATGTATTACTAGGATAGCCTAGAGGGCATCAATCGAACTGCTTGACTCGTGGTCATGAAAAAGAAGGAATATATAGATACCTCAGGTCTGACCATTTTGGACATGGTTGGCCTAGATCTGATCGATGTCTAGTCGATCTGGAGATGGTTGGCTTGGATCTGATCAACGTCTAGCTGGTTGGAGATGGTTGGACTGAACTTGGTCAACGTCTAGCCGATCTAGAGATGGTCGGTATGGATTTGGTCGATGTCTATCTGATCTGGAGATGATCGATCTAGATCTGATCGATGTCTAGCCGGTCTGATGATGGTCGGCCTGAACTTGATCGACGTCTGACCGATCTACAGATGGTCGGCCTGGACATGGTCAATGTTTGGCCGATCCAATCTTTAGGAACTTAGTGACATTGGAGTGGCACGATAGAGTTCCTTTCATAGGATGCTCACTTCTTCCCATAAATGAGCTTGGGGTCTTCCTTTAGCTCCAATCTATTATGATAGAAATCCATCTTGGGTCGGCTTGGCTGGAGTCAGGTGGTGACCATACATCAGTGATGGCAGGATGGTGGGGTTGGATCCATAAGATAAGTCCCTGACTAGAGCTGGCTCTAGTGGGGATCTTCTGGTGCTCAAGTTAGATGTATGGAATAGATAGAAAGGAGTGAGCACTTTGGGAGAGAAGTTTTTTCATACCCTTAGGGTCTCCTATGGGGCTTTATTTATAGATAGTGACTAAAGAACTGTGAGGAGGAAGGATTGCCTTATTGAGTGAGATATGCTTGTTGTCTCCTGCTTTATCTAGAGAGATACATTCGTTATCTTCTGCCTCATTAAGAATGCTGGCTTGGAGAATCAGGTGGTTAGTCTTACCTTATTAGGCAAGATATGTTCATTATCTCCAATCTTATCTAGTTAGATATATTTGTTATCTTCTTCCTTATCCACTCATCATTAGTTGTTCCTGATGGTCACGAGATTTGAAGATCTACATGGGGGCTGAAGATCCATCTTTCTTGTTATACCAGATAAAGTCAGCTCTAGTGCCTTAGGTTGGCTAGCATCAAGGTCAGACTAGGCTAGTCTTTCCCATGCATTGACTTAAACTGAGGAAAGAATTTCCGACCCATAACAATCATCATGATCCACTATAGCTCCACATGATCTTAGTCTACCTGGAAAGGAATATCATAACCAAAAGTAGATAAAGAAAGTGAAGGATCTCTTAGGTTTCTCACATATATTTTAATTAATCAAATTAATTAAAATAAAACTTGATTAATTAAATAGAGTTAGTAGAGATGAAACTAGATCTAATCTATTCATCATGCATACTGAAATAAAGATAAACTACCCAACATGTGAAAGAGAAAACCTAATATGAATATCCCAATGTACATAAGAGAACTCTGCAACTGATGATCATGTAGACTAAGAAAACTAACTTTACTTGCCCTATTTGCTTCATATTGTGGTGCTTAGGGTTTCATACAAGAAACCTAGGGTGTGGGCCCTGTTGATTGGTCCAAGATCAAGTCATAATTAATTATTTAGGCTAAACTTAGATGTCATACACCTGATGCATCCAAACCCATTTAGGTGCATGTGATATAAGCCCAAATCTGGACTCAAACTTTAACTGAATCAAATCCCTATTTGATTCAACTTGAATTCAACCAAAATTAATTTGATTTAATCAAATTAAGACATACAACATTTGCATATTAGTCCTCTTTGAACTTGTCAATCTTTAGCAATTAAGTCCTTGCTATTTGTATTAATTATAAATTAATCCAATTCATTAATCTCATTAATAATTTGGATTTCAATCATCTGATCAGTCTCAAAACTTCTTATGTGTGTGACCTCATAGATTCTATTCTATTTGGTAGTGCGTCATGTTGTGATCTCCATCATAATATTATTAAAATTTTTTTCAATGGATTGAAATACTTTCAATTCTTTCTAACAAAGAATCATTCGATCATCTATCTGATTCTTTGGGGGCCCATGTCGGAATTTCTTTAAGTGCTAGTGCATGTAGATTTTAATTTTTTTTTTTAAATTTAAAATATAGTAAAAAAATAAGATTAAAATACTTTTAATCTAAGTATGCATTTATCATATGAAAGCACCTATGGATCTAGTTCATATGCTGAAATTAATATAAACTGATTTTTAGAATAACAAATGAAAGTCTGTAATTAATTTACATATCTGAATCATTTTTTCTTTACTTTAAAGCTATAACTGGGGTTGAATCCGATTCAATCCCTGGATCTGGGTCTCAATAGATTTTGAATTAGCAACACAAATGTCCTACCTCTACGAAAATCTACAGGGTTGATCTAAATAGATCCTCTTGACTCTTACTTGTTTGAACCAAAAGCCTAAATAGGCTTGAACCAAGCCTAGAGGCTTTTAATTGTGAACACTTTTGATCTTTTTTTTTTGATTCTTGAAGAAAATAATAATCTTTCTTGATCCTTCAACTAATCAAGAAGAACAACAACTAAGAATTGATTGTAACTAACTCTCAACAAACTTGAGAGCAAAGGGAACAAGAATCAAATTAGTGGCGCCAACAATTGACCCACTTCCTTAATGTGCCACCCACCCTCTTTTTGGATCCAAAGGAGGACATGAAGAGAGAGAAGAGGCATCGGCTCGCGAGAGGAAGAGAAGGGGAGGCATGGGCCCAGTGAAAGGTGGCAGCAAGGTGGGAGGAGGAGAGGTTGTCACAACTAAAGGGCTAGGATCTTTTATATAGATAACTTAAGGATGTCCTAATCAAATTAGGATCCTTCATTCTAATTATATTAGAATTTCTAGCCATAATATAATTGGACTAAATAAATAGGGAGCCACCCATTACTCACCCAAAACCACACCCTATTCTAGGCGTCCCATCATATGGGACCCAATTAGATACACAAATCAACCCACATGATTTCATAAATTCTCTTCAAATATTCTTAATAAATAAAATCAAGAACTTTTTCTTGATTAAATCTAAGCTATAAATTAATCATTGAACAATTGGATCATATTGAATTAAATTCAATTAGATTCAAATCAAATATAGGAATTGGTTAAAACTCATCATACAAGTAAATAAATCATAAAAAAAATTGGGTTCATCCAGGTGCTAGCAAGGTTAACATGAACCCAATAAGATTTCTCTAAATTCATATTAATTGGTGCTTCATAAGCCCAATTATAATCAGTTTAGGTCTTCTCTCTTTATGTGTGATCTCATAGGTTCAATTCTGTCTGATAGTGATATTAAAAATTATATCTCCAAGCCAATCATCAGCTTGTTGATGATTGTGCTCATATTTATAAAATATATATATATCTTTATTAATAAAAATATTTAATTTTTCATCATATTTTGTGAAGGAAAAGAAAACTGTTTCTCTTCGAAAGGCTCAAGTTGCACCTAAAAAATTTTCTATTAATCTACATGAATAAGGATCAAATTCTTACCTAATTAGTAGTGAAATCAGAGATCAAATCTTAAATAAATTGATATAAATCTTTGTGGAGGCCTGGATATGCAGACCCCCTAGTTCGCATGCATGCCAGATACCGCAAAAAGCAAATGAACTCCTATCCAATACCTTCGCAATTCAATCAAATAAGGAATGAGATATGCTGATGTGACACCTCATACCAATAGGTGGGATGCCCAAAGAGAGTCCACGCACAAGAGAGAAGGGGTGGCAACAAGGGGAGAGACCAAGGAGAAGAAGGGACGTCTCTCTCTTCTCACGCTTCTCTTTCTCTTTTTCTCTTCTCTCAATCTAATTTGTTTGCTATGTATCCATAGGTAGAGACCCTCTCTATTTATAGATGAATCTTATGACCTAATAAGTATAGAAATCTTAACTCAAATCTGATTTGAATCAGTTCAATACTCATGAAAGAAGGATTCCTACATAAGATAGAATTGCCATCACTTATGACAACCACTTTGCACCCACTCTCTCACCCACATGAGATGCCCCAAACCAGCACCATTCTAGGTGTTGGTCAGCCCACGTGAGAGGAAAATCTTAGTACAAGTAGGAATTCTTATATCTCATCAAAACGGATCCGATTCGAATCCAATTCGAAGCTGCTTCGAAATAATTTTGAAAGACTGTCAATCTCAAATTCTTTAAGACTTTTGTACCAAGTCTAACTTAGATTTTAGATCCAATTAAGTTCAATTAATTTTGATCTAATCTAAAATTAATTAGTACTTAAATTCAATCTTTCATATGCTCCATGGATCATAGCTCAGAAACTGTTCATTCCAAGGATCGAACCTGAGCCTCATGTGTAGTGCTAGCTAGACATAGTCAACTCTTCAATTTTATTTGATCCATAACTTAATTTTCAATCAAGTTAGCTTATATATTCAATCAAGTCAAGCATTTTTAAATTGGACATATAAATATAGGTCAATTCATTCCTACTTTGTCTGACTTGTGTGAGTGACTCCATAGGTTCAAACACTAAGTCGGTAGCATAGGAACCAATTCTTATACTAATCAAGATACCATCTAGCAATAGTTTCCGACATCCAGATAGGTCAAATTATCACAATAAAATATTTCAAAACTTATACACATGGTTACCGCATAATTCATCTTTTTGATCCTAAATACTCTAGGATGGTCTCAGGTTAACTGTCAACCAAGATTGCTTCATCTGTATTGTATTTCAACCTTTTAAATTTATCTCATGGATTATCCAGGCTAAGACTTTGCTAAATCAAAATACAGCGATACATCAACTTCAATAATCTAGAGGGGTCAATTCCATCTTGATCCACACATAGACTTTGTAAGTACTTGACTGCACCCAATAGCCTTCCATCGCTGTATTAGAAATCTAGATAGTCCAACATCAAAGCACAGTGAGTTGCTTGCAAGTCACTATAGTGATCTTAGGTCTGAAGAATACTTATACCCATATATTTCACAAGCAGCTCTTGACAGTAGAACACTCAGCAGGTGAGTCACTTATTTAGTGACGATGTACTCTTATATGTCACCTATATGCTATACCAGTGTCATCACACTCCTTGATTAAGAGAACAACCAACCAATATGAGACACAATAACCTCCACTCAATAAACATTATCATCTTGTAATGACATATCATTTGATCATGAACACATTTAAGAACTGTATGATAAATTCTCTCTTTATCGTACACTAGCATAGTTCTAAGGACTTCATCAAAGTACAAGAGTTCAAGAAAGATGTCACTTTGTAATGAAAAATATCAGAATAACTTTTATTCAATAATCAATAATTCATATATAAGGATGAACTCAATTATCATATGATTGGTTTTAAGATATAATTTTCAATAACTCCCACTTGAACTAAAACGAATCGGGGCAGTATCTTATACCCATCTTTCATTTGAAGTCAACAAACTCTTTGATCCCAAGAGTTTTAGTGAAAGAGTTGGCTAAGTTCTCCTTTTTGTTGATCTTTTGAAGCTCAATGTCACCTCGATTCACAATCTCTTGCACCAAGTGATAGTCGCGCAGAATATTTTATAGCAAACGATGCAGCATTATATTCTATTTTGCATACATAATCAGCCACAGTATGTTGCTTAGAACTCTTTCAGCAAATAGCTCCTCTATTTAGAGTAAATACATAGTCCGACATGCTTCTACTATCATCACAATCTGATTAAAAATTAAAATCAGTATATCCCACAAGTTTCAAATTAGTGTCTCTATAGATAAGCCATTGATCTTTAGTATTTCTTAAATACTTAAGAATTACTTTCGTAATCTTTAAATGCTTCTCATTCGGATCAGACTGGTACCTACTCACTATCCCTAGTGAATAGGCCAGATCCGATCTCATACATTTCATAGCGTACATGATAGATCTCACTACCGAAGCATAGGTATTCTACTCACACACTCTCTCTCCTCAGGAGTTGTCGGATAATTCATCTTGAAAAGAATAATTTTATGGCCTATTCGAAGATAGTCTTTCTTAGAATTATCCATGCTGAATCACTTCAACAAGATATCAATGTATATGGATTAAGACAATCTAAGTAACCTTCTAGATCTGTCCCTATAGATCTTCATCCTAAGGATGTAGGATGCTTCTCCCAAGTCTTTCATGTGAAAAATTATATCCTAAAATCAATTATTTGATTATTGAGTTCATCCTTATATATAAATTATTATTTAATAAATAAAAATTATTCTGATATTTTTCATCACAAAGTGATATCTTCTTTGAACTCTTGTACCGTGATGAAGTCTCTAGAACTATGCTAGTGTACGATAAAGATAGGATTTATCATATAGTTTTTAAATATGTTCATGACCAAATGATACATCATTATGGGATGATGATGTTTATTGAGTAGAGGTCGTTGTGTGCCATATAGGTTAGTTATCTTCTTAACCCAGGAGTGTGGTGATACTGGTATGGCATATAGGTGAGATGTAGTGTACATCATCACTGAACAAGTGACTCACGTGCTGAGCATTCTGCTGTCAAGAGCTGCTCGCAAAATAAATGGGTATAAGTATCTTTCAGACCTAAGATTATCATAGTGACTTGCAAGCAACTCACTATGCTTTGGTGCTGAACTACTTGAATTTCTAATGTAGTGACAGAAGGCTACTAGGTACAGTCAAGTACTTGCGAAGTTTGTATGTGGATCAAGATGGGATTAACCCCTCTGAATTATTGGAGTTGATATATCACTGTATTTCAATTTAGTAAAACTTTGACCAAGATAATCCCTGAGATGGATTTGAAAGATTGAAATACAATGCGGATGAAGCAATCTCGGTTGATAGTTAACTTGAGACCATCCTTGGGCATCCAGGGTCAGAAGGATGAATTATGCGGTAACCATGTGTATGGATTCTAAAATATTTTTTTACGATAATTCAACCTATCTAGATATCAGAAACTATTGCTAGATGGTATCTCGATTAGTGCAGAAATTAGTTCATGTGCTACCTGAAGGAACCAGATCTAGGATTTCAGGGTTAGATCTTGAAACTTTTTCAAGATCAGACAGCGGAAGACTAAAATAAATTAAAATTTATCTTATAAAACTAAAGAATATCAAGATTTAAGATCCTATTACATAATTATTATATGACATTAAATTAAAAATTAAAATATAAAGAGCAAGAACTACATGTTGATCATATCAACATGTTTCTATACTACATCTAATGTATGTAAAATATAATAGATCAGATCTATTACCTTGCAAGTTAGATGTTATAACTTTGCTGATCTGAGCTTGAGGATGATGTTGTAAGTCGTACATATGTCTGACCTCTAAGAGTCATCCACACAAGTCCATGAATCATGATCAGAAGTCTTGGTCCAGAAAATCAGCACAGTATGCTAGTACTGTGCTGATCCTTCTTCGATGGTCGATCAGATGCCTCCTTCTTCTTGATTTAGACTCTTCCAAAGATGAAAAGTAGGAGAAGGAGTTTTATATGTGAGACACTCTCAGAAAACTCACAGATAGAGGAAGATAAGAGGTGAACTCAGCAACCATAGAAGAAGACCCTCTTCTTCTTCTCTTTGCTCTAACCCAGACACCTAGTTTTGTGTCTATTATATCTCCACGCCCCAACACTCTTTCTTCTTAATTTTCATACATCCTAAAATTATCTCAATTCTATTTAATCCACAAAAATCTCAAGATAAAATAAATCTTAAATAAAGAGATATGAAGAATCTTTGTCTAGGTCAAATACCTAGTCAAGAAAAATCCAAATAGGGCAAGACAAGGGGTGCCCAACTCTTGGATGCCCCCTCCTTTTTCTATCATGGACTACCAGCAAAGGGTACACAATATGTGTCATAAAACCCACAAAAATCTCAAAAAAAATTTGGGTAAAATTAGTGCCATAAGGAAAGAGTTTTGGTTTTCTAAAATTCTATCTCATAGAATTTGAAATCCAAACTAATTCCTACTTTGACTTGGTCCACAACCACATTCCATGTAAGAGAGAAAGATTGAAAAGCTTTAGGCATGCATGAAGGCTTAAGAGAGAAGATTTTATCACACAAAATAAGAGAGAGTGGGCATGGGGGGCTAAGGTGGCGCAAGGTGGAATCCTAGTCTTACTAGGGTTCAATCTATGACTTGTTCAAATTTAATTTTTCAAATCAAATCAAACCAAAATCAAATCAACCCAATTAAAATAGATCTTAATTTAATTAAAAACTTAATTTAATCATATTAAATTAGATTTAAATCTAATTTAATTTTCTAATCAAATTAGAAATTAGGTTGACCCAAGTCCTAATTGAACTAGGACTAGTTTTTTCTTGCACTTGGCTTATCCAATAAACCAATTGGACTTGATCCAATCAAGTCTAAACCAAATCTAATTAAATTATATTCAATTAGACTTAATTTCAGCTCATTGGATTAATTAAATTAAGTCAATTAGCAATCAAATTACTAATCGATCCTTCTGCAACACTTGCACTAGGTTAAATGTCAATCGTATTGATCGTTTAACCCTAGAACGATTCTTAATTGTTGATCAACTATCTGATCGGATCATGAACTCTAATGTGTTTGACCTCATAGATCCAAACCTAAATCAGTAGTACAAAAATAAATTTCTATAAGAATCAAAGTGACCATCTAGCAATGGTATCCGACGGTCGGATAGGCCGAATGTATAGAACAACATCCTTAGAACCCATACGGATATAGTTTTCATATAATTCATCTCCTTAACCAAAATGCTCATAAGACACCTCAGAGTTCAACTATCAACTCTGATCAGGTTGTTCACATTGTATTTCAAAATATCAAATCCATCTGATGGATTATCCTGGCCAATATTTTGCTAAATTGAAATACAGCAACTCATTCTTCTCCAACTCTTGGAGTGGTCAATCTCATCTCGATCACACTCTGACTTCGCAAGTACTTGACTATACCCAAAAACCTTCCATCACTGAATTAAAAATTTAGTTAGTCTAGTACCAAAGCACAGTGAGTTGCTTGCAAGTCACTGAGGCGATCTCAGATCTAAGGGACACTTATACCTATATCCCATCAGAGACATTCTCAGCAGTAGAATGCTCTGGAGTTGGTCACGTTCAATGATGATGTACCCTTACATCTCACCTATATGCCATACCAGTATCTCCACACTTCTTGGTTAAGAGGACAACCAACCCATTTGGCCTACAGCGACCTATGCTTGATAGAAGCTATCATCCTTATTAACAGCCTATCATTTGGTCGTGAACAGTTTTAAGGACTAATCGATAAATCTTCTCTTTATTGAACCTAAATAATCCTAAGGACTTCATCACAATAACGGAGTTCATTAGAAGATAAAAACTTATGATGAAAATATCAAAAATATATTTTATTTATTAATAAATCAATTACAATACAAGTTTGCTCAACCGTCAACAGACTGACGATTGGCTTTTGGGACATATTTTTCAACAACTCCCACTTATCCTAAAGCCACTCGGCACAGTATCTAATACCCATGTTTGACTTGTGGTTGTCAAACTTCTTTATCACCAGGGCTTTAGTGAAGGGATCGGCTAGGTTCTATTTTCCGTCGATCTTTTAAAGGTCGATGTCACCTCAATCCACGATCTCCCAGACCAGGTGGAAGTGGCACAAAATATGCTTCGTCCGCTGGTGTGCTTTGGGTTCCTTTGCTTGATCAATGGCACCAGTGCTGTCGCAGTAGAGCAGGACCAGACCATCGAGGGAGGGTGCTCCTCCAAGCTCGGTGATGAATTTTCTCAGCTACACAGCTTCCTTCGCGGCATCCGATGCTGTGATGTACTCTGCCTCACAAACAGAGTTTGCCATAGTATGCTACTTGGAACTCTTCCAGCAGATGGCTTCACCATTCAGAGTAAAGATATAACCTGACTCGCTTCTACTGTCATTATGGTCAGATTGAAATCTGAAGTCTGTGAACCCCACAAGTTTCAAATTTAACTTGCCATAAACCAACCATTGGTCCTTAGTATTTCTCAAATACTTAAGGATGGCTTTAACCACTTTCCAGTGGTGTTCTCGAGGATCAGATTGGTATCTACTCACTACTCCTAGTGAGTATGCCACATCTGGCCTTGTATATGTCATGGCGTACATGATAGATCCCACGGTCGAAGCATACGGGACTCTACTCATACGCTCTCTCTCTTCAGGAGTTGTCGGACAATCCTTCTTAGAGAGAGAAATTCCATGGTCTATCGGTAGATAGTCTTTCTTGAAATTTTTCATGCTGAACCTCTTCAGCATAGTATCTATGTACGTGGACTAGGATAACCAAGCATCATTTTAGATCTATCCCTATAGATCTTCATCCCTAGGATGTAGGATGCTTCACCCAAGTCCTTCATGGAGAACTGCGATGACAACCAAACTTTTATTCCCTGTAGTGTGGGGATGTCATTCTCGATTAAGAGAATGTCATCCATGTACAAGACAAGGAATACCACAATTGGACCATTTGCCCATTTATAGATGTAGGGCTCTTCTCTGTTCTTAATGAAGCCATACGTTTTGATCACCTTATCAAAATGCATGTTCCAACTTCGAGAAGCTTGCTTCAATCCATAAATGGATCTCTGAATCTTGCACACCTTGGACTCATCTATGGATGTAAATCAATCAGGTTGTATCATATACACCTCTTCGATCAGCTCTCCATTCAGAAAAACTGTCTTTACATCCATCTGCCAGATCTCATAATCCAGATGGATAGCTATTGCAAGCATTATCCGAATGGATTTGAGCATTGCCACAGGGGAGAACGTCTCACTATAGTCAATGCCATAATGTTGATGATACCCCTTGACAACCAGACGGACTTTATAGGTCTCCACCTTTCCATCTGCGCCCCTCTTCCTTTTGTAGACCCATTTACACCCAATGGGTTTAACCCCTTCAGGTGGGTCAACCAATGTCCATACATTATTGACCTTCATGGACTTCATTTCGAATTTCATGGCTTTAAGCCATTTTTTGAAATCAGGTCTCTATATTGTTGGAACCAGATCTAGGATTTCAGGGTTAGATCTTGAAACTTTTTCAAGATCATACAGCGGAAGACTAAAATAAATCAAAATTTATTTTCTAAAATCAGAGAATCCCTAGATCTAAGATCCTATTACATGATTATTATATAGTATTAAATCAAAAATTAAAATATATAAATATAGCATGAACCACATGTTGATCATATCAACATGTTTCTATACTACATCTAATGTATGTATTAAACAATAGATCAGATCTATTACCTTGCAAGTTAGACATTCTAACCTCATTGATCCAGACTTGAGGATGATGTTGCAAGCTGCACATGTGTCCGACCTCTAAAAGTCATCCACACGAGCCCACGAATCTCGATCAGAAGTCCTGCTTCAGGAAATCAGCACAGTATGCTAGTACTGCGCTGATCCTTCTTTGATGGTTGATCAGGTGCCTCCTTCTTCTTGATTTGGACTCTTCCAAAGATGAAAAGTAAAAGGAGGAGTTTCAGATCTGAGACACTCTTAGGAAACTCAAGATGGAGGAAGGAAAGATATGAAAACAAAAAACCCTAGAAGAAGACCCTCTTCTTCTTCACGTTTTTCTCTCTAGATACCCTAACTTGCATCTTTTATATCTCAACGACCCAAAGGTCTTTCTCTCTAATTTTTTGATGGCACAAAGGTCTCTCAAATCTCTATCTTCTCCTAAAATTTTATAAAGAAACTCATTTTACACAGAGAGATATGATAGAGTCCTTGTCTAGGTCAAATACCTAGTCAAGGCTTATCCAAACATGGCAAGTTAAGGGGCGCCCAACTCTTGAGCACCTCCTCCATATTTTTGTGCATGGATCACTAAAAAAGAGTGCACAATATGTACCCTAGAATCTATAAAAATTCCAAAAAAAATTTGGATAAATTCGGTGCAAAATTGAAAGAGTTTTGGATTTCTAAAACTCTATCTCATAGAATTTGAAATCCAAACTTATTCCTTTTTGATTTGATCCAAACCACCTTCCACGTAAGAAAGAAGAGAGGAAACCTTTTGTGAACGTGGGAGAGACCTAGGAGAGGGCTTTTGTCGCACAAAATAAGTGGAGATTGGCGTTGAATAAGAGAGAGGGCATGGGGAAGGCTTATGTGGCGCAAGGTGGAATCCTAGTCTTACTAGGATTCTATCTTATGACTTGTTTTAATTTGGTTTCCCAAACCAAATCAAACAAAAATTAGATCAACCTAATTAAAATAGGTCTTAACCTAATTAAGAACCTAATTTAATTAGATTTAAATCAGATTTAATTTTTTAATCAAATTAAAATTAGATTGACCCAAGTCCTAGTTGAACTAGGACTAGTTTTTTCTTGCACTTGGCTTATCCAATAAACCATTTGGACTTGATCCAATCAAGCCCAAAATAAATCTAACTAAATTATATTTAATTAGACTTAATCTCAGCCCATTGGCTTAATCAAATTAAGCCAATTAGCAATCGAATTGCTAATCGATCCTCCTGCAATACTTGCACTGGGTTAAATATCAATCGTATTGATCATTTAACCCTAGAACGATTCTTAATCATTGATCAACCATCCGATCGGATCATGAACTCTAATGTGTGTGACCTCATAGGTCTGAACCTAATCCGGTAGCACAGGAATAAATTCCTGTACCAATCGAAGTGATCATCTAGCAATGGTACCCGACGACCGGATAGGTCGAATGTGTAGAACAACATCCTTAGAACCCATGTGGATATAGTTTTCATATAATTCATCCCCTTGACCAAAATGATTATAGGACACCCCAGAGTTCAACTGTCAACTCTGATCAGGTTGTCCACATTGTATTTCAAAATATCAAATCCATCTGATGGATTATCCTGGCCAAGGTTTTGCTCAATTGAAATACAGCAACTCATTCTTCTCCAACTCTTGGAGTGGTCAATCCCATCTCGATCACACTCTGACTTTGCAAGTACTTGACTGTGCCCAGAAGCCTTTCATCCCTGAATTAGAAATTCAGTTAGTCCAGTACCAAAGCACAGTGAGTTGCTTGCAAGTCACTGAGGCGATCTCAAGTCTAAGGGACACTTATACCTATATCCCATCAGAGATATTCTCGACAGCAGAATGCTCTGGAGTTGGTCACGTTCAATGATGATGTACCCTTACATCTCACCTGTATGCCATACCAGTGTCTCCACACTCCTTGGTTAAGAGGACAACCAACCCATATGGCCTACAGCGACCTATGCTCGATAGAAGCTGTTGTCCTTATTAATAGCCTATCATTTGGTCGTGAACAGTTTTAAGGACTAATCGATAAATCCTCTCTTTATCGAACTTAAATAGTCCTAAGGACTTCATCATAACAACAGAGTTCATTAGAAGATGAAAGCTTATGATGAAAATACCAAATATATTTTATTTATTAACAAATCAATTACAATACTTGGTTGGTCAACCGTCAACAGCTTGACGATTGGCTTTTTGGGACACATTTTCCAACATGTATTGCATCTATATAGGTGATCGGATCCTCATCATTCTCATCGAGTTCGATGGGATCACCGTCCCAGACCAAAAAATTATAGTATCTGTCCGACTGACGTGGTACTCTATCGGATCGTCTTAATGGTGCAAGTACATTGGGCTTCAGATCTGATCTAATCAAATCTGACTCAGGTTCAGCTATTGGTGTCGGTCCTTCTACCTGTTGAACTTCATCAAGTTCAATCTTAGAGGCAACGGTTCCTTCACTAAGGAACTCCTTTTCTAAAAAGGTTGCCTTAAGGTTGACGAACACCTTTGGTTCATCAGCATGGTAGAAAAAATATTCTTTGATCTCTTTGGGGTACCCTATGAATGTGCATTTGTCAGACTTAGGTCCAAGTTTATCTGTAACTAACTGTTTGACATAGGCCGAGCACCCCTAGACTCTAAGGTGTGAAAGTGCTGGCTTACGCCTTGTCTATATCTCATATGGAGTCTTAATTACAGACTTACTTGGAATCCTATTTAATAGATAACAGACCAATTCGAGTGCATATCCCCAGAAGGATATCGACAAGCTGGCAAAATATATCATGGATCGGACCACGTCTAACAGAGTCCGATTTTTCCTTTCAGACACACCATTATGCTGTGGTGTTCCTGGAGGAGTCCATTGGGAGAGAATCCCATTCTCCTAGATATGTGAGAAACTCACCAAAAAGGTATTCTTCTCCTCAGTCAAACCGAAGAGTTTTAATACTCTTCTCAGTTTATTTTTCTACTTCACATCGGAATCGTTTGAATATTTTAAATGAATCAGACTTATGTTTCATCAGATAGACATATCCATATCTGGATAGATCATCCGTGAAAGTGATGAAGTAGAAATATCCACCTCTAGCACTTGTGCTCATGGGCCCGCATACATCCGTATGTACTAGGCCCAAGAGCTTAATAGCTCTCTCACCTTTTCCAGTAAAAGGTGACTTGGTCATTTTACTAAGAAGACAGGACTCACAAGTTGGAAGTGATTCACGATCACTGACTTCGAGGATTTTCTCTTGAGTCAACCTGTTTATCCTGTTCTTGTTTATATGACCTAGCCTACAGTGCCATAAGTAGATATTTGATACACTATCTAATCTAGGGTGCTTGCTAGTAGAATAGACTATGTTAACAGGTTGTGATAACATATACACACCATTGTTCAAATGTCCACAAAAAATAGTAACACCATTCATAATGATATTACAAACTTATTTCTTTATTGAAATTTCATAATCATTTTTGGCCAGAAGGCCTATAGAAATAATATTTAAAAAGAAATTGGGATAGAAATGACAATCATTAAGAACAACGGTATGGAACTCAAATACAAGTTTCAAGATTTTTAATGCTAGAATTGGAACTGGTCTTCCATCTCCAACGTTTAGGAACCTCTCATCTTGCTCGAATCTCCTACTGACCTGCAACCCCTGCAACGAATTGTAAATATGGTAAGGGCTACCGGTATCCAATACCCTGTCAGTTATATTACAAATAAAGAAATTGCAAAGAGTTATCATATAAATACCTTGCCCAACAACAGCTTGCTTCTTTCTCTACCTGTTCGGATCTAGGGAGGCAATGTACTGAGAATAGTTCCTCTTCCAGTGCCCCCGCTTCTTGCAAAAGAAGCATTCAGCTTGACTCTTATCGGGCTTGATCTTTCTGATCTGGCCCTGCACTGATGTCCCAGCCTGAACTTGCACCTTCTTCACTTTCTTCTTCTTGTTCTTCTTTCCTTTCTCAAAGGGTCGAGAATCAGAAGATGAACCTCCCACTAAGTTCACTGACTCCTTGTGGAGTTGGTGATCCTTCTCAAAGTTCTGAAGCAACCTCATTAACCCGTGGTAGTTTAGTTCAGGCTTTATCATTCTATAATGAGTGAGGAATGGGAGATAAGACTTGGGCAGCGAGTTCAGTATTGCATCTTTCCTAAGCTGCTCATGCAAGGGAAAGCCAAGTTTGCTCAAATGCTCCATCAGCTCAATACATGATCAGTGATAGAGACACCATCTCATATTTTGGTATTGAAGATAGCACAACTAGTCTTGTACCTCTCCACATCATCGGGTGTGCCAAAGGCATCCTCCAACACTTGAAGCATATCCTTTGGCTGAGCCGTCTCAAATCTGTGACTAAACTCGTTGCTCATGACAGCCAGCATGATGCAGCGCACTGTGGTCCAGTCACTGAGCCACTTCTGATAAGTGTCTCTGACTGTTCCATGTGCATTGGCAGTTGGCTCCTCAGGTGCAGGATCTGTTATCACATATAGGATCCGTTCATGCTCCAGGACTATCTTCAACTTTGGTACCAGCTACCGAAGTTGGATCCCACCAAATTATCATTGTCCAACAATGATCAGAGCGATAGGAAAGTGGCCATATCTGTATAAAAAAAAATTATAACCTAATTAGTAATTAATTCATTAAACCTAAAGATTTGGACTTTAATCAATAGATTTCTCCCACTATTTTATTCGAATTGGTAGCCTCTACCGCTAATTCGAGGAATTACCCTAATTCCTTAGTGGGTACTAGAATCCACTTAGACTGCATACAAGTCCAACTTTTGTTGGCCAACCCATGTACATCTAAAGATAGATTCATAATCAACTATTTTTCTAAATAATTTTTAATAATTTTAATTTTGCCTCAGTCCCTAATCAGTAGGCTTCGGCCTCCACTGAAAAGATCTGGTTAGATCCAACCATTAGCATGACCATACTTGGCCCTCTAGCCAATGAATGATTAGGCCCAACTTTGGTTGGCTAACCTAACCATCATTTAGAAAGATGCAGTCAAGAAATCATATTATGAATGACAATTCCATCAGTCGATAAGCACCAGGCCTTTGGGCCTCCAATGATTATCCAATTGATGGACCCATTATCATCCACTTAATGAGAGGCTATGATCTAGTTATCACCATAACTATTTTATTTTAAGGACCTAATAATTTTAGAAGATTTAATTAATTTAGAGGAGGAGGTCAGATGAACTAGCTTATCATGATCCTCCCACTGGCTTCACTAAGTCAGCTTAAGGGAGACCATTAAAAGGGCTGGTCTAGGAGCACCTAAATCAGTCATACTGATTTACCTTGCTGACATGGATCAGCTCGAATAGTCAAGTGATCCGATCAAAATATAATTTCATCAAGAGGTCAGGTAAGTTCGATTGATGGGAGGGTTTGCCAAAGCTTGCCTTAGACACTATCAGAAATAGCTAGGTAAGCGGGCTGCCAATTAAAAACCACCAATCTTGTTTATCTTAGACATCAACTGGTTTAATTAGTTTCGATTAGATCAACCTAATAGTTCATGCTAGACCGCTTAGCCAAGAATCAAGTCCATTTGGTTCTCGTTAAAGATATGGACTTGACCAACTACAACTATTGTAATTGATCTAGAGAGTCCTTGACCTAATCTAAGACAACAATTGATTAGATTTAGTCAATTCTCTAATTAAGTCCATCTTTAATCTAACCTTAGGTCTAACCCAATTAATGGACCTAATTTTTACTAACCCATTAACCCAATATGTTTTGGTTTGTGTCTTAAGTTCTTCAATTCACAATCTTAGAACCTAATCAAACAACTTCTTAATTCTCAATTAAGTTTTGGGCTGAGGGTTGGGATTCGACTTTTTGAAAATAATTTTTATATTTGTAAAATATTTTTACAATATGGTTCTACCAACCAAATTGCATGTTTGATTCATAATCAAAATTCAAGTGAAATAAGCATGAAACTACTTTAGATCTAATCTAAATAGATTCATGTAATTGAAATAATTTCAACTTTAAACTGCACAAATTTTTTAGACAATATATGATGGTTCTTTGCATGAAAATTATTAACAAAGAGATTTTATTTTAGATTTAAATATTTTTTAAATCTAATAAATTATAAAATTAATTTAGATCACATCTAACAAATTTATGATTAAAGATAGATCTACACGAACTAGGACAACCTTTACACTGTAAGGGGTAAACCTTACAGCAGGACAACCTACAGTTCATGATTGATCTAAAAATTTTAATTTTAGATTTAACAATCAGATTATAAATTAGATCTAATCTAAAAAATAATCTAAACATGTATAAATAATCATGTAATAAACAACTTAGGCTCTGATACCAATTGAAGGAACCAGATCTAGGGTTTCAGGGTTAGATCTTAAAATTTTTTCAAGATCAGGCAGCGGAAGACCAAAATAAATCAAAATTTATCTTATAAAATTAGAGAATTTCTAGATCTAAGATCCTATTACATGATTATTACATGGTATTAAATCAAAAATTAAAATATAAAGAGCAAGAACTACATGTTGATCATATCAACATGTTTCTATACTACATCTAATGTATATAAAATATAATAGAACAGATCTAGTACCTTACAAGTTACATGTTCTAACTTTGCTGATCCAGGCTTGAGGATGATGTTGTGAGCCGTACACATATCCGACCTCTAGGAGTCATCCACACGAGCCCACGAATCACGATCAGAAGTTTTAGTCTAGAAAATCAGCATAGTATGCTAGTATTGTGCTGATCCTTCTTCGATGGTCAATCAGATGCCTCCTTCTTCTTGATTTGGACTCTTCCAAAGATGAGAAGTAGGAGAAAGAGTTTTATATATGAGACACTCTCAAAAAACTCATAGATGGAGGAAGGAATGATGTGAACTCAGCAACCCTAGAAGAAGACCCTCTTCTTCTTCTCTTTGCTCTAACCCAGACACTTAGTTTTGTGTCTATTATATCTCTATGTCTAAAACTATTTCTCCTTGATTTTTATACACCCCAAAGGTATCTCAATGCTTTATAATTCACAAAAATTTTAAGATAAAATTCATCTTAAATAAAGAGATATGAAGAATCCTTGTCTAGGTCAAATACCTAGTCAAGGAAAATCCAAACAGGGCAAGACAAGGGGTGCCCAACTTTTGGGTGCCCCCTCCTTCTTTTTCTGCCATGGACCACCAGCAAAGAATGCACAATATGTGCCATGAAACCCATGAAAATCTCAAAAACTATCTAAGTAAAATCAGTACCATAAAGAAAGAGTTTTGGTTTCCTAAAATTCTATCTCACAGAATTTGAAATCCAAACTAATTTCTACTTCGACTTGGTCCACAACCACATTCCATGTAAGAGAGAAAGAGTGGAAAGCTTTGGGCATGCGTGAAGGCCTGGGAGAGAAGGTTTTGTCACATAAAATAAGAGAGAGTGGGCATGGGGGGTTAAGGTGGTGCAAGGTGGAATCCTAGTCTTACTAGGGTTCAATCTATGACTTGTTCAAATTTGGTTTCTCAAATCAAATCAAATCAAATCAAAACCAAATCAACTCAATTAAAATAGGGCTTAACCCAATTAAGATCTAATTTAATCAGATTAAATTATATTTAAATTTGATTTAATTTTTTAATCAAATTAGAAATTAGGTTGATCCAAGTCCTAATTGAACTAGGACTAGTTTTTTCTTGTACTTGGCTTATCCAATAAACCAATTGAACTTAATCCAATCAAGCCCATACCAAATATAATTAAATTATATTCAATTGGACTTAATCTCAACCCATTGACTTAATCAAATTAAGTCAATTAGCAATCAAATTGCTAATCAATCCTCCTGCAACACTTGCACTAGGTTAAATGTCAATCATATTGATCGTTTAACCCTAGAATAATTCTTAATCATTGATCAACCATTCGATTGGATCATGAACTCTAATGTATGTGACCTCATAGGTCCAAACCTAAGTCGATAGCATAGAAATAAATTTTTATACTAATCAAAGTGACCATCTAGCAATGGTACCCGACGGTCGGATAGGTCGAATGTGTAGAACAACATTCTTAGAACCCATGCAGATATAGTTTCCATATAATTCATCCCCTTGACCAAAATACTCATAGGACACTTCAGAGTTGAACTGTCAACTTTGATCAGATTATCCACATTGTATTTCAAAATATCAAATCCATCTGATGGATTACCCTAGCCAAAGTTTTGCTAAATTGAAATACAGTGACTCATTCTTCTCCAACTCTTGGAGTGGTCAATCCCATCTCGATCACACTCTAACTTCGCAAGTACTTGACCGTGCCCAGAAGTCTTTCATCACTGAATTAAAAATTAGTTAGTCCAGTATCAAAGCACAGTGAGTTGCTTGCAAGTCACTGAGACGATCTTAGGTCTAAGGGATACTTATATGTATATCCCATCAGAGACATTCTCGATAGCAGAATGCTCTAGAGTTGGTCATGTTCAATGATGATGTACCCTTACATCTCACCTGTATGCCATATCAATATCTCCACACTCCTTGGTTAAGAGGATAACCAACCCATATGGCCTACAGCGACCTATGCTCGATAGAAGCTATCATCTTTATTAATAGCCTATCATTTGATCGTGAACAGTTTTAAGGACTAATCGATAAATCTTCTCTTTATCGAGCCTAAATAGTCCTAAGGACTTCATCACAATAATAGAGTTCATTAGAAGATGAAAACTTATGATGAAAATATCAAAAATATATTTTATTTATTAATAAATTAATTATAATACAAGGTTGCTCAACTATCAACAGGCTGACGATTGGCTTTTGGGACATATTTTCCAACACTACCGGCTTAGTATTTGAACCTATGGAGTCACGCACACAAGTCAGAAAAAGTAAGAAGGAATTGACCTATATTTATATATCTAATTTGAAAGTACTTGACTTGATTGAACATATAAGCTAACTTGATTGAGAATTAAGTTATGGATCAAATGGGATTGAAGAGTTGATTATGTCTAGTTAGCACAACACATGAGGATCAGGTTTGATCCCGGAGATGAATAGTTTCTAATCTATGATTCATGAAATATATGAAAGATTAGATTTAAGTATTAATTAATTTTTGATTAGATCTAAATTAATTGGACTTAAATAGGTCCAAAATTCAAGTTAGACTTGGTACAAAAATCCTAAAGAGTTTGAGATTGACAGCCTTTCAAAATTATTTCGAACCAGCTTCGAATCAGACCTGTTTTGGATGAGATATGAGTATTCCTATTTGCACTAGAATACCCCCTCATGAAGTATGATCAAAACCTAGTTTGGTGCTTATTTGGGGCATTCCAAGTAGGTGAGAGATTGGGTGCAAGTTGATTGTCATATGTGATGACAATTATATCTCATATAGGAATCCTTCTTTCATGAGTATTGGACCAATTCAAATTACATTTGAATTAGGAGTCCTAATCTCATTAGATTATGAGAATCATCTATACATAGAGAGAGTCTCTACCTATGGATGTATAATATAGCAATAGTATAGCAAACAAATCAGATTGAGAGAAGAGAAAAGAAAGAGAGGCGTGAGAAGAGAGAGAGGTCCTATCTTCCCTTTGGCCTCTCCCCTTGTTGCCACCCCTCTTCCTTTGGGCGTGGGGTCTCTTTGGGCATCCCACCTACTAGTGTGAGGTGTCACACTAGCACATCTCATCCCTCGATTGATTGAGTTGCTAGGCCAATCGGATTGGAGTTCATCCTATTTTCTTGCGATGTCTGACGTGAATGCAAAGTAGAGGGTCTACACATCCAGGCCTCCATGAAGGTTTATATCAGATAATTTAAGATTTGATCTCTGGTTCTACTATATTTTAGGTAAGAATTTGATCATTAAACAAGTAGAATATTAAAAAAATTTTACATGCAACCTAGGCATCTTGGAGGAAAATTTTTTTTCTTCTCTTCAATTAGTATCAGAGCAGGCCTGAAATATATGCATGCAAAATAAAATTTTTTGAGATTATTTACATAAGATATAATTAAGATTTTTTATTAGGCATTAAATCTTATTAAAATTTTTGATCTGATTTTGATTGGATTAGAGGTGCCTAATCAATGGTTGATTGAGGTTGTTATAAATCTGTTATAACAAAATTTTACTGTTGCTGAATTTTTTATAAAAAAATAATATGAATTAAAATTTATTTTAAATCTATTTTAATTAAATTTTAATAATATTATTTTTTTTATAAAGAAAAATTTATTTCAGATTTAAATTGGATCTATTTCAATGGATATTTAGATTTGAATCCTATCATAATTTAGCACTGCACGAAAATAGATTTTATCAAAAATTAATTCTTTATGCATTCATATTTGCATCTAATTAATTTTTTATTTGATATCAAATCTAAAATTAGTATTTTATAATCAGTATAAGATATATTTTAGATTTGATATGATATATATGATACATCAAATCTAATTGAATTAGATGAAGAACATAATTGATAAAATCAAGAATATGTTCATAACACAAAATAGTTTTATCAATAAGTACATGTTGATGTAATTATATATGAAATTAGATTTTAAATTTTAGTAGTCTAGTACTCAGATTGATGAGATTATCTGATCGTTCGGCATAAGAGATTGAAGAGATTAATCTCTCTTTTGCCTATTCGATGGGTTCTCTTATAATGTGTAGGGGTGTCATTGTGATCCAATTTTATAAAGAAAAAAGTGAATAAATTTTTATGTATTATTTTGATCATAAATATATTTAGATTAGATCTACAATAATTTATGATTCATTACAATAAGATAAAATTCAGATATAAAATTATTTTAGATCTGAATTACATGTTGCATATAATGTAATTGATATTGATCTAAAAATTATCATGATATATGAGATGTATGAATGAAGTTTAAATCATACTTATGTATCTTTAATTGTTAAACATATTATGAAAATTATTTTCATGTGTTGAAACATATGGTATGCTTCAACTGAAACCCTTGTAGAATAGTTCTACAAACTGAAACACACATTTCATACACTTAATTTTGAATTAAGTTTGAATGATCTAGATTTAAAAATTGAAGATTATTAAGACACCACATAATATGATGGGCAATGGGTTAGTATGAATCAGGTCCTTTTAATGGGTTAGACCTAGGGTTAGAAACACATATGGACCATGTAGAGAAATTGATTAAATCTAATGAAATATGGAATTAGATCAGGTCAGTATTTCTCTAGATCAATATCAGTAGTTGTTGTTTGATCAAGTCCATGTGTTTGACCCTTATAAATGGACTATGATCATGGCTCCGTGGTTGAGCCTGAATCTTCTGGTGTGCCCAATCGAAACTAATTAACCAATTGGTTTTTAAGGTAAGTTTGGCAGATTCGATCAAGTGATTTTGAATTGGAAGCTATTCTCCTAGATGCATCTATGATGAGTTAAGGACAGATCCCTCCGACTGATCTCACTTACCTAGCCAACATGGTAGATTATGTTTTGATGAGATCACTAGTCGATTCGTGCAGACCCATGCCATTAAGGTGATTCAGTGTGACTAATTTAGATGTCTTTAGACAAACTTGTACTTAATCCTTTACATGACTTGGTGAAGTCAGTGGAAGAATTTACAACTTGCAGGTCACTTCTTCTCTTATTCTCAGATCAATTAAATCAAATCTTCTAAATTATTAGGTCCATAAAGTGATAAAGTTATGAGAAAATTTGGTCATTGCCTCCCATTAAGGTGTGTGATAATGAGTCCAATATTCCAAATAGGCATTGGAGGCGCCACACGTCTGGTGTCTATTATGTATTGAAACTATCATTTATCATATAACCATCATGATGTACCTTCAGATCAATGTTTAGATTAATCGAGCCAATCTCGAGCCTGGAGATCCATTTGTTGGATGCACTTGGTGTGTCATGTTAATGGTTGGACCTAACTGAGATTTTCAGTGGAGGTGCCACACATCTGTTGAAGGGATGCCTGGGGCAAAACTTATTGCTAGAAGTTATTTGAAGAAATAATTAGTTATGAACCTACCCATGGATGCACTAGGGTTGGCCGAGCCACACTCGGGCCCGAATACAGTCCGTGTGAATTCTAGTATCTGCTAAAGAATTAATATAGTTCCTTGAGTTGGTGGTAGAGGCTACCAATTCGTTAAAAATAGTGGAAGAACCTTTAGACTAAAGTCCATAGCTTCAGGATCAAAAATAATTCATATACTAATAGGCTAGTGTTTTCTCCTTTTAGTTATGGTCAACACACTATCCCTCCGTTCGCTTTTGGATAGCGACAAGCTCATCGAACCCAACTTCAATAGCTGGTATAGAAAGTTGAAAATCATGTTGGAGCATGAAAAGATTTTATATATCCTTATGGATCAGGCACCTGAAGAACCTGCAGCTAATGCTCCTCATGCTGCAAGAGACACTTACATGAAGTGGCTCAATGACGGCACGACTATGCATTGTGTGATGAGGACAGCTATGAACAATAAACTTAGTCATAAGTTCGAGGATGCACAGCTTGAGGAGATGATTCAAATGCTGAATAAGTCCTTCGACACCCTTAAGAGAGGGAGTTTCAGTTATCGATCACGTATTGTATACGATTGAGTAGATTGAATACCTTAGCAAACTTGACTTTCCATTGCATGAACAGTTAGGCAAGGATGCTATCTTCAATTTGCTATCAAAATCCTACCTATCCTTTCTTATGTTGGGAAATGTGTCCCAAAAAGCCAATCGTCAAGCTGTTGACGGTTGAGCAACCAAGTATTGTAATTGATTTGTTAATAAATAAAATATATTTGGTATTTTTATCATAAGCTTTCATCTTCAAATGAACTCCGTTGTTATGATGAAGTTCTTAGGACTATTTAGATTCGATAAAGAGAGGATTTATCGATTAGTCCTTAAAACAGTTCATGACCAAATGATAGGCTGTTAATAAGGACGACAGCTTCTATTGAGCATAGGTCGCTGTAGGCCATATGGGTTGGTTGTCCTCTTAATCAAAGAGTGTAGAGACACTGGTATGGCATACAGGTGAGATATACTGGTACATCATCATTGAACGTGACCAACTCCAGAGTATTCTGCTGTCGAGAATGTCTCTGATGGGATATAGGTATAAGTGTCCCTTAGACCGAGATCGCCTCAGTGACTTGCAAGCAACTCACTGTGCTTTGGTACTAGACTAATTGAATTTCTAATTCAGGGATGGAAGGCTTCTGGGCATAGTCAAGTACTTGCGAAGTCAGAGTGTGATCGAGATGGGATTGACCACTCCAAGAGTTGGAGAAGAATGAGTCGCTATATTTCAATTTAGTAAAACCTTGGCCAGGGTAATCTATCAGATGGATTTGATATTTTGAAATACAATGTGGACAACCTGATCAGAGTTGATAGTTGAACTCTGGGGTGTTCTATGATCATTTTGGTCAAGGAGATGAATTATATAAAAACTATATCCGCACGGATTCTAAGGATGTTGTTCTACACATTCGACCTATCCGATCATCGGGTACCATTGCTAGATGGTCACTTCGATTGGTACAAAAATTTATTTCTATGCTACCGCTTAGGTTTGGACCTATGAGGTCACATACATTAGAGTTCATGATCCAATCGGATGGTTGATCAACGATTAAGAATCGTTCTAGGGTTAAATGATCAATACGATTGACATTTAACCCAATGCAAGTGTTGCAGGAGGATCGATTAGCAATTTGATTACTAATTGGCTTAATTTGATTAAGCCAATAGGCTGAGATTAAGTCTAATTAAATATAATTTAATTAGATTTAGTTTGGGCTTGATTGGATCAAGTTCAATTAGTTTATTGGATAAGCCAAGTGCAAGGAAAAACTAGTCCTAGTTCAACTAGGACTTAGGTCAATCTAATTTCTAATTTGATTAAAAAATTAAATCAGATTTAAATCTAATTTAATCTGATTAAATTAGATTTTTAATTAGGTTAAGACTTATTTTAATTGGATTGATCTAATTTTGGTTTGATTTGATTTGAGAAACCAAATTAAAACAAGTCATAAGATAGAATCTTAGTAAGACTAGGATTCCACCTTGCACCACATAAGCCTTCCCCACGCCCTCTCTCTCATTCAACACCAATCTCCTCTTATTTTGTGCAAAAAAAACCCTCTCCCAGGTCTCTCCCACGTTCACAAAAGGTTTCCTCTCTTCTTTCTTACATGGAAGGTGGTTTGGATCAAATCAAAGAGGAATAAGTTTGGATTTCAAATTCTATGAGATAGAGTTTTAGAAATCCAAAACTCTTTCAATTTTGTATCAAATTTATCCAAATTTCTTTTTGAAATTTTCATGGTTTTTAGGGTACATATTGTGCACCCTTTTCTGATGATCCATGCACGAAAATAAGGAGGAGGTGCTCAAGATTTGGGCACCCCTTATCTTGCCATGTTTGGATAAGCCTTGACTAGGTATTTGACCTAGACAAGGACTCTATCATATCTCTCTGTATAAAATGAGTTTTTCATGAAATTTTTGAAAATGATAGATATTTGAGAGACCTTTGGGTCATCCAAAAATTAGAGAGAAAAACCTTTGGGTCGTGGAGATATAATAGACACAAGATAGGGTGTCTAGAGAGAGAAACGAGAAGAAGAAGAGGATCTTCTTCTAGGGTTGTTTGTTTTCATATCTTTCCTCCCTCCATCTTGAGTTTCTTGAGAGCA
Organism: Elaeis guineensis; assembly: GCF_000442705.2. NCBI lineage: Eukaryota > Viridiplantae > Streptophyta > Magnoliopsida > Arecales > Arecaceae > Elaeis > Elaeis guineensis. Next base: position 104,235,149 of record NC_026000.2, on the reverse strand, counting down.
TCTCAGATTTGAAACTCTTCTTCCTACTTTTCATTTTTGGAAGAGTCCAAATCAAAAAGAAGGAGGCACCTGATCAACCATCAAAGAAGGATCAGCACAGTACTAGCATTCTGTGCTGATTTCCTGAAGCAGGACTTCTGATCGAGATTTGTGGGCTCGTGTGGATGACTCCTAGAGGTCGGATGCGTGTGCAACTTACAACATCATCCTCAAGCCTGGATCAATGAGGTTAGAATGTCTAACTTGCAAGGTAATAGATCTGATCTATTGTTTAATACATACATTAGATGTAGTGCAGAAACATGTTGATATGATCAACATGTAGTTCATGCTGTATATATATATTTTAATTTTTGATTTAATACTATATAATAATCATGTAATAAGATCTTAGATCTAGAGATTCTCTAGTTTTAGAAAATAAATTTTGATTTATTTTAGTCTTCCGCTGCATAATCTTGAAAAAGTTTCAAGATCTAACCCTGAAATCTTAGATCTGGTTCCTTCAATTGGTATCAGAGCTTAGGTTCTTTATTATATGATTATTTATACATGCTTAGATTATTTTTTAGATTATATCTAATTTATAATCTGATTATTAAATCTAAAATTAAAATTTTAGATCAATCACAAACTGCAAGGTTGTCCTGCTGTAAGGTTTATCCCTTACAGTGCAAAGTTTGTCCTAGTTTGTGTAGATCTATCTTTAATTATAAATTTGTTAGATATGATCTAGATTAAATTTATAATTTATTAGATTTAAAAGATATTTAAATCTGAAATAAAATCTCTTTGTTAATAATTTTTGTGCAAAGAAATTATTTAAAGTTGAAATTATTTTAATTACATGAACCTGTTTAGATTAGATCTAAAGTAGTTTCATGTTTATTTCACTTGTATCTTGATTATGAATCAAACATGCAATATAGTTGGTAGAATCATATTGTAAAATTATTTTATAAATATGAAAATTATTTTTTGAAAAGCCGAACCCAACCCTCAGCCCAAAACTTAATTAAGAATTAAGAAGTTGTTTGATTAGGTTCTAGGATTGTGAATTGAAGAACCTAAGACACAAACCATAACACATTGGGTTAATGGGTTAGTGAAAATTAGATCCATTAATTGGGTTAGACCTATGGTTAGATTAAAGATGGACTTAATTAGAGAATTGACTAAATCTAATCAATTGTTGTCTTAGATTAGGTCAAGGATTCTCTAGATCAATTACAATAGTTGTAGTTGGTCAAGTCCATGTGTTTAACGAGAACCAAATGGACTTGATTCTTGGCTAAGCGATCTAGCACGAACTGTTAGGTTGATCTAATCGAAACTAATTAAACCAGTTGGTGTCTAAGATAAACTAGACCGGTGGTTTTTAATTGAGAGCCCGCTTACCTGGCCATTTCTAATGGTGTCTAAGGCAAGCTTTGGCAGACCCTCCCATTGATCGAACTTACCTGACCTCTTGGTGAAATTATATTTTGATCGGATCACTTGACTATTCGAGCTAACCCATGTCAGCTAGGTAAATCAGTGTGACTGATTTAGGTGCTCCTAGACCAGCCCTTTTAATGGTCTCCCTTAAGCTGACTTGGTGAAGCCAGTGGGAGGATCATGATAAGATGGTTCATCTGATCTTATCCTCTAAATTATTTAAATCCTCTAAAATTATTAGGTCCTTAAAATGATAAAGTTATGGAGATAACTGAGTCATAGCCTCCCATTAAGGTATTTGATAATGAGTCCATTAACTCAATAATCATTGCAGACCCAAAGGCCTGGTGCTTGTTGACTAATGGAATTATCACTCATCATATGATGACTTGGAAGTGTCTCTCTAATGGTGGTTAGGTGAGCCAACCAAAGTTGGGCTTAATCATTCGTTGGTTAGATACACCAAGTATGATCATGTTAATGGTTGGACCTAATCGGATCCTTACAGTGGAGGCCAAAGCCTACTGATTAGGTTTCTGAGAAAAATTAAAATTACTAAAAATTATTTAGAGAAACAATTGGTTATGAACCTACCCTTAGATGTACATGGGTTGACCAACCAAAGTTGGACTTGTGTGCAGTCTAAGTGGATTCTAGTACCCACTAAGGAATTAGGGTAATTTCTCTAATTGAAGGTAGAGACTATCAATTCGAATAAAATAGTGGGAGAAACCTTTTGATTAAAGTTCAAATCTTTAGGTTTAATGAATTAATTATTAATTAGGTTATGGTTTTCTTTTGTGCAAATATGGCCACTTCCCTATCGCTCTGATCATTGTTGGACAATGATAAGTTGGTGGGATCCAACTTCGGTAGCTGGTACCGAAAGTTGAAGATAGTCCTAGAGCATGAATGGATTCTATATGTGATAATGGATCCTGTACCTGAGGAGCCAGCTATCAATGCACGTGGAACAGTCAGAGACACTTACCAGAAGTGACTCAGTGATCGGACCACGATGTACTGTACCATACTGGCTGCCATGAGCGACGAGTTCAGTCGCAGATTCGAGACGGCTCAGTCAAAGGACATGCTTCAAGTGTTGGAGGATGCTTTTGGCACACCCGATGATGTGGAGAGGCATAAGACTAGTTGTGCCATCTTCAACGTCAAAATGCGAGATGGTGCCTCTGTCACTGATCATGTATTGTACATGATCGAGCTGATGGAACGATTGAGCAAGCTCGGCTTTTTCTTGCATGAGCAGCTTGGGAAAGATGTAATACTAAACTCGCTGCCCAAGTCTTATCTCCCATTCCTCACTCATTATAGAATGACAAAGCTTGAAGTAAACAATCATGGATTACTGGGGTTGCTTTAGAACTTTGAGAAAGATCACCAACTCTATAAGGAGTCGGTGAACTTAATCGGAGGATTGTCTTCTGGTTCTCGACCCTTTAAGAAAGGGAAGAAGAACAAGAAGAAGAAAGTGAAGAAGGTACAAGTTCAAGCTGGGACATCTGTGCAGGGTCAGACCAAAAAGATCAAATCCGATAAGAGTCAAGCTGAATGTTTCTTTTGCAAGAAGCGGGGGCACTGGAAGAGGAACTATCCCCAGTACATTGCCTCTCTGGATCCGAACAGGCAGAGAAAGCAGCAAGTTATTGCTGGACAAGGTATTTATATAATAACTCCTTGCAATTTCTCTATTTGTGATATAACTGATTGGGTATTGGATCTCGGTAGCCCTTACCATATTTGCAATTCATTGCAGGGGTTGCAGGTCAGTAGGAGATTCGAGCAAGGCGAGATGTTCCTGAACGTTGGAGATGGAAGACCAGTTCCAGTTCTTGCATTAGGAATCTTGAAACTTGTATTTGAATCTCATATCGTTGTTCTTAATGATTGTCATTTCTGTTCCAGTTTCTTTTTAAATGTCATTTCTGTAGGCCTTCTGGCCAAAAATGATTATGAAATTTTAATAAAGAAACAAATTTGTAATATCATTAAGAATGGTGTTACTATTTTTTGTGGATATTTGAACAATGGTGTGTATATGCTATCACAACCTATTAGTGTAGTCTATTCAACTGGCAAGCACCCTAGATTAGATTGTGTGTCAGATATCTACTTATGGCACTGTAGGCTAGGTCATATAAACAAGAACAGAATAAACAGGTTAACTCAAGAGAAATTCTCGAAGTCAGTGATTGTGAATCACTTCCAACCTGTGAGTCCTGTCTTCTTGGTAAAATGACCAAGTCACCTTTTACTGAAAAAGGTGAGAGAGCTACTGAGCTCTTGGGCCTAGTACATACTGATGTATGCGGAACCATGAGCACCAGTGCTAGAGGTGGAATTTCTACTTCATAACTTTCACGGATGACCTATCCCGATATGGATATGTCTATCTGATGAAACATAAGTCGGATTCATTTGAAATGTTCAAACGATTCCGAAGTGAAGTAGAAAAACAAACTGGGAAGAGTATTAAAACTCTTCGATCTGATCGAGGAGGAGAATACCTTTCTAGTGAGTTTCTCATATATCTAGGAGAGAATAAGATTCTCTCCCAATGAACTCCTCCAGGAACACCACAGCATAATGGTGTGTCTGAAAGGAGGAATCGGACTCTATTAGACATGGTCCGATCCATGATGGGTTTTACTAGCTTGCCGATATCCTTCTAGGGATATGCACTCGAATCGGTCTGTTATCTATTAAACAGGGTTTCAAGTAAGTCTGAAATTAAGACTCCATATGAGATATGGACAAGACGTAAGCCAGCACTTTCACACCTTAGGGTCTGGGGGTGCCCGGCCTATGTCAAACATTAGTCACAGACAAACTTGGAGCTAAGTCTGACAAATGCTCATTCATAGGGTACCCCAAAGAGACAAAAGGATATTTTTTCTACCATGCTGATGAACAAAAGGTGTTCATTAGCCTTAAGGCAATTTTTTTCAAAAAAAGAGTTCCTTGGTGAAGGAGCCGTTGCCTCTAAGGTTAACTTGATGAAGTTCAACAGGTACAAGGACCGACACCAATAGCTGAACCTGAGTCAGATATGATTAGATCAGATCCAGAGCCCAATGTACCTACACCATTAAGGCGATCTGGTAGAGTACCGCATCAGTTGGACAGATACTATGGTTTCTTGATCCGAGACGGTGATCCCATCGAACTTGATGAGAATAATGAGGATCCGATCACCTATATGGATGCAATGTAGAGATCTGATTCTGAGAAATGGCTTGAAGCCATGAAATCCAAAATGGAGTCCATGAAGGTCAACGATGTATGGACATTGGTTGACCCACCTGAAGGGATTAAACCCATTGGGTGTAAATGGGTCTTCAAAAGGAAGAGGGGCACAGACGGAAAGGTGGAGATCTATAAAGCCCGTCTGGTCGCCAAAGGGTATCGTCAACGTTATGGTATTGACTATGATGAGATGTTTTCCCTTGTGGCAATGCTCAAATCCATTCGGATAATGCTTGCAATAGCTGCCCATCTGGATTATGAGATCTAGCAGATGGATATAAAGACAGCTTTCCTGAATGAAGAGCTGACCGAAGAGGTGTATATGATACAACCTGAGGGGTTTACATCCACAGATGAGTCCAAGGTGTGCAAGCTTCAGAGATCCATTTCTGGATTGAAGCAAGCTTCTCAGAGTTGGAACATGCATTTTGATAAGGTGATCAAAATGTATGGCTTCATTAAGAATGAAGAAGAGCCTTGCATCTATAAATGGGCAAATGGTCCAGTTGTGGTATTCTTTGTCTTATACGTGGATGACATTCTCTTAATCGGGAATGACATCCCCGCACTATAGGGAATAAAAGTTTGGTTGTCATCACAGTTTTCCATGAAGGACTTGGGTGAAGCATCCTACATCCTAGGGATGAAGGTCTATAGGGATAGATCTAAAAAGATGCTTGGGTTATCCCAGTCCATGTACATAGACACTGTGCTGAAGAGGTTCAGCATGGAGAATTCCAAGAAGGGCTATCTACCGATAGGCCATAAAATTTCTCTCTCTAAGAAGGATTGTCAGACAACTCCTGAAGAGAGAGAACGTATGAGTAGAGTCCCATATGCTTCAGCCGTGGGATCTATCATGTACACCATGACAAATACAAGACCAGATGTAGCATACTCACTAGGAGTAGTGAGTAGATACTAATCCGATCCTGGAGAAAATCACTGGAAAGTGGTTAAAGCCATCCTTAAGTATTTGAGAAATACTAAGGATCAATGGTTGGTTTATGGCGAGTCAGATCTGAAACTTGTGGGGTTCACAGACTTTAGCTTTCAATCTGACCATGATGACAGCAGGAGCGTGTCGGGTTATATCTTTACTTTGAATGGTGGAGCCACTGCTGGAAGAGTTTCAAGCAGCATACTGTGGCGGACTCTGTTTGTGAAGTGGAGTACATCGCAGCATCGGATGCCGCGAAAGAAGCTATGTGGCTGAGAAAATTCATCAACGAGCTCGGAGTAGCACCCTCCCTCGATGGTCCGATCCTACTCTACTGCGACAGCACTGGTGCCATAGCTCAGGCGAAGGAATCCAAAGTACATCAGTGGATGAAGCACATCTTGCGCCGCTTCCACCTGGTTCGGGAGATCATGGATCGAGGTGACGTCGACCTTCAGAAGATCGACGGAAAGGAGAACCTGGCCGACCCCTTCACTAAAGCCCTGGTGATAAAGGAGTTCGACAACTATAAGTTGAAGATGGGTATTAGATACTGTGCCGAGTGGCTTTAGGACAAGTGAGAGTTGTTGGAAAATGTGTCCCAAAAAGCCAATCGTCAAGCTGTTGACGGTTGATCAACCAAGTATTATAATTGATTTGTTAATAAATAAAATATATTTGGCATTTTCATCATAAGCTTGAAAGGAATATACCCTATAAGCCAATCAAAATGTATAAATTGAAGGATATTCTTTTTGTCTCCTGACAACTCATGTACTGATGTTTTAAATAAATAAAGGCATTTAGTTCATCATATGCTGTATCTTATTTTTTATTATGATGAACCCCATAAATTAGGGCTATGGTTTTAGGGTTATGATGCGATCATACCAGTGAGACCTAAAAACCTTAAAACCCTAATTTTAAATATTCCTAGTCGATGAAACATTGAGTAGGGGATCAATGTTTTCGATAAGACTGGTACATCCTGTGTATGCTCGGTTAAGAGGGTAATTGATCTCACAATTACTTATGTATGACACTAATATAAGGATGTAAGTGTTTATTAGAGAATGAATTCACTGAATTGATCCAATTAAAGATCATCTGATGGAGTCTTATCTACATGTCAACAGATTTTTCTCATAGTGGGAATTGTGCATGTAAATCTTTTGACCTGAGACTGCCATAGAACCTTATAAGCATGAATCCATATTTTGGATCATACTCATTCATGATTTAATCATGTACGGGATGTTCTGGATATGATGGATTGCTTATGAAGGTTGTGAGTAGGTCAATATGGAAACGATCACTCCTAGTAAGAGGAGATCGCATCCTATCTGCTTCAATCAAATAATGATTAAGGAAGACTTTGATCAGAGCATTATGAAAAATTAGAAATGATTTCTAATATTTTATAAATTGAATTATTATTATTTGATCAAAAGAAATATGAATATAAAATTGGGTTTGATATTTTTTCATACCCAAACTTATATTCGGGATGCAGGATGATCGTAAGATCAAGTTGCACGGTAATTTTCCACTGAAGGGTATTTTTGGTATTTCCATCAAAATTCCATATCTTTCAGGTAGACATGATACGTTGCTAGACGTCAATCATGTCTTATGAGTTTGATCAAATTAAAGAGTTTAATTTGATCATTAATTAAAAACTGTTCTGATTGATCAAAACGGTTCAGCTTGATTTGACCTAAATCGGCTAGATTGTGTTCTAACCAAATTAGTTTAAATTGCACCTGGACTCACTGCTGGCTAGATGTGGAACCCAATGGGTCACACACAAAGGAAATTGATCATGGGTTTAATTTGATTAAACCATGTTTGCAAGTTGAACATGCTAGCACATGTTGCAAACCCTAGCATTTAGATTCGAATCGAATTCGAATCGGGTTCCGATTTGGGCTAATTTAGAACCAATTTAAGCCAAATTAGATTTGGTCTTGAAATGGGTTCAAAGTATTTTAATTAGACTTGCTGTTGGGTGCCAATAACTAGAGAACCACAGGCCTAAGAGTCTCTCTCTTGGCGTGTGGATTTAAATCCATGTGCATGAGCCACATGGCGCATGGATAGAGTTGGCGCCACCTTAAATTTGGTCTTATCTATTTTTTCTCCATAGTTTTTATTCTACGAATGGTTTTCATATGTCTTAGGAGGTGCCTAAGAGTCCTTCTGAGTATTAAACTCCTCATAGAAAAATTAGGAGAAGTGGTAAGAATTTAAATCCATGCGCATGTGTCACATGGCGCATGGATGGGAGATGATGCCCCTTAACTTGGTCTTTCCTATTTTTCTCCTTGACTTTTATTCTACGAATGGTTTTTAGATGTCTTAGGAGGTGCCTAAGAGTCCTTCTGAGTATTAAACTCATCATAGAAAAATTAGGAGAAGAGATAAGGATTAAATCCATGCGCCACCCCTTGGAAGCACCCCTTGGAAATTTCAAATGGGGAGATAAGTTTTAACTTATCCACGCCCCTTAATCTCTTGCACCCTTCCTGAAGTTGGCACCCTCTATCTTGGCCATTGGATGGGCTTTCTTCCAGATCCAAAGGCAAGGGTTGATGGCACCAATAAGAGAAGCTTTGTGACTTCTCATGTGAACACCGTAAGTTAAGATCGAAGAGTCCTTCTGAAATAAGGTGCCTCTTCAACCCAACTTTGATGTACACATGGCATTTTACAATTTATGGGGCATGAGAAATAGAAAGGGGGCATGAGATAAAGTGTGAGTGGGTGTGAGATGTTTTGGTTTGCACCTCTACATGCAATATAAATAGGGGTGCATGCTGAGGAGTCTTCGTGCATTCAGAATTCTTCCTTCTTTCTTACAAGAGGCTTTTATTGTCCAATTTTCTTTATTCTTTCTCTATAGCCTTGATAAGATCCTGATAAAGAACAAGAAGTCTTCCAAAAGGGCTTAGAGAATTGGAATAAAAATTAAAGAGACAAGGAGCAAGAAAGGAAGGCAAGAAAAGGTCCAACAGTGTGACAGCAAAGCCAAGAAAGGAGGTTCTGCCCAAATTGCATTTAAATTCTGAAAAATCAAAATTTAATTGTAGAGAATATTTAAATAGGTACTAGTGGGTTGGTCGAGTCTCCGTGTGGATCAACGTTGGAGGGTGAACACGTGGGCACCTGATGAAAACCCAGACGGATTGCTGCTGGCATCTTAGCACAAATTAGGGTCTAGCAATAAGAGGTATGTTTCTATATCTTTTATTTGATATTAATGCATATTATATGGTTTAATTTTTGATAAGGTGATCTTGGAGTTAGGTTTTGATTTTTATGATTTCATAATAATTGCTTTGAAATCCGTGCTTCCGCCATTGTCACAAAACCTTTTAGTGGTATTAGAACAACCTTGTTAGAATTAAATCATATGATGATATGTTAATGATTTAATGGCAATATTATAAATATGATATATTCATAATTTATGTTTTAATATGATATTAATATGATGAGATCATATTCATTATTTCATAATTAAATTATGATGTATATAATTATGGAATGTTGCTCTGTCATATTGAATTGTGTTCACTATGATGCTAATTTTTTTTATTCATGTATTTAGTATGATATAGAAATTAAATATGCATTGAGACCTGAAAAGCCCTCTGTAAAATGATATTAAGTTGTAGTGTAATTAACCAATAGTAGAACCAGTCTATGATGTCTAATTGATCAATCGGTGTCTAGGAAAGTGGTTCATGATTGATAAAGAGAACGTAGTTTCTAATTGGTTCCGTTGTCTGACCTGGCCAAATTTATTGGTATCTAAGGAAAGCAACGGAGGGACCCCCACCTCTCTCCCACTTACCTGGCTGATTAGATTAATTTAATTCTTGGCTGGGATGCTCGATGTTATATTCACTACATTATGGCCTTCCTTCATGCTAGGACATTATTATGTCACGAATCATATTAAGTTTGTTGTGTAAGCACAAGACCAATTTTGGAAACTGACATAATATTGTTCTGGCGCATCGAGATGCTTACCATAATTTTATGAGTATAATACTTTGTTGTGCAACTACAAAAGTATTTATATTCTATTTTGACTGTATTAAAATGAAGGGTCCTACTTAACTAAAATATTATGGTTTGTTGTGTAAACACAAGGCTATTAATGTTTTAGAGGCCAGGGTTTTTATTGAGAATTGCATGAGATGCAATTGGAAAGAGTTTCCTACCTTTAAACTTATAAAAGGTTTGTTGTGCAACCACAAGATCTTTTATAAGGAATTAGGGTCTCGATCCACTAAAAAAATCAATCAGGGTTTTCTCGAACATCATACTAGAGGGTTATGATGTCTGATAAAATAGTGGGAGACACAATAAAATTAAAGTCCTAATTTAATTGTGTATATCATCTTGAGTTGTTCGCTTATGTAATGTTCTTTATTATGTAGATTAATGGCTTCTTCACTTTCACTTCGCTCCATTTTGGATACAAATAAATTGACTGGTACCAACTATGTGGACTAGTTGAGAAATCTTAAAATAGTACTTAGTCAAGAGAAGCTTTCTTACATCCTTGATACCCCTGACATTGAGCCAGTTGGGGAGGATGCCACAGAGAAAGAAAAAGCCACATATAGGATGTGGCAAAATGATTCTTTAACTGTCAAGTGTATCATACTTGCCTCTATGACAAATGAGTTACAGAGGCAGCATGATAGCATGGACACTCATTCCATATTGCTCAATTTAAAAGAACTTTATCGAGAATAGAGTAGGACTGCTAGATATGAGATATCTAAGCAGTTATTCCATGCCAAAATGGTAGAGGGGTCATCCGTACAAAACCATATTTTGATGGTTATTGACTTGATCACTCGATTAGATCAATTAGGTTTTGTTATGGATGGGGAGTTGAGTCAAGATCTAATCCTGCAATCACTTCCAGAATCATTTTCTCAGTTTGTCGTGAACTATCACACGAACAAACTGAATTCTTCCTTGCCTGAGCTGTTAAATATGCTCAAGACAGCAGAGAGCCATATCAAAAAGGATAAGGCTCCTCTTCTTCTTGTGGATGGGATCTCCAAGAAGAAGGTAGGCAAAAAAGGTTCTAAAAGGAGGCTGAACCCTAAAGGTGGTATAAATAAGAGAAAGAACGGAAAGAAGACCTCCGGATAGTCGACCTGCTTTCACTGCGGTAAGGCAGGTCATTGGAAAAGGAATTGCAAGGCTTATCTTGCAACAGTGAAGACTGGTGCAAATAATGCACCAAAAGGTATGTATGAGATACATACAATATTATCATTGAATTCTTCCATTTCAAACTCTTGGGTATTGGATACTGCCTGTGATTTTCATATCTGCAAATCATTGCAGGGGCTGCAGAAAATTAGAAGTTTGAGGAAGGGAGACTTCGAGCTCTATGGTGCTGGAGGAGATTCTATCCAAGCAGAAGCTGTAGGGACATATATCTTGAAGTTTCCTTCTGGGAAGATCTTAGAGCTAACAAATTGTTATTACATGCCTAAGATCATTAAAAATATTGTATCTGTACCCTTGTTGATGAAACAAGGATATCAAATATCTGTAACGAGCAATGGTTGCTCGATTAATTTTTTTAATGAAATAATTTATCATGGCATTTTTGACAATGGTTTGTTGACTCTATGCTTGAATGATAATATTTTTCATATTAATGAAAATAGTAAACGTAAGAGAGATAATGTAAATAATACTTTATTTTGGTATTGTCGACTTGGTCATATTAGTGAGACTAGGATTAACCAGTTGTACAAAGAAAAGTTCTTTGATTCTTATGATTGTGAATCATTAGGAACTTGTGAATCATGTCTCATGGGTAAAATGACCAAGACGACAAACGAGTTGTTAGGACTTGTACATACAGATGTATGTGGCCCTATGATAACCCAGGCTAGAGGTGGATACTCTTATTTTATTACATTTACAGATGATTTATCTAGGTTTGGATATGTGTATCTTATGAAACATAAATCCAAAGCTTTTGATAAATTCAAAGAGCATCAAAATATGGTCGAAAAATAAATTGAAAAAAGTATAAAAATTCTTTGATTTGATCGTGGAGGAGAATACTTATCCAATGAATTTTTAGACCATCTTAAAGTAAAGAGAATTATCTCTAAATGGATACCTCCTTATACGCCATAATTAAATGGTGTAGCCGAAAGGAGGAACCATACCTTATTAGATATGGTATGATCCATGGTTTGCTTCACTGAATTGCCTATTTCCTTCTGGGGTCATGCTTTAGAGACTGCAATAATTATCTTGAATAGAGTACCTTCTAAATCTGTATCTAGTACTCCATATGAAATATGGAGAGGTAAGAAGTCCAATCTTAAATATTTTAAGATATGGGGATGTTCAGCATATGTCAAAAAAAATTTTGGACATAAACTAAATACTAGAGTAGATAAATGTTTGTTTGTAGGATATCCTAAGGATAGTATAGGATATCTATTCTACCATCCTACTGAATAAAAGGTATTTGTAAGTAGGCATGCCACTTTCATGGAGAAAGAATTTATCCTAGAAAGAGGCAGTGGGAGAAATATTAAAATTAATGAAGTTCAACAAAAATAAATAGATATTTCTTAACCAAATATTCACATAAATAAGGAAGAACTAAAACACATAACTCCTATCCATAGGTCAGATAGGGTACGACATGTACCTATAAGATATGGGTTTATTATTGAGAATAATGAAGCCCAAGTCATTGAGAATGATGAACCTTTGACCTATACGGAAGCTGTCATGAGTAAGGACTCAGACAAATGGCAGGATGTCATGAAATCCGAGATGGACTCCATGTACACCAACGAAGTATGGACTTTGGTTGATGCACCAGAAGGGGTAAACCCTATTGGGTGCAAATGGGTCTATAAGAAAAAGATTGAAGCAGATGGTCAAATAGAAACCTATAAAGCTAGATTGGTAGCTAAAGGTTTCAGCCAAAAATAGGGTATTGATTATGATGAAACTTTTTCACCTGTTACCATGCTCAAATCTATTCGGATAATGCTTGCAATAGCAGCATACTATGATTATGAAATATGGCAAATGGATGTGAAGACCGCCTTCTTGAATGGTTTTCTAGAAGAGGAGGTCTACATATCACAGCCAAAGGGTTTTGTCTCAAATGACAGACTAAATCTAGTATGCAGGCTTAAGAAATCCATTTATGGATTAAAGCAAGCCTCAAGGAGTTGGAACATCCGCTTTGATGTAACAGTCAAAGAGTTTGGTTTCATCAAGAATGTGGATGAACCTTGTGTGTATAAGAAGACTAGTGGGAGTGCCCTAGTTTTCTTGGTTCTGTATGTAGATGACATACTCCTTATTAGGAATGATATCCCAATGTTACAAACAGTCAAATTATGGCTATCCAAAAAGTTTTCTATGAAAGACTTGGGGGAAGCATCCTATATACTTGGTATAAAGATCTATAGAGATAGATCTAAAAGAATGCTAGGTTTATCCCAGTCTAGGTATATTGACTTAATACTGAAAAGATTCAGTATGAATGAGAGTAAAAGAGGTTATTTACCCATGAGTCAAGGCATACATCTCTCTAAGAAGATGTCTCCTAAGACAACTAAAGAGAGAAATAGAATGAGTTCTATTCCTTATGCTTCGGCAGTAGGATCAATAATGTATGCTATGTTATGTACCAGGCCTGATGTAGCTTATGCCTTAGGCATAGCCAGTAGATTTCAGGCTGATCCAGGAGAGGATCATTGGAAGGCTTTGAAAAATATTCTAAAGTACTTAAGAAGGACTAAAGATATTTTTCTCATATATGGTGGATCTGATCTTAAATTGGAAGGATATTTTGATTCTAGTTTTCAATCAGATCTAGATGATAGCAAATTCATTTCAGGGTATGTCTTTACTTTGAATGGTGGAGCAGTGAGTTGAAAGAGTTCTAAGCAGCAAACAGTAGCTGACTCAACCACAGAGGCAGAATACATGCTGCAAATGAAGCTGCCAAGGAAGCTGTCTGGATGAAGAAGTTCATCACTGAATTGGGCGTTGTTCCTGAGATTGAGAACCCAGTACCACTTTATTGTGATAATACTGGAGCAGTTGCTCAAGCAAAGGAACCCAGGTCTCACCATAAATCCAAGCATATTTTGAGACGCTTCCATCTCATTCGTGAAATAATTGAAAGACAAGATGTCATTATTGAATGAATAGACACAAAGAACAACATAGCGGATCCATTCACTAAAGCTTTACCACAGCAGCAGTTCGATCGCCACCTCGATAGTATGGGGTTGAAATATAAGGGAGATTGGCTTTTGTGCAAGTGGGAGATTGAAAGGAATATACCCTATAAGCCAATCAAAATGTATAAATTGAAGGATATTCTTTTTGTCTCCTGACAACTCATGTACTGATGTTTTAAATAAATAAAGGTATTTAGTTCATCATATACTATATCTTATTTTTTATTATGATGAACCCCATAAATTGGGACTATGGTTTTAGGGTTATGATGCGATCATACTAGTGAGACCTAAAAATCTTAAAACCCTAATTTTAAATATTCCTAGTCAATGGAATATTGAGTAGGGGATCAATGTTTCCGATAAGATTGGTACATCCTGTGTATACTCGGTTAAGAGGGTAATTGATCTCACAATTACTTGTGTATGACACTAATATAAGGATGTAAGTGTTCATTAGAGAATAAATTCACTGAATTGATCCAATTAAAGAACATCTGATGGAGTCTTATCTACATGTCAACAGATTTTTCTTATAGTGGGAATTGTGCATGTAAATCTTTTGACCTGAGACTGCCATAGAACCTTATAAGCATGAATCCATATTTTGGATCATACTCATTCATGATTTAATCATGTACGGGGTGTTCAGGATATGATGGATTGCTTATGAAGGTTTTGAGTAGGTCAATATGGAAACGATCACTCCTAGTAAGAGGAGATCGCATCCTATCTGCTTCAATCAAATAATGATTCAGGAAGACTTTGATCAGAGCATTATAAAAAATTAAAAATGATTTTTAATATTTCATAAATTGAATCATTATTATATGATCGAGAGAAATGTGAATATAAAATTGAGTTTGACATTTTTTCATACCCAAACTTATATTCGGGATGCAGGATGATCGTAAGATCAAGTTGCACGATAATTTTCCACTGAAGGATATTTTTGATATTTCATTAAAATTTCATATCTTTCAAGTAGACATGATACATTGCTAGACGTCAATCATGTCTTGTAAGTTTGATCGAATTAAAGAGTTTAATTTGATCATTAATTAAAAGCTGTTCTGATTGATCAAAATGGTTTAGCTTGATTTGACCTAAATCGGCTAGATTGTGTTCTAACCAAATTAGTTTAAATTGCACCTGGACTCACTGCTGGCTAGATGTGGAACCCAATGGGTCACACACAAAGAGAATTGATCATGGGTTTAATTTGATTAAACCATGTTTGCAAGTTGAACATGCTAGCACATGTTGCAAACCCTAGCATTTAGATTCGAATCGAATTCGAATCGGGTTCCGATTTGGGCTAATTTAGAACCAATTTAAGCCAAATTGGATTTGATCTTGAAATGGGTTTGAAGTATTTTAATTGAGCTTACTTTTGGGTGCCAAAAACTAGAGAACCACACGCCTAAGAGTCTCTCTCTTGGCATGTGGATTTAAATCCATGAGCATAAGCCACATGGCGCATGGATAGAGTTGGCGCCACCTTAAATTTGGTCTTATCTATTTTTTCTCCATAGTTTTTATTCTATGAATGGTTTTCAGATATCTTAGGAGGCACCTATGAGTCCTTCTAAGTATTAAACTCCTCATATAAAAATTAGAAAAAGTGGTAAGAATTTAAATCCATGCGCATGTGTCACATGGCGCATGGATGGGAGATGACGCCCCTTAACTTGGTCTTTCCTATTTTTCTCCGTGACTTTTATTCTACGAATGGTTTTCAGATGTCTTAGGAGGCACCTAAGAGTCCTTCTGAGTATTAAACTCATCATAGAAAAATTAGGAGAAGAGATAAGGATTAAATCCATGCGCCACCCCTTGGAAGCGCCCCTTGGAAATTTCAAATGGGGAGATAAGTTTTAACTTATCCACGCCCCTTAATCTCTTGCACCCTTCCTGAAGTTGGCACCCTCTATCTTGGCCATTGGATGGGCTTTCTTCCAGATCCAAAGGCAAGGGTTGATGGCGCCAATAAGAGAAGCTTTGTGACTTCTCATGTGAACACTGTAAGTTAAGATCGAAGAGTCCTTCTGAAATAAGGCACCTCTTCAACCCAACTTTGATGTACACATGGCATTTTACAATTTATGAGATGTGAGAAATAGAAAGGGGGTGTGAGATAAAGTGTGAGTGAGCATGAGATGTTTTTATTTGCACCCCTACATGCAATATAAATAGGGGTGCACGCCGAGGAGTCTTCGTGCATTCAAAATTCTTCCTTCTTTCTTACAAGAGGCTTTTATTGTCTAATTTTCCTTATTCTTTTTCTCTAGCCTAGATAAGGTCCTGATAAAGGATAAGAAGTCTTCCAAAAGGGCTTAGATAATTGGAATAAAAATTAAAGAGACAAGGAGCAAGAAAGGAAGGCAAGAAAAGGTCCAAGAGTGTGACAGCAAAGCCAAGAAAGGAGGTTCCGCCCAAATTGCATTTAAATTCTGATAAATCAGAATTTAATTGTAGAGAATATTTAAATAGGTGCTAGTGGATTGGTCGAGTCTCCATGTGGATCAACGTTGGAGGGTGAACACGTGGGCACCTGGTGGAAACCCAGACGGATTGCTGCCGGCATCTTAGCACAAATTAGGGTCTAGCGATAAGAGGTATGTTTCTATATCTTTTATTTGATATTAAAGCATATTATATGGTTTAATTTTTGATAAGGTGATCTTGGAGTTAGGTTTTGATTTTTATGATTTCATAATAATTGCTTTGAAATTCGTGCTTCCGCCATTGTCACAAAACCTTTCAAAGCTTTCATCTTCAAATGAACTCCGTTGTTATGATGAAGTCCTTAGGACTATTTAGATTCAATAAAGAGAGGATTTATCAATTAGTCCTTAAAACAGTTCACAACCAAATGATAGGCTGTTAATAAGGATGACAGCTTCTATCGAGCATAGGTCACTGTAGGCCATATGGGTTGGTTGTCCTTTTAACCAAAGAGTGTGGAGACACTGGTATGGCATACAGGTGAGATGTACTGGTACATCATCATTGAACATGACCAACTCTAGAGTATTCTACTGTCGAGAATGTCTCTGATGGGATATTGGTATAAGTGTCCCTTAAACCTGAGATCGCCTCAGTGACTTGCAAGCAACTCACTGTGCTTTGGTACTGGACTAACTGAATTTCTAATTCAGAGACAGAAGGCTTCTGGACACAGTCAAGTACTTGTGAAGTCAGAGTATGATCGAGATGGGATTGACCACTCCAAGAGTTGGAGAAGAATGAGTCGCTGTATTTCAATTTAGCAAAACCTTGGCCAGGGTAATCCATCAGATGGATTTGATATTTTGAAATACAATGTGGACAACCTGATCAGAGTTGATAGTTGAACTCTGGAGTGTCCTATGATCATTTTGGTCAAGGGGATGAATTATATAAAAACTATATCCGTATGGGTTCTAAGGATGTTGTTCTACACATTCGACCTATCCGATCGTCGGGTACCATTGCTAGATGGTCACTTCGATTGGTACAGAAATTTATTTCTATGCTACCAACTTAGGTTCGGACCTATGAGGTCACACACATTAGAGTTCATGATCCGATTGGATGGTTGATCAATGATTAAGAATCATTCTAGGGTTAAATGATCAATACGATTGACATTTAACCCAGTGCAAGTGTTGCAGAAGGATCGATTAGCAATTCGATTGCTAATTGGCTTAATTTGATTAAGCCAATGGGTTGAGATTAAGTTTAATTAAATATTATTTAATTAGATTTAGTTTGGGCTTGATTGGATCGAGTCCAATTGGTTTATTGGATAAGCCAAGTGCAAGGAAAAACTAGTCCTAGTTCAACTAGGACTTGGGTCAATCTAATTTCTAATTTGATTAGAAAATTAAATTAAATTTAAATCTAATTTAATCTGATTAAATTAAGTTCTTAATTGGGTTATAACCTATTTAATTGGGTTGATCTAATTTTGGTTTGATTTGGTTTGAGAAATCAAATTAAAATAAGTCATAAGATAGAATCCTAGTAAGACTAGGATTCCACCTTGTGCCACATAAGCCTTCCCCATGCCCTCTCTCTCATTCAATGCTAATCTCCTCTTATTTTGTGCAACAAAAGCCCTCTCCCAGGTCTTTTCCACGTTCACAAAAGGTTTTCTCTCTTCTTTCTTTCATGGAAGGTGGTTTGGATCAAATTAAAGAGAAATAAGTTTGGATTTCGAATTCTATGAGATAGAGTTTTAGAAATCCAAAATTCTTTCAATTTTGCACCAAATATATCCAATTTTTTTTTGAAATTTTTGTGGTTTTTAGGGTACACATTGTGCACCCTTTGCTAGTGATCCATGTATGAAAATAAGGAGGAGGTGCTCAAGAGTTGGGCACCCCTTATCTCGCCATGTTTGGATAAGCCTTGACTAGGTATTTGACCTAGACAAGTAATCTATCATATCTCTTTGTATAAAATGAATATCTTCATAAAATTTTTGAAGAAGATATAGATTTGAGAGACCTTTGAGCCATCCAAAAATTAGAGAGAAAAACCTTTGGGTCATGGAGATATAATAGACACAAGATAGGGTGTCTAGAGAGAGAAACGAGAAGAAGAAGAGGGTCTTCTTCTAGGGTTGTTTATTTTCATATCTTTCCTCCCTCCATCTTGAGTTTCCTGAGAGCATCTCAGATCTGAAACTCCTCCTTCTACTTTTCATCTTTGGAAGAGTCCAAATCAAGAAGAAGGAGGTACCTGATCAACCATCAAAGAAGGATCAGCGCAGTACTAGCATACTGTGCTGATTTCCTGAAGTAGGACTTCTGATCGAGATTTGTGGGCTCGTGTGGATGACTCCTAGAGGTCGGACATATGTGCGGCTTGCAACATCATCCTCAAGCCCGGATCAACGAGGTTAGAACGTCTAACTTGCAAGGTAATAGATCTGATCTATTGTTTAATACATACATTAGATGTAGTATAGAAACATGTTGATATGATCAACATGTAGTTCATGCTGTATATATATATTTTAATTTTTGATTTAATATTATGTAATAATCATGTAATAAGATCTTAGATCTAGGAATTCAAATTTTTTAAAAAATAAATTTTGATTTATTTTAGTCTTCCGCTGTATGATCTTGAAAAAGTTTCAAGATCTAATCTTGAAATCCTAGATCTGGTTCCTTCATCTTAGTCATTATAGAATGATGAAATCTATGGTAAACTACCATGGTTTGCTAGGGTTACTGTAGACTTTTGAGAAGGATCACATGCTCCAAAAAGAGCTAGTGAATTTAGTAGGAGGTTCATCTGTAGGGCATTAATTCTCTAAGAGAGGAAAGAAGAAAAAAGTGCAGAAATCTCATGCCGCTGATCTCAAACAGAGCAAAACATCAAAAGTTGACAAGAGCCAGACATAGTGCTTCTTCTGTAAAAGGCTAGGTCATTGAAAAAAGAATTGTCCTGCTTATATAGCCACCCTTGACCCAAACAGACCTAGGAACAAGAGAAAAAGGCAAGTGGTTGGTTCACAAGATATTGATATGATAACACCTTATAATTTCTGTATTTGTGATCCTACTACCTGGGTATTGGATACCAGAAGTCCTATTAATATATGTAATTCATTGCAAGGACTGCATATGAGTAGAAAATTTTGAGAGGGTGAGTGGTTCTTTAACGTTGGAGATGGAAGTCTTGTTCCAGTTCTGGCCTTGGAAATTTTGTAGCTTGTCTTCAAGTCTAGTAATGTCATATTGGATGATTTTCATTATTGTCCCTCCTTTATGATGAATGTCATCTTTGTTGGCTTTTTGGCCAAACTTGATTATAAGTTTATAATAAAGGATGATTTTTGTGATATCATTATGAATGATACTACAATTATTCGTGGACAATTGAAATATGGCATATACATAATATCACGATCTATTAGTGTAATGTACACACCTAGTAAACACCCCAAAATAGATAATGTCAATGAATCCTACCTTTGGTATTATAGGCTTGGTCATGTGAATAAGAATAAGATTGACAGGTTGATCAAGGAATGTGTTCTTGAGATAGATGATTGTGAATCATTGCCTACTTGTGAGTCCTGTCTACTTGGTAAGATGACTAAGTCACCTTTTAAAGAAAAAGGTGAGAGAGCCAGCAATGTCCTAGGTCTAATACATACTGATGTATGCGAGCCTATAAACATAAGTGCCAAAGGAGGATACTACTACTTCATTACATTTATAGATGACCTATCGAGGTATGGATATGTCTATCTTATGAAGTATAAGTTAGAATCATTTGAAATATTCAAACGATTCTGTGCTGAAGTAGATAAAAAAACTGGAAGGAGTACTAAGATTCTTCAGTCAGATCGAGGAGGTGAATATCTCACCAGTGAGTTCCTGATATATCTGAAAGAGAATGAGATTCTCTCACAATGGACTCCTCCTGAAATACCACAACATAATGGTGTGTTTGAGAGGAGGAATCGAACATTGTTAGACATGGTCCGATCCATGATGGACTTTTTCAGTCTGTCAATCTTCTTTTGAGGATATGCTCTAGAGATTGCTTGCTACATTTTGAATAAGGTGCCAACAAGTCTGTCGATAAAACTTCATATGAGATATGGACTGGGCGTAAGCTAGTGCTCTCATATCTTAGGGTCTGGGGGTGTCCAGCTTATGTCAAGCATTTAAAGATAGATAAGCTTAGATCAAAGTTCGATAGATGCTTGTTTGTAGGATACCCAAAGAAAACTAAAGGGTACTACTTCTACCTCATTACAGAACAAAAGGTGTTTGTTAGCAGCTGAGCAGTCTTTTTAAAAAAGGAGTTCCTTGGTGAAGGAGCTAATGCTTATGAAATTAAACTTCATGAAGTTCATGAGATGGAAGGACCGACACATATAGAATTGGATTCGATTGGTGAATCGAATATGGAGCTGATGAGGCACCATTAAGAAGATTCGATAGAGTACCACATCAGCCGAATAGATATTACGATTTCTTGGTTCGAGATGGTGAGCCCATTGAACTTGATGAGAACGATAAGGATCTGATCACCTATATGGAGGCCATGCAAAGGCCCGACTCCCAAAAATAGCTTGAGGCTATATAGTCTGAGATGGAGTTCATGGAGATCAATAGTGTATAGACACTAGTTGATCCATCTGAAGGGATAAAACCCATAGGGTGTAAATAAATTTTTAAGAAAAAAAGAGGAGCGGACGGAAAGGTAGAGATCTATAAAGCCCGTCTAGTTGTCAAGGATTACCATCAGCATTATGGTATTAACTATGATGAGACGTTCTTTCCTGTGGCAATGCTTAAGTCCATCCAAGTTATGCTTTCTATCGCTGCATACTTAGATTATGAGATTTGACAGATGAATGTCAAAATTATTTTTCTTAATGGAGAACTGAAAGAAAGGTGTATATGATACAACCTGAAGGGTTCACATCCATAGATGAGTCAAAAATATGCAAGCTGAAAAGGTCTATTTATGGACTTAAGCAAGCATCGAGGAGTTGGAACATATATTTTGATAAGGTGATTAAAATGTATGGCTTCGTTAGGAATGGAGAAGAGCCTTGCATCTACAAGTAGACTTCTAATTCTGTGGTCATTTTTCATGTGCTGTATGTGAATGACATACTGTTAATAAGAAATGACATCCCGACTTTGTAGAGTGTGAAGCTGTGGTTATCATCACAGTTCTCCATGAAGGACTTGAGAAAAGCATCCTACATCCTAGGGAAGAAAATCTTTAAGGATAGATCTAGAAAGTTGCTTGGATTGTCCCAATCTACATACATTAATGTCTTATTAAAGTAGTTCAATATGGATAATTCCAAAAAAGGCTATCTTCCGATAGGTCATGAAATTACTCTTTCTAAGAAGGATTGTCCGATAACTTCTGAGGAGAGAGAGCGCATGAGTAGAATACCATATGCTTCAGCAGTGGGATCTATCATGTATACTGTGACATGTACGAGGTCGGATGTGGCCTATTCACTAGGGGTAGTGAATAGGTACCAGTCAAATCGGGGTGAGAAGCATTGGAAGATTACGAAAGTAATTCTTAAGTATTTGAGAAATACTAAAGACCAATGGCTTATCTATGGAGACTCTGACCTGAAACTTATGAGATATACTGATTTTAATTTTTAGTTAGATTGTGATGACAGTAGAAGCATGTCAGGCTACGTATTTATCTTGAATGGAGGAGCTATTTGCTGGAAGAGTTTCAAGCAACATACTATGGCCAATTCTATATGCGAAGCGGAATACATTGCTGCATGGCATGCTGCAATGTTCTGCGCCGCTATCACTTGGTGTGAGAGATCATGAATCGTGGTGACATCGAACTTCAGAAGATTGATGGAAAAGAGAACCTAGCCGACCCCTTCACTAAAGCTCTCAGGATCAAAAAAGTTCGATCACTTCAAATGGAAGATGGGTATAAGATACTACTCCGATTGGCTTTAGTCCAAGTGGAAGATGTTGAAAATTGTGTCCTAAAATTAATCGTTTGATGATTGAGTTCATCCTTGTATATGAATTATTATTTAATAAATAAAAATTATTCTGATATTTTCATCACAAAGTGATATCTTCCTTAAACTCTTGTACTATGATGAAGTCCCTAGAACTATGCTAGGGTACGATAAAGAGGAGATTTATTGTATAGTTCTTAAACATGTTCGCGACCAAATGATACGTCATTACGGGATGATAATGTTTATCGAGTGGAGGTCGTTGTGTGCCATATGGGTTGGTTATTCTCTTAATCAAGGAGTGTGGTGACACTAGTATGGCATACAGATGAGATGTAGGGGTACCTCATCACTAAATAAGTGACTCACCTGCTGAGCATTTTGTTGTCAAGAGCTGCTCGCGAAATACATAGGTTTAAATATCTTTCAGACCTGAGATCACCATAGTGATTTGTAAGTAACTCACTATGCTTTGGTGCTGGACTACCTGGATTTTTAATGCAGTGACAGAAGGCTACTAGGTACAGTCAAGTACTTGCGAAGTCTGTGTGTGGATCAAGATGAGATTGACCCCTCCAAATTATTAGAGTTGATGTATTGCTGTATTTTAATTTAGTAAAGTCTTGGCCAGTGTATCCATGAGATGGATTTGAAAGGTTGAAATGCAATGCGGATGAAGTAATCTCAGTTGACAGTTAATCTGAGACCATCCTAGAGCATCCAAGGTCAAAAGGATGAATTACTCGGTAACCATATGTATTGATTCTGAAATATTCTTTTGCGATAATTCAACCTATCTGGATGTCAGAAATCATTGCTAGATGGTATCTTGATTAATGCAGAAATTGGTTCCTATGCTACCGGCTTAGTGTTTGAACCTATGGAGTCATGCACATAAGTCAGACAAAGTAGGAAGAAATTGACCTATGTTTATATGTCTAATTTGGAAGTACTTGACTTGATTAAACATATAAGCTAACTTGATTGAGAATTAAGTTATAGGTCAAACGGGATTGAAGAGTTGACTATGTCTAGCTAGTACTACACATGAGGTTCAGGTTTGATCCCGGAGATGAATAGTTTTTGATCTATGATTCATAGAACATATGAAAAATTAGATTTAAGTACTAATTAATTTTAGATTAGATCTGAATTAATTAGATTTAAATGGGTCTAAAATTTAAGTTAGACTTGGTACAAAAGTTCTAAAGAGATTGGGATTGACAGCCTTTTGAAATTGTTTTGAACCAGCTTCGAATCGGATTCGAATCAAATCTATTTTGGATGAGATATGAGTATTCTTACTTGCACTGGGAATACCCCCTCATGAAGCATGACCAAAATCTAGTTTGGTGCTTATTTGGGGCATCCCAAGTGGGTGAGAAATTAGGTGTAAGTTGATTGTCATATGTGATGAAAATTATATCTCATATAGGAATCCTTCTTTCATGAGTATTGGATCAATTCAAATTAGATTTGAATTTGGAGTCCTAATCTCATTGGATCATGAGAATCATCTATAAATAGAGAGTAAATAGAGAGGGTCTCTACCTATGGAGGTATAATATGGCAATAGCATAGCAAACAAATTAGATTGAGAGAAGAGAAAAGAGAGAGAGAGAGGCGTGAGAAGAGAGAGAGGTCCTATCTTCCCTTTGGCCTCTCTTCTTGTTGCCGCCCCTCTTCCTTTGGGTGTGGGGTCTTTTTGGGTGTCCCACCTATTAGTGTGAGGTGTCACACTAGTACATCTCATCCCTCAATTAATTGAGTTGCTAAGCCAATTGGATTGGAGTTTATCCTGCTTTCCTGCGGCGTCTGACGTGCATGCGAAGTAGAGGGTCTGCACATCCAGACTTTCGCAAAGGTTTATATCAGATAATTTGAGATTTGATCCCTAATTTCACTGTGCTTCAGGTAGGGGTTTGATTATTAAACAAATAGAATATCAAAAAAATTTTAGATGCAACTTGGGCATCTTGGAGGAAAACTGTTTCCCTTCCCTTCACTTCATGGAGAACAGTGATGATAACCACAGCTTCACACTCTGCAAAGTTGGGATGTCATTTTCTAGTAATAGTATGTCATCCACATACAACACAAGGAAGATGACTATAGAATTGGAAGTCTACTTGTAAATGCAAGGCTCTTCTCCGTTCCTAATGAAATCATACATTTTGATCATCTTATCAAAATCCATGTTCCAATTCCTAGATGCCTGCTTAAGTCTATGAATAGATATTTTCAGCTTGCACACTTTCAACTCATTTGTGGATGTGAACCCTTCAGATTGTATCATATATACCTCTTCTTCTAGCTCTCCATTGAGGAAAATAATTTTGACATCCATTTGTCAGATCTTATAATCTAAGTGTGCAGCGATAGGAAGCATAATCCAGATAGACTTGAGCATTGTCACAGGAGAGAACGTCTTGTCATAGTCAATACCATAATACTGATGGTAACTCTTGGCAACTAGACAGGCTTTATAGATCTCTACCTTTCCATCCACTCTTCTTTCCTCTTGAGAATCCATTTACACCATATAAATTTTTTTCCTTTCGGACGGATCAACTAGTGTCCATACACCATTGATCTCCATGGACTCTATCTTGAATTTCATGATCTCAAGCCATTTTTGGGAGTCAAACTTTTGTATGGCCTCCATATAGGTGATCGGATCCTCATCGTTGTCATCAAGTTTGATAAGGTCACCATCCCAGATCAGAAAACTGTAGTATCTATTCGGCTGACACGGTACTCTATCGGATCTTCTTAATGGTGCCTCTACTGGCTTCGAGTTTGATTCACCAATCAAATCTAATTCTGTATGTGTCAGTCTTTCCACCTATGAACTTCATCAAGTTCAATTTTACAGGCATTAGCTCCTTCACCAAGGAACTCCTTTTTCAAAAAGACTGTTCGACTGCTGACAAACACTTTTTGTTCTGTAACGAGATAGAAGTAGTATCCTTTAGTTTTCTTTAGATACCCTGCGAACAAGCATCTATCAGACTTTGATCCAAGTTTATCTATCTTTAAATGCTTGACATAAGTTGGACACCCCCAGATCTTAAGGTGTGAGAGCACCGATTTACACCCAGTCCATATCTCATATGGAGTTTTATTGACAAACTTGCTAGGTACCTTATTCAAAATATAGCAGACAGTTTCTAGAGCATATCTTAAAAGGAGATTGGCAGACTCGCAAAGCCCATCATGAATCGGATCATGTCTAACAAGGTTCGATTCGTCCTCTCCGACATCCTGTTGTGTTGTGGTGTTCTAGGAGGGATCCACTGTGAGAGAATTCCATTCTTTTCTAGATGTGTCAGGAACTCACTAGTGAGATATTCACCTCCTCAGTCTGACTGAAGGGTCTTAATACTCTTTTTAGTTTGTTTCTTTACTTCAGCATAGAATCATTTGAACATTTCAAATAATTCTGACTTATGCTTCATAAGATAGATATACCTGTACCTCGATAGGTCATCTGTAAATATAATTGTTGGGTATGAAATACCCCCCGACCGAAGTCTGTAGAAGGCCGACCCTTCCGGACTTCTCCGATAATGAATTCCTCCATTCGTCTATCGGGCCGCCCCAAAAGCTCTCTGGGCCTCACCGCCAGCCGACCTTCTACAGTGACCAACTATCCTCCGAACACCTTTCGGACTTCGTCAATATCCGAGCTTCTTCAACAACGAGGCCTCTACAGTAATCAAACTCCATCCAAGTTTCTACGACGGTCGACCACCTTCAAGATTCCGATCAAGCTCCTACGAGAGCCGAGCATTCTACTATGAGCAATTCCAGCCGAGCTCCTGCGAGAGCCGAGCATTCTACTACGAGCGATCTACTCTGAGCTTCTGCTATGAGCAGTTCCAGCCGAGCTCCTGCGAGAGCCGACCTTCTACTACGAGCGATCTTCTTCGAACTCCTGCTACGAGCAGTCTACTCCGAACCCCTACAGTGGGTGATCTACCCCGGATGTCTACTGTAAGCAAATTTCATTCGGGCCTCTACTGTAAATAGATTTCCTTCGAACTTCCGTTACAGGTAGACTTCAGTCGAGTTTCTTCGATGCCGGATCCCGGACGAGTTTCTACCAGGGGGCAGGATCCACCGACCAGGTCGTTACTCCGAGCTCCCATGACAATTGATCTTCGATCGAGCTCCAACAATAAGCGGCCTCCTTTCGACCTCCCACGAGAATCGGACTCTGTCCGAGCTTCCACAGTGGATGGATTCCGGATGAGCTTTCGCAACGGACGGGCTCCAGCAGCTAGATTTCTACAACGGCCGATCGCCTCTGGATCCCCCATACTCCTCTAGCAGGCGAGCCTCCCCAACGCCATCCAAAGTCCACCATCGACCGACCTTCCGCCAAGTTCCTCATGAAACTGGATTTCTCCGGTGGATAATCTTCGGACGAGCTTCCACGCCAGGCAGATCCCAGACGGACTTCCCTAGCAATTGTGCTCCTATCAGACTTTGCCAACTAAAAGTCTTCATCCGAGTCTCTACAGCAGATGGTTCTCACCTGTAACCTCAGTGCCCAAGGCCTCCGACCATAATAGGCTCATCAGCGACCTCAAAAATATCTGAGCTTCTCCTGGATCGACGAGACAGAGAGTCATTTCGCTCCCTCAGACATCCCAGCCGAGCTTCAGCTGACAAATCCAAACTCCTTGGCAAGCCACGACGAGGGCCGCTACCCTGCTCCACTCTCTGCAACGGATTCCATACGGCTCCACCACTCTCTGGCAAGCCACGACAAGGGCCGCTACCCTGCTCCACTCTCTGCAATGGATTCCATGCGGCTCCACCACTCTCTGGCAAGCCACGATGAGGGCCGCTCTTTGCTCCACTCTCTGCAACGGATTCTATGCAGCTCCACTACTCTCTGGCAAGTCGCGACAATAGCCACCACTCCACTCTCCGTAACCAACTCCATGTGGCCCTGAACGACCCCTAACGCCACTACTCTCCGTAACAAACTCCAGGCGGCTCTGAACAGCCCACTACCAGGCGGTTACAGATGTCGCTGTCAATCGATTACACTCTCCATCTATAAATAAGGACCCCAGATATGTTCTTCTCTAAGCTCTGATCTCTATCTCGAAACTCTACTAAAATTTTTCCTCGAGCACTCCATTTCTGTTGAAGCAGAGTACTGACTTGAGCGTCGGATGGTCTTGCCGGAGCACCCCCACCTCCGGTTTAGACTTCCCTTGCAGGTCCCGATGGCAGCCGCGGTCATCCCGACTCCAGCTTCTCCAGCTTCGACAAAATTCTGCACCAACAAAATTGGCACTAGAGGAAGGGCGCTGTGTCTTTGCAGTACCCTTGTTCTTAAAGGAGTGCTCAACGAGACTGATTTCGGTCATCTTCTCTGACATCCTCTTCTCTTTCTCCTACTAAATCTTCACCCGATGCCTCCCCGCAAGGCATCCACCAGGCGATCCACGGCCTCTGTGGTCAGATCTCAGGCTCCGATCTCACCTCCAATTTTTCAGGCTCCTCCTCCTCCTCCGGCGTCGGCGGTCGATGCAGAGCAATTCGACTTGCTGGTTCAGCAGGTCAGAGGCCTCACTAAAGTGGTGCAGGCCTTGCAATAGCAACGACAGCCACAGGCATCAGTGCAATTGGAGAAAACATCATCAGAATTTCAAAATCCGACAGTAGGGCGGGCCACTTGGGCCAGTCGCCCCGTCTTTCCCGGAAAGACAAATTCGAGGGTGGAGAGACCTCAGTCCGATCATGATTCTACTCCCAGAGGATCTCTACCTCCATTCTTCCCAAAGACCCTCGAGACCCGCAGTCGAGAGAACTTCTTGGATCGAAGGCTCCAGGAGATGAACCGGCGGATCGAAGAACTCCACCACACTCCCCCTGCTTATGGTGAGGACATCTGTACTGACCCACCCTTCTCTCAAATGATCATGCAGGAACCGATCCCACCTAACTTCAAGCTCTCCCAATTTGAAAGCTATGACGGGACCTCAGACCCGGTTGACCACCTGGAGGCCTTCCGGACAATGATGCTGCTCCATGGCGCACCAGACGCCATTCTGTACTGAGCTTTTCCATCCACCCTAAAGGAAGTAGCAAGAAACTGGTATTCGGCATTGAAGTTGGGTACCATCTTTTCCTTTGACCAGATGAGTCATCAGTTTGCGGCTCATTTTGTTAGCAGCCGGCATCCCCGGAGAGGTTCGGAGTCCCTCATCAACATCAAGCAAAGGGAGGGGGAATCCATCCGGGCTTACGTCAACCATTTCAATGTCGCTGCGTTGGGTGTCTGGAACTTGGACCAATCGATCACAATGGCCGCTTTGAAAGGCGGCCTTCAGAAGAACGACCTTCTATTCTCCTTGGAAAAGAAGTACCCCAGGAATTTTGCCAATTTGCTGGCTTAGACCAAAGGATATGCCCGAGTGGAAGATGCCTTCAAGATGAAGGATGAGGAGACCGTGAGAGAGAGACAGGCGGGAGACTCGGGCAAACCCATAGTTAAAAAAGGGCCGAGTGAAGCTCAGCCATGTTCTCGAACTCCACCTGGACATAGGTGCATCCGGGCTCCCCCCCGAGCTCATAAGTAGAGAAGCCTAGACCGTCGAGTTCGACGAGGCTCTCTTCTTGGAAGGTTCCATAGCTATGCCCCTCTCAACACCTTGAAAGCTCAAGTTCTGATGGAGGTCAGGGAGCAGCTCCCAAGGCCGGAGAGGATGCGCTCGCATCCTGGGAAGCGCAACCCAAACAAATTTGCCTCTATCATCGTGACCACGGCCACGACACGGAGGAGTGTATTCAGCTCCGAGACGAGTTCGAGGAGCTCATTAGATGAGGTCGGCTTGACAGATTTATTCGACGCCGACCTGAAGGAAAAGAAGATCGGCCTAGGGCCCTGCCGTAGCCGGAACCACCAAGGAGAGAGGAGCAGCCTGAAATCGGCCTCCAATTGGGATTATCAACTCCATCTCAGGGGGACCCCGACGAGGAGCAGACCTTCCACGGCTATAGGGTTCGAAAAATCTACGAATGTATTACCGATAACTTTGCCCTGAATAAAAATTCTTTTCATATTCACGTATTTTTTTCTTTTGGTATGAGCTTATAACGACAGGAGATAACTCTCCCATACAAATAGAATTAAGTGTGTTAGGAATAGGAGGAGAACCTCATCCTAGCATGAGCAAAGTCGAAGGCCCGATTTTTAAAGACTGGATGGGGGGAGAGGCCCTTACAACGGCCTTTATGTGCCCCCACAGCCTTGTTAGGAGCAGGAGGAGAACCTCATCCTAATATGAGCAAAGTCGAAGGTCCAATTTTCTAAAGACTGGATGGAGGGAGAGGCCCTTACAATGGCCCTTATGTGCCCCCACAGCTTTGTTAGGAACAGGAGGAGAATCTCATCCTAGCATGAGCAAAATCGAAGGCTCGATTTTCTAAAGATCGGATGGGGGGAGAGGCCCTTACAACGGCCCTTATGTGCCCCCATAGCCTTGTTAGGAACAGGAGGAGAACCTCATCCTAACATGAGCAAAGTTGAAGGCCCAATTTTCTAAAGACCGGATGGGAGGAGAGGCCCTTACAACGGCCCTTATGTGCCCCCACAGCCTTGTTAGGAACAGGAGGAGAACCTCATCCTAACATGAGCAAAGTTGAAGGTCTGATTTCTTAAAGACTGGATGGGGGGAGAGGCCCTCACAATAACCCTTGTGTGTCCCCATAGCCTTGTTAGGAACAGGAGGAGAACCTCATCCTAACACGAGCTGAAACCGACTGTCGGGAATAAGGGGAGGACCTCATCCCGACGCAAACAAAGACTCGATTGATCGACAAGGAGGAAAGCTTCCTCAATGACTCCTCTACACTCTCACGACCTCATCAAGAGCAGAGGGAAGACCCTCACTCGAACATAGAAGAAAAAGGAGGACGAAAAGAAAAAGCGACGAACTACACTGACGATAGGTGAAAAATGAATTACATCAAGGGCACAGGGGATCTTGCCTCAACGAGGAAGAAGACCCTTGTCGAAAATCTCCGATCCCAAAGGGTGAATCAACACAGCGACGACCAAGGATCTTCAAACAACGTCGATGTCCAATAGGACGAAAGACAAAAAAAACTCAGTAAACAATGACTCAAAGCAAGAATAGACGAGGTAACGAAAAAAATTTTGTTTCATTTCATTAGTAAAGCGTGCGCTATGAAGCCTTTGAAGGTCGAGACTCAGGGGATCTCACCTCAACGAGGAAGAAGATCCTTGTCAAAAATCTCTGATCCCAAAGGGCGAATCGGCACGGTGACGACCAGGAATCTTCAAACAACGTCGACGTCAAACGGGATGAAAGACAAAAGAAGTTCGGTAAAGGATAACTCAACACCAAAATGGACAAGATAATGGAAATTTTTTTTTTCATTTCATTAGTGAAGTATATACTACAAAGCCTTGAAGGCCAAAAATAGAGACAACAAGAAAAGAAAAAGCTCTAAGGAAGCCCAGCTTCTTCCGACTTCGAGCTCTCAATTTCGGTCCTTGCTAAGGATTGCCTCAAGTTTTTAACTTCTTCCTCTAGTTTCATCTTTCTCAGCAGCATATCCCGGTACATCTGATGGAACCACCGGCTCTCGTCCTCCGACTCTCGAAGCCACTTCCTCAGGACCTCAGACTCTGCCTCGACATCTTTGACCGCCTGCTACTCGTGGACTAGCTGAATCTTCAACCGCTGCAGTTCGGCCTCCCCCCACCCAAGGGCTGCACATAGTTCTGCCATAGTCTCCCTCAAGGAGCATAGCTCATCGGAGCCTCGTGCAGAGGCTGGCTGGACTCTCCCAGACAACTACTTTCGAAGGCGGGCTACTTCATCGATCACCATCTGGAGCTTCCTTCGGTAGTCCTCTACCTGTCCACTCTAGCTGACTCGGTAGGCATTGTAGTTTGCCTCAGCATCCTGCAGCTGCTTCTGAAGGTCGGAGAATTTCTTTGACCAGTCTCGATTGCGGTCGGCTTGGACTGTGAGCCAGGACGAGCTCCCTTCCAGCTGGCCGATCTTCTCCCGTGCAGCCGCCAGCTCGACCTCGAGGGAGCTGATCTTGGAAGCCTGAGCCCAAGATCGATCGTTGGCACACTTTCAGAGTTCTTCGAGCTCCATCACGAAGTCGGCCTTCTTTCGAGTGAATTCCATGAGCCCCTTTTTGTGGAGGTTCTGAAGGCTAATAGCCTCTGTAGTGACTTTCGAGTGGCTCTTCCTCAGTCGGTGAAGTTCATCTTTCAGTTTCTTAGATTTCTTCGCCAACTAACGAACTTTCCTTCTGAGGTCTCGGATCATCGACTTCAGCGGGATCCCCTATGGTAGGGGAAGAGCTTCGACAGGACCCTGTCGTTGGGAGGCAGAAGCATCGTGGCTCAGATTAGTATAAGAAGACAAAAGTTAAGGAAAAGAATACAAAAAAAAAAAGAGGGACCCTCTGCAAAGAAGGGTCCGATTTCATTGATTAAATAATTGTTAGGTATAAGAGAACAAAAAAATATATATATCACCACAAAAGAAAAATACAAAGCTAGAGGTTCCGAACCTCTGGGGGAGAAGTAGAGGGGCTCGACATCCCCGGAAGATCGTCAGCGGCGACCGCGACGGTCGATGAGGTCCCGACTGGAGGAGGACCGGCAGTGGCTTCGGATGGTCCGGCTTCATCATCGGATGCCTCGTTCAGGAAGCCGAGATCCAATTCGAAAAACCTTCCAGCCACCTTCTCTTGACAGAGTTCGAAACCCTTGATGAAGATGTCCTAGCCGAATTGGACCTTTAGATCCTCTATCTCGGAGGAGGTTTTGAACTCCTTCATCGCTCAGGCCCCTACCTTCGAAATCAGGGATGAAATCTGCGCTTTTAGCTCGAAAACCTGCACCTTCAACTCGGAAGCCTGCACCCTCAGTTCGAAGATTTTGGCCTCAGCCTTCTCTCTCTCCTCCTCCAAGGCGGTCCTCAAATCGGACGAGGTTTGTCCCTCCTTTTCCAGTGCCTCCTGGAGACTAAGGACCTCGGCGATCTTCTCCTTGAGGTGGGCGACCCCAGCAAGGCAACCCTCCTCCGCCCGAGCTGCCTCCCTCTTGGCGATCTTCACCGCCTCGACATTGGCAACCAGTTGGTGCCCAATCTACACTAAAGGTCGGGGAGTCAATATAAAGGCGAAAGAATAAGTCGAATAAAGAGGCAAGAAGGTGGAAAAAGGTGAGTTAACCTACTTCGAGGAAGGATCCCAGGGAGTCCCAGACCCGTAGCTCGAGATCGGCAAGGACGATCCTTTCGACGACCTCGGGCAGAATGCACCCTTCGACCAGCCTCTTTATTAAGTCCCTCTTGTTGAAGGGATTGTTCCCCGGGTCTTCCTCGGAGCCGCTGGCCCCCTCAACAGCCACCTTGCGACTGTGGCTCCTCCGGGCCAGGGTCTTCTTTCTCTTCCTCCCTTCGACCTCGGGTACCCCCTCAGGACGAACCTCGGGAGCGGGATCCTCGATCGGGGGGCCCCTTGAAAGGGCTCGGGGGGCTGCGGGTTTGGCGTCAGAAGGGACTTCGACGGTGATGGCCACCAGAGTAGGCACGGCCGAGCTTGCCCCTTCTATCCTGGCTCTCTTCACTGACCCTGAAGTCGAGGCATCTTTCCTCTTGTGGGTCTTGAGACCCTGGGCTAGCCTCTGAGCCACGCTTGCATCCATGTCTGCGATAAAAGAAAATCAACACGGCTCAGAGATGGAATAAGAGAAATGGGAACCAAAAAAAAAAAATGAAATGATGAAACGGTACCAGCAGGATTAAGAGGACTCAGGCCGATGTTGAACAAAAGTTGTTCTTTCAGAAGTTTGGGGAGGAGGGGGGCCCGATAGGTCTCGAGCTTTTTGGAAGCTTCGGGTCATCCCTTTCCAGGGTAGAAGCTCGACGGATGGAGTCCCTCAGAGAACCCCAAGGGGGTAATCCTAGCTCCAAGGTCAGGCATCGAACATAGAAGAACCTCTCCTTCTAGTTGTGGATGGAAGAAGGGGCACCTTTCAGCAACCCCTTTCTACCGAACTGAGGGGAGAAGTACCACCAGTCTTTTGTCGAGGGATGACATTTGAAGGTGTAGAAATTCTTAAACAAAAAGAGCATCGATCGAACTTTGCTAAACTACAAAGAGAAAAAAACCCTATCAAAAATCTAAAGGAGTTCGGCACGATGGAAGCTAGAGAGATGTTCAGGAAACGGAAGAGAGCAACAACAAAGAATGATAGTGGGAGCCAAAGTCTGACACGGAAGGCCTTCTGGTACAGACAGAAGCAGCCGGGAGGAGGGGCGCTAGCCCGGTCAGTTTGCCCAGGAAGCTCTAGCTCGTACTCCAGAGGAACTCCATACTGAATCCTTATCAGTGAGAGTTCATCCGGAGTCAAGGAGCCAGGGATGGTGTCTGGTGCAAAGGCCAGACAAGGTTCAGTCCTGGCTATGGGTTCATCTACGATACCAGGACTTTGGGGAATTGGGGCTGACGAACTCTTAGAACTACTAGAAGAGGAGATATCAGAAGACATTTTGGATCAAATGAAAGCTACAAAATCTTAGAAAAATCAGAAAAAATAGTGAACAGGCCCTCAAGGAAGCTAAACAAACAGAGCACGAAGGAGAAAAAATAGAAAAATAGCAAGAAGTTCCAGGACTAACCTAGGTTGGCCTGGGGAGTGCGGGAAGGCGGCAAAGACGATGGAAGACTCGGAGGATGCCTAAAGTCGAGAAGGATGCTAAAGGAGGCTGGAGCTCTCGGGGTAGAAGAGGGGACCAAAGGACTCTCTCAGGCAGGGTGAAACCCCTAAGGAGGAGGACGTGTTTAAATAGGCAACAGGGCCTGGAGCGGTTATGATCGCGGATTTCCTCTGACCGGCCCATACTTGCCACGTGTCCCACTCACTATGGCAGGCTGCTGAAAATGGCTGGCAGCTGACAAAATTATTATTGCACTGTACCTAGAGCCACGCCCCAGTGAGAATCCCAAAAAGAAGAAATCTTTTTTGAAAAGGCTCTAGTACCAGCGTGCCGAATGCCAAAATATCTGGCAACCTTCGAATGCAGCAATCGAGGGGGACAACTTCGGTCGTGAGAATTTCTCTGTACTTTCCTCGTTCAGAGCCCAAACTCGGAAGTAGGGAGACTGGTGTTGGGTATGAAATACCCCCCGACCGAAGTCTGTAGAAGGCCGACCCTTCCAGACTTCTCCGACAATGATTTCCTCCATTCGTCTATAGGGCCACCCCAAAAGCTCTCTGGGCCTCACCGCCAGCCGACCTTCTACAGTGACCAACTATCCTCCGAACTCCTTCCGAACTTCGTCAATATCCGAGCTTCTTCAACAATGAGGCCTCTACAGTAATCAGACTCCATCCAAGTTTCTACGGTGGTCGACCGCCTTCAGGATTCCGATCGAGCTCCTGTGAGAGCCGAGCATTCTACTACGAGCAATCTACTCCGAGCTTCTACTATGAGCAGTTCCAACCGAGCTCCTGCGAGAGTCGAGCATTCTACTACGAGCGATCTACTCCGAGCTTCTGCTACGAGCAGTTCCAGCAGCGCTCCTGCAAGAGCCGACCTTCTACTACGAGCGGTCTTCTCCGAACTCCTGCTACAAGTGGTATACTCCGAACCCCTACAGCGGGCGATCTACCCTGGATCTCTACTGTAAGCAAATTCCATTCGAGCCTCTACTATAAATAGATTTCCTTCGAACTTTCATTACAGGTAGACTTCAGTCGAGTTTCTTCGAAGTTGGATCTCGGACGACCTTCTATCAGGGGGCAGGATCCATCGACCAGGTCGTTACTCCGAGCACCCACGACAACTGATCTTCGACCGAGCTCTAACAATAAGTGGCCTCCTTTCAGCCTCTCATGAGAACCAGACTCCGTCCGAGCTTCCACAGCAGATGGATTCCGGACGAGCTTTCGCAACGAACGGGCTCCAGCAACTGAATTTCTACAACGGTCGATCACCCCCGGATCCCCCATACTCCTCCAGCAGGCAAGCCTCCCCAATGCCATCCGAAGTCCACCATCGGCTGGCCTTCCGCCAAGTTCCTCATGAAACTAGATTTCTCCGACGGATAATCTTCAGACGAGCTTCCACACCAGGCAGATCCCAGACAGACTTCCCTAGCAATTGGGCTCCTATCGGACTTCGCTAACTGAAAGTCTTCATCCGAGTCTCTACAGCAGACAGTTCTCACCTGTAACCTCAGCGCCCAAGGCCTCCGACCACAGTAGGCTTGTCAGCGACCTCAAAAATATCCGAGCTTTTCCTGGATTGATGAGACAGAGAGTCATTCCGCTCCCTCAGACATTCCAATCGAGTTTCAGCTGACAAATCCAAACTCCCTAGCAAGCCACGACGAGGGCCGCTACCCTGCTCCACTCTCTGCAACAGATTCCACGTGGCTCCACCACTCTCTGGCAAGCCACGACGAGGGCCGCTACCCTGCTCCACTCTCTGCAACAGATTCCACGTAGCTCCACCACTCTCTGGCAAGCCACGATGAGGGCCACTCCCTGCTCTACTCTCTGCAATGGATTCTACACGGCTCCACTACTCTCTGGCAAGTCGTGACAACGGCCACCACTCCACTCTCCGTAACCAACTCCACGTGGCCCTGAATGACCCTTGATGCCACTACTCTCCGTAACAAACTCCAAGTGGCTCTGAACAGTTCACTACTAGGCGGTTACAGACGTCGCTGTCAATCGGTTAC
The DNA here is from genome assembly GCF_000442705.2 of Elaeis guineensis. Lineage (NCBI taxonomy): Eukaryota > Viridiplantae > Streptophyta > Magnoliopsida > Arecales > Arecaceae > Elaeis > Elaeis guineensis. Next base: position 104,198,992 of record NC_026000.2, on the reverse strand, counting down.
ACTCTCCATCTATAAATAAGGACACCTAGATACATTTTTCTCTAAGCTCTGATCTCTATCTCGAAACTCTGCTAAAATTTTTCCTCGAGCACTCCATTTCTGTTGAAGCAGAGTACTAATTTGAGCATCAGAGGATCTTGCTGGAGTACCCCCACCTCCGGTTTAGACTTTTCTTGCAGGTCCCGATGGCGGCCGCAGTCATCCCGACTCCAGCTTCTTCGGCTTCGACGAATTTTGCACCAACAATAATGAAGCAAAAGTATCCTCCTCTGGCACTTATATTCATAGGTCCACACAAATCAGTATGTTGTAGACCTAGGACATCACTGGCTCATTCACCTTTTTTCTTAAAAGGTGATTTAGTCATCTTACCTGTAGGGTTTCAGGATGGGCATGCACAGTGGAAACATAATGGATTTCAAAAATTTTAATAAAAAAATCTTAAATATTAAACCCTTAAACCATCATCTTCTTAATGATTAAAAATTATATATAACATAAATTCAAGATTAAATTTAAGTTATAGAAGAATACCTGCAGTGCTTAATCCAAATTTCGGCAAAACCTCCACCAGGTGCCCAAGTGTTCGCCCTCCAACGGTGATCCACACAGGGCTATGATCAGGACACCAACTCTTTGAGATGATTCTTCCTCTAAAATTATCACTCTGAGAATTTTCTTGAACACCAGGACCTCAAGATGCTCTTCCTCTTCTCCTAGCCTTCCTATCCCTACCTTTCTTCTCTCTTTGTCTTCCTTAATTCTCTTCCTAGACTCTTATCCTAAAATTGGACTTGTCCTTTCTATTTTTGAACTTGTCCTAACAAGAGAAGGAAGAGACTAATTGGACAATAGGGAGAGGATGTTAGAAAGAAAGGAGGAATTGAAAATTTGAATGAATCCAATCCCCCGGTGCACCCCGCTTTAAATACTTAGCGATGGGTTGCCTTCGCGAATTTTTCACGCCCCTTCCACATGCCATCTCGCATCCATCAGAAAATTTCATACCTTCTGATGAATTGTCATGCCTATCTAAAAGTTTTTAATGCATGGCAATCATCAAAAAAAAATTCAAGAGATGCTTCATGTAGAATGACTCTTCAAAATATTTTTCTTGATGATTCTCTGATGAGTCATGTAGCTTCCCATGGCATAATTTTTTTTCACCACCCATCAACATAATTTGGTCCATCCAATGGCCAAAAATCAAGGTGCTAACATGAGAATATCGTGAAAAAAACTTTAGATTAAGAAGTGGCAAGACAAATGGGTTAGAGTCCTTCACAAGTTGGACTCTTGGTCAGGCACATGGATCAGGCTGACAGGATTTCCAACTTCAACAAATTTCCACGATTAAATCAGAAGGAATTTTAACTTTAAAAAAATTCTTCATGCTCAAAATAAAGTTAGGAATCATCTAAAAATTTATTTTATTATGGAACATTGGATAAGCTCAAGGATGAGGCATCCTATCTCATGGGATGCGAAAAACTATTTCTGCACACAAAAACTGCACCCACGCACAAGAAAAATTCTTGACTCTTGGAAACTTAGTTTTCTGGGTCCAAATTTTTGATATATGTAGCCAAGGGCTGAACCAACTCAAATCCAAAATTTATTTGAATTAATTTGGCTTTAATTAGCCCACTCTGGAGATAATTTTAAACCCAATTTGAAACAAGGAGCTAGTTTTTTGCAACATGTGCTAGCATGTCAATTTTGCAAACATGATCTAATCCAATTAGACCCCTGATCAATACCCTTTGTGTGTGACCCATTGGGTTCCACATCTAGCCAGCAATAGGTCCAAGTTCAAGTCGATTTGATTTGATTAGATTTTAATCTAACCGATCTAGATCCAATCGAGCTAACCTGATTTCAGCAATTAGAACTCTTTCTAATTGGTGATTGAATTAAACTCTTTAATTTGATCAAACTCATAAGACAAGATTGACGTCTAGCAACATATCATGTCTACCTAAAAGATATAAAATTTTTGATAGAAATATCAAAAATATCCTTCAGTGGAAAGTTACCGTGCAATTTGATCCTGCGATCCCCCTGCACCCCGAATATGACTCTGGATATGGAATGATGTCAAATCCAATATCATACTCATATTTTTCTCAATATTATAAGATGATTAAATTAATAAAATATTAGAAACTCTTTCTAATTTTTTATTCTGCTTTGATCAAAGGCTTTCTGAATCATCAATTGATCAGAACAAGTAGGATGCGATTTTCTCTTACCAGGAGTGATCGATTCCATATTGACCTACTCACAACCTCCATACACATTCTACCATATCTAGAACACCCCATACATGACTAAGTCATGAATGAGTATGAACCAAAAAATATGGATTCATGTATATAAGGTTCTATGGTAGTCTCAGGTCAAAAGATTACATGCACAACTCCCACTATAAGAAAACATCTCTTGACAGGTAAGTAAATTCCATAAGATGTTTCTTAAGTCAGATCAATTCGGTGAACTCATTCTCTAATGAGCACCCACTTCCTTATATTAGTGTCTCACACAAGTGGCATATAAGATCTGCCATCCTCTCCATCAAGCATACATAGAAAGTGCTAATCTATCTAGAACATTGATCCCCTACTTAATGCTTCTATGATTAGGAATATTCTAAATCAGGATTTTTAGGATTTTAGATCTCATAGGTCTGATCTCATCATAACCCTAAACCCATTTTTTTGATTTATGGAGTTCATCATAATCATTACTAAAGTAAGATGCAGCATATGATGAAAAATAATTTTTATTATTTAAAGAGTCAATACATAAGTCTAGAAGATTACAAACAAAATCCATCAAAATACAAATTTTGATTGGCTTGTAGGGCATATTCTTTTCAATCTCCCACTTGCACTAAAGCCAATCACCCTTATATTTTATCCCCATACAATTAAGATGGCGATCGAACTGCTGCTGTGGTAGAGCCTTAGTGAATGGGTCTTGTTGGGTATAAAGTACCCCCCCCCGGCCGAAGTTTATAAAAGACCGATCCCTTCGGGGCTCTTCCGGCTCCCGAACTTGTATGTGGCACCTCTCCGAACTCCCTCGACCATCCGGACTTCTCCGATAATGGACTTCTGCATTCACCCATCGGGTCGCCACAAAGGCCCTCTGGGCCTCACTAACAGTCAACCTCCTACAGTAGCCGACCATTCCCCGAGTCTCTCCTAGACTTCTGCCGACCACGGACGACCCTACTCCAAACTCCTTCCAGACTTCATCAATATTCGAGCTCCTTCAACGATGAGGTCTCTACAGTAATCAGACTCCATCCAAGTTTCTACGGCGGTCGACCACCTTTAGGATCTTCGACCAAGCTCCTGTGAGAGCATTCTATTACGAGCAATCTACTCCGAGCTTCTACTACGAGCAATTCCAACCGAGCTCCTGCGAGAGTCGAGCATTCTACTATGAGCGATCTACTCCAAGTTCCTACTACGAGCAGTTCCAGCCGAGCTCCTGCGAGAGCCGAGCATTCTACTACGGGCGATCTACCCCGGATCTCTATTGTAAGCAAATTCCATTTGGGCCTCTACTGTAAACAGATTTCTTCCGAACATCCTTTACAGGTAGACTTCAGCTGAGTTTCTTCGAAGCCGGATCCCGAACGAGCTTCTACCAGGGGGCAGGATCCACCGGCCAGGTCTTTACTCTGAGCTCCTACGATAATTGATCTTCGATCAAGCTCCAATAATAAGTGGCCTCCTTTCGGCCTCCCACGAGAATCGGACACCATCCGAGCTTCTACAGTGGATGGATCCCGGACGAGCTTTTGCAACGGACGGGCTCCAGCGGTTGGATTTCTACAATGGCCGATCGCCCCCAGATCCCCCATACTCCTCCAGTAGGCGAGCCTCCCCAACACCATCCGAAGTCCACCATCGACCGACCTTCCGCCGAGTTGCTCATGAAACTGGATTTCTCCGATGGATAATCTTCAGACGAGCTTCCATGCCTGGCAGACCCCAGATGGACTTCCCTAGCAATTGGGCTCCTATCGGACTTCATCAACTGAAAGTCTTCATCCGAGTCTTTACAGCAGATGATTCTCACCTGTAACCTCAGTGCCCAAGGCCTCCGACCACAGTAGGCTCGTCAGCGACCTCAGAAATGTCGAGCTTCTCCTGTATCGACGAGACAGAGAGCCATTCCTCTCCCTCAGACATCCCAGTCGAGCTTCAGCTGACAAATCCGAACTCCATGGCAAGCCACGATGAGGGCCGCTACCCTGCTCCACTCTCTGCAACGAATTCCATGTGGCTCCACCATTCTCTGGCAAAACCACGATGAGGGCCGCTACCCTGCTCCACTCTCTGCAATGGATTCCACGCAGCTCCACCATTCTCTGGCAAACCATGACGAGGGCCGCTCCCTGCTCCACACTCTGCAATGGATTCTACACGGCTCCACTACTCTCTGGCAAGTTGCGACAACGGCCACCACTCCACTCTCTGTAACCAACTCCATGTGGCCCTGAACGACCCCTGACACCACTACTCTCCGTAACAAACTCCAGGCGGCTCTGAACAGCCCACTACCAGGCAATTACAGATGTCACTGTCAATCGGTTATACTCTCCGTCTATAAATAAGGATCCTCAGATACAATCTTCTCTAAGCTGGTAACCCTATCTCGAAACTCTGCCAAAATTTTTGCTCGAGCACTCCATTTCTGTTGAAGCAGAATACTGACTTGAGCGTCGGAGGGTCTTGTCGGAGCACCCCCAACTTCGATTTAGACTTTCTTTGCAGGTCCCGACAGTGGCCGCGGTCATCCCAGCTCCAGCTTCTCCGACTTCGATGGAATTCTGCACCAATAGAATTGGCACTAGAGGAAGGGGCTGTGTCTTTGCAGTACCCTTATTCTGATAGGAGTGCTCAATGGGACTGATTCCGATCATCTTCTCTGACATCCTCTTTTCCTTCTTCTACTAGATCTTCACTCGATGCCTCCTCACAAAGTATCCACCAGGCGATCCATGACCATCACGGCCAGATCTCAGGCTCTGGCCTCACCTCTAGTTTTTTAGGCTCCTCCTCCTCCTCTGACAATGGCGGTCGGTGCGGAGCAATTCGACCTACTGGTTCAGCAGGTCAGAGGCCTCACTGAAGCAGTACAGGCCATGCAACAGCAACAACAGCCATAGGCATTGGTGCGATTGGAGAGAACGTTGTCAGAATTCCAAAACCCGATGATAGGGCGAGCCACTTGGGCCAGTCGCCCCGTCTTTCCCAAAAAGACAAATCCGAGGGTGGAGAGCCCTCAGCCCGATCATGATTCTACTCCCGGAGGATCTCTACCTCTATTTTGCCTGAAGACCCTCGAGACTCACAGTCGAGAGGACTTCCTGGATCGAAGGCTCCAAGAGATGAACCGACGGATCGAAGAACTCCACCACGCTCCCCCTGCTTATGGTGAGGACATCTGTACTGACCCTCCCTTCTCTCAAATGATCATGCAGGAACCGATCCCACCAAACTTCAAGCTCCCTCAATTTGAAAGCTATGACGGGATCTCGGACCCGATCGACCACCTGGAGGCCTTCCGGACAATGATACTACTCCATGGTACGCTAGACGCCATTCTGTGCTGAGCTTTTCCATCCATCCTGAAGGGAGCAACAAGGAACTGGTACTCGATGTTGAAGTCGGGTACCATCTTTTTCTTTGATCAGATGAGTCACCAGTTCACGGCTCATTTTGTTAGCAGCCAGCATCCCCGGTGAGGTTCGGAGTCCCTCATCAACATCAAGCAAAGGGAGGGAGAATCCATCTGGGCTTACGTCAACTGTTTCAACGTCGCTGCATTGGAGGTCCGAAACTTGGACCAATCGGTCACGATGGCCGCTCTGAAGGGCGGCCTCTAGAAGAACGACCTTCTGTTCTCTTTGGAAAAGAAGTACCCCAAGAATTTTGCCGATTTGCTGGCTCGGGCCGAAGGATGTGCCCGAGCAGAAGAAGCCTTCAAGATGAAGGACGAGGAGATCATGAGAGAGCAGCAGGCGAGAGACTCAAGCAAGCCCGCAGTTGAAAAAGGGCCGACTGAAGCTCGACCATGCTCTCAAACTCCTCTCGAGCACAGACGCACCCGGACTCCTCCCCGAGCTCGTAAATAGAGAAGCCCAGACCGTTGAGTTTGGCGAGGCTCTCCTTTCAGGAGATTCCATAGCTATGCCCCTCTCAACGCATCAAAAACTCAAGTGCTGATGGAGGTTAGGGAGCAGCTCCCAAGGCAAGAGAGGATGCGCTCGCACCCCGAAAAGCACAACCTGAACAAATTCTGCCTCTATCATCGTGACCATGGTCACGATACGGACGAGTGTATTCAGCTCTGAGATGAGATCGAGGAGCTCATCAGACGAGGTCGGCTCGACAGATTCATTCGATGCCGACCTGAAGGAAGGAAAGATCGACCTAGGGCCCTGCCGCAGTCGAAACCATCAAGAAGAGAGGAGCAGCCAGAAGATTGGCCTCCAATTGGGATTATCAACTCCATCTCGGGGGGACCCCAATGGGGAGCAGACCTTCTGCGGTTATAGGGTTTGAAAAATCTATGAATGTATTACCAACAACTTTGCCCTGAATGAAAATTCTCTTCATATTTGTGCATTCTTTCTTTTGGTATGAGCTTATAACGATGGGAGATAACTCCCTCATACAAATGAAATTAAGCATGCTAGGAATAGGAGGACAACCTCGTCCTAACATGAGCAAAGCCGAAGGCCTGATTTCTTAAAGACCAGATGGGGGGAGAGGCCCTTACAACGGCCCTTATGTGCCCCCCCAGCCTTGTTAGGAACAGGAGGAGAACCTCATCCTAACATGAGTAAAGTCGAAGGCCCGATTTCCTAAAGATCGATGGGGGGAGAGGCCCTTACAACGGCCCTTATGTGCCCCAATAGCCTTGTTAGGAACAAGAGGAGAACCTCATCCTAACATGAGCAAAGTCGAAGGCCCAATTTTCTAAAGATCGGATGGGGGAGAGGCCCTTACAACGGCCCTTATGTGCCCCCATTGCTTTGTTAGGAACAGGAGGAGAACCTCGTCCTAACATGAGCAAAGTCGAAGGCTTGATTTTCTAAAGATCGGATGGGGAAGAGGCCCTTACAACGGCCTTTATGTGCCCCCACAGCCTTGTTAGGAACAGGAGGAGAACCTCATCCTAACATGAGCAAAGTCGAAGGCCCGATCTCCTAAAAATTGGATGGGGGGAGAGACCCTCACAACGGCCCTTATGTGCCTCCACAGCCTTGTCAGGAACAGGAGGAGAACCTCATCCTGACACGAGCTGAAACCGACTGTCGGGAACAAGGAGAGGACCTCGTCCCGAAACAAACAAAGACTCGGTTGATCGACAAAGAGGAAAGCTCCCTCAATGACTCCTCCACACTCTCACGACCCCATCAAGAGGAGAGGGAAGACCCTCACTCAAACACAGAAGAAAAGGGGGAGACGAAAAGAAAAAGCGACGAACTACACCGATGATAGGTAAAAAATGAACTACATCAAAGGCACAAGGACCTCGTCTCGATGCGAGAAAAAACCCTTGTCAAAAATCTCTAGTCCCTAAGGGCAAATCGACATGGCAATGACCAGAAACCTTCAAACTACGTCGGCAACGAATAAGACAGAAGACAAAAGAAGTTCGGTGAATGATGACTCAACGCAAGGACCGACGAGGGATTACAAACTACGTCGACGCCAAACAAGATGGAAGAAAAAAGGAGTCCGGTAAATAACGGTTAATACCAGAATGGGTGAGGTAATAAACAATTTCATTCTCATTTCATTGGTGAAGTATGCATTACAAAGCCTTGAAGGCCAAAAAAGAGAGGAGGGGATGAGGTGACGAAAAATTCTCTTCTCATTTCATTGGCGAAGTGCACAATATAAAGCCTTAAAAAAAAAAACAACAAAACAATAGAGAAAACAAATAGCTCTGAAGAAGCTCGGCTTCATCAGACTTCAAACTCTCAGTTTCAGCCATCGTTGAGAATTACTTCAAGTACTTGGCTTCTTTTTTCAGTCCCCCTTTCGGGTCAGCAATTACTCCAGCATTATCTTCAAAGTACATGTAGAGGCCATCTCTTCTGCACCATGGTTTCCGTGCCTCACGATGATGGCGGGCATGACCTTCTTTCTGAGGTCAGGTTCCCCCTTATAGTGATGGCAGGCATGACTTTCTTCCTGAGGTCATGTTTCCCCTCACTATGACACGCATCGGGAAGCCCTCGTGGTCGAAGATATGCCATAAGCGCGGGCTCTGGGCCATCAAGGTGAAACACTATCGGATCTGTCTCTTCTACCCTCACCTTCTTCACCAACCCGAAAGTTGTAGCATCTTTTCGCTCATGGGCTTTCATGCTCTGGGCTAACATTAGAACCGCGTCCGCGCCCATATCTGCAACGAAGGAAGACTAGCGCAATCTACAAATGGGGCTACGGAAGCAGAGAAGGTTTTGAGGCTAACCCAAGCTGGTCTGAGGGATGCGGGGGTATAGAGATGAGGATGACTCGACGGACGCCTAAAGCCAGGAAGGAAGGACTGAAGAAGCTCTCGTACAAAGTGAGATCCCTAAAGGGGGGAGGCAGGTTTAAATAAGCGATGGGGTCTGGTGCAGTAATGACTGCAAGACTCCTCAGACCAGTCCATGACCATCGTGTGGCCCACTCACCGTGGCGAGCAGCTAGAGGTGGCCGACAATTAGTAAACCCATTATGGCACCATACTTGGGACTGCGCTCCAGCGGGAATTCCAAAAAGAAGAAACCTTTCCCTAAAAGGCTCCAGTACCAGCGTGCCGAACGTCAAAATATCTAACGACCGTTGAGTATGGAAATCGAGGAGAGCAGCTTCGACCGTATGAATTTCTCTGTACTTCCTTCATTCGGAACCCGAACTCGAAAGTAGGGGGACCGGTGTTGGGTATAAAGTACCCCCACCAGCTGAAGTTCATAAAAGATCGATCCCTTCGGGGCTTTTCCAGCTCCCGACCTTGTATGTGGCACCTCTCCGAACTCCCTCGGCCATCCGAACTTCTCCGACAATGGACTTCTGCGTTCACCCATCGGGCCGCCCCAAAGGCTCTCTGGGCCTCACTGACAGTCGACCTCCTACAGCAGCCGACCATTTCTCGAGTCTCTCCTGGACTTCTTTCGACCATGAACGACCCTACTCCGAACTCCTTCCAGACTTCGTCAATATCCGAGCTCCTTCAACGACAAGGTCTCTATAGTAATCAGACTCCATCCAAGTTTCTACGACAGTCGACCGCCTTCAGGATCTTCGATCGAGCTCTGCGAGAGCATTCTACTACGAGCGATCTACTCCGAGCTTCTACTATGAGCAGTTCCAGTCGAGCTCCTGCGAGAGCCGAGTATTCTACTACGAGCAATCTACTCCGAGCTCCTACTACGAGCAGTTCCAGCCGAGCTCCTGCGAGAGTCGAGCATTCTACTACGGGCGATCTACCCCAGATCTCTACTGTAAGCAAATTTCATTCGGGCCTCTACTGTAAATAGATTTCTTTCAAACTTCCTTTACAGTAGACTTCAGCTGAGTTTCTTCGAAGCCGGATCTCGGACGAGCTTCTACCAGGGGACAGGATCCACCAACCAGGTCGTTACTCCGAGCTCCTACGACAACTGATCTTCGATCGAGCTCCAACAATAAGTGACCTCCTTTCGGCCTCCCACGAGAACCAAACTCCATCTGAGCTTCCACAGCGGATGGATCCTGGATGAGCTTTCACAACGGATGGGCTCCAGCGGCTGGATTTCTACAATGGCCGATCACCCCCAGATGCCCCATACTCCTCCAGCAGGCGAGCCTCCCCAATGCCATTCGAAGTCCACCATCGGCCGACCTTCCGTCGAGTTTCTCATGAAACTAGATTTCTCCGATGGATAATCTTCAGACGAGCTTCCACGCCCGGCAGACCCCAGACGGACTTCCCTAGCAACTGGGCTCCTATCAGACTTCACCAACTGAAAGTCTTCGTCCGAGTCTTTACAGCAGATGGTTCTCACCTATAACCTCAGCGCCCAAGGCCTCTGACCACAGTAGGCTTGTCAGCGACCTCAAAAATGTCCGAGCTTCTCCTATATCGATGAGACAAAGAGCCATTTCTTTCCCTCAGACATCCCAACCGAGCTTCAGTTAACAAATCAAAACTCCCTGGCAAGCCACGACGAGGGCCGCTGCCCTGCTCCACTCTCTGCAACAGATTCCACGTGGCTCCACCATTCTCTGGCAAACCACGATGAGGGCCGCTACCCTGCTCCACTCTCTGCAACGGATACCACACGGCTCCACCATTCTCTGGCAAACCACGACGAGGGCCGCTCCCTACTCCACTCTCTACAACGGATTCTACGCAGCTCCACTACTCTCTGGCAAGTCGTGACAACGGCCACCACTCCACTCTCTGTAACCAACTCCACATGGCCCTGAACGACCCCTGATGCCACTACTCTTCGTAACAAACTCCAGGCGGCTCAGAACAGCCCACTACCAGGCGATTACAGACGTCACTGTCAATCGGTTATACTCTCTGTCTATAAATAAGGATCCCCAGATACATTCTTCTCTAAGCTGGTAACCCTATCTCGAAACTCTGTCAAAATTTTCACTCGAGTACTCCATTTCTGTTGAAGCAGAATACTGACTTGAGTGTCGGAGGGTCTTGCCGGAGCACCCCCAACTCTGGTTTAGACTTTCTTTGCAGGTCCCGACAGTGGCCGCGGTCATCCCAGCTCCAGCTTCTCCTACTTCGATGGAATTCTGCACCAACAGGTCTGCTATGTTATTCTTTGTTTCTACTCGTTCAATGACAATATCTTATCTTTTGATTATTTCATGAACGAGATGGAAGCGTCTTAGAATGTGCTTGAATTTATGATGAGACCTTGATTCCTTTGCTTGAGCAACTGCTCTAGTATTATCACAAGAAAGTGGTACTAGATTTTTAATCTCAAGAACAACACCCAACTCAGTGATGAACTTCTTCATCCAGACGGCTTCCTTGACGGCTTCACTTGCAGCTATATATTCTGCCTCAGTGGTTGAGTTAGCTACAATCTGCTGCTTGAAATTTTTTCAACTAACAGCTCCACCATTAAGTGTAAAGACAAATCTTGAAGTGGACTTGCTATCATCGGGATCTGATTGAAAACTAGAGTCAGAATAACTTTCTAGTTTTAAATCATATCCTCCATACACCAAAAAAATATCTTTAGTCCTTCTTAGGTACATAAGAATATTTTTCACTACTTTCCAATGATCTTCTCCTGGATCAGCCTGAAATCTACTAACTATGCCTAAGGCATAGGCAACATCAGGCCTAGTACATAGCATAGTATACATGATCGACCCTACTGTCGAAGCATAGGGAATAGAACTCATTCTATTTCTCTCTTTCGATGTTTTAGGAGACATCCTTTTAGAGAGATGTATGCCTTGACTCATGGGTAAATAACCTCTTTTACTTCCATCCATGATAAACCTCTTTAGCACTAAGTCTATGTACCTGGATTGGGACAAGCCTAACATCCTCTTAGATCTATCCCTATAGATCTTTATACCTAGTATATAGGATGCTTCACCCAAATTCTTCATGGAAAACTTACTTGATAGCCATGTCTTGACCGATTGTAACATTGGGATATCATTCTCAATAAGAAGTATGTCATCCACATATAAAACTAAGAAGATAATGGCACTCCCACTAGTCTTCTTGTATACACAAGGTTCATCCATATTTTTGATAAAGCCAAACTCTTTAACTGTAACATCAAATCAGATGTTCCAACTCCTCGAGGCCTATTTTAATCTATAAATAGATTTCTTAAGTTTGCATACCTGATTTTCTCTCCCTTTTGAGACAAACCCTTCTGGCTGAGACATGTAAACCTCTTCCTCAAGATAACCATTAAGGAAGACGGTCTTCACATCCATTTGTCAAATCTCATAATCATGGTATGCTGCTATTGCAAGCATAATCCATATAGATTTGAGCATGGTAACAAGTGAAAATATTTCATCATAATCAATACCCTATTTTTGCCTGAAACCTTTAGCTACTAATCTAGCTTTATAGGTTTCAACTTGGCCATTCGCTCCAATCTTTTTCTTATAGACCCATTTGCATCCGATAGGAGTCACACCCTCTGGTGCATCAACCAAAGTCCACACTTGGTTGGAATACATGGAGTCCATTTCAGATTTTATAGTCTCTAGCCATTTGTTTGAGTCCCTTCTCATGATGGCTTCCGTATAGGTCAAAGGTTCATTATTCTCAATGATGTGGGCTTCATTATTCTCAATAACGAACCCATACCTCATAGGTGCATTCCACACCCTATCCAACCTTGGAGAGGAGGTGTACTTTGTGTTTGTACTTCATTAATGGATATTTTTGGTTGAGGATCATCTTGTGCTTGCATTTGTACGTCTTGAACTTCTCCAAGTTCAATTTTTTTCCCACTGCCTCTTTCTAGAATAAACTCTTTTTCTATAAAAGTGGTATATTTACTGACAAACACCTTATGTTCAGTAGGATGGTAAAAGAGATATCCTATACTCTCTTTAGGATAACCTACAAACAAGCATTTATCTGCCCTAGCACTCAGCTTATGTCCAAAATTTCTTTTAACATAAGCTGGACAGCCCCATATCTTAAGATACTAAGATTAGGCTTCTTTCCTCTCCATATCTCATATGGAGTGCTTGACACAGATTTTGAAGGTACTCTATTCAGGATATAGACAGCAGTTTCTAAGGCATATCCCCAGAAAGAAAATAGCAAATCTGTAAGGCACATCATGGACCGCACCATATCTAATAAAGTGCGATTCCTCCTTTCTGCTACACCATTTAGCTATGGTGTATAGGGAGGAGTCCATTCTGAGAGAATTTCATTTTCTTTAAGATGATCTAAAAATTCATTAGATAAGTATTCTCCTCTTCGATCAGATCGAAGGATTTTAATATTTTTTTCAGTTTATTTCTCGACCATACTTTGATACTCTTTAAATTTATCAAAGGCTTCGGATTTGTATTTAATAAGATACACATATCCAAACCTAGATAAATCATCAGTGAATATTATAAAATAAAAGTATCCTCCTCTGGCTTCTGTTGTCACAGGACCACATACATCAGTATGTACAAGTCCTAATAACTCACTTGTCCTTTCTCCATGTCCACTAAATGGAGTCTTAGTCATTTTTTTCATAAGACAAGATTCACAAGTACCTAATGATTCATAATCATAAGGATCAAAGAATTCTTTTTTGTATAACTTATTAATCCTTGTCTCACTTATATGACCAAGTCGACAATGCCAAAGTAAAGTATTATTCAACTCTTCTCTCTTTCGCTTTTTACTTTCATTAATATAAAAAAAATTGTCATTAGATAGAATTAGAAGACCATTATTAATAATGCCATGACAAATAATTTTATTAAAAAAAAAATTGAGCAACTATTGCTCTTTCCATTTATTTCATAACCTCGTTGCAATAGTAACGATATAGAAATAATATTTCTAATGATCTTAGGCATATAATAACAATTTTCTAGCTCTAAGATCTTTTCAGAAGGTAACTTTAACATATATGTTCCTACAGCCTCTGCTTGGATTAACTCTCCTTCAGCACCGTAGAGCTCGAAGTCATCCTTCTTCAGTACTCTAATGTTCTGCAGCCCCTGCAAGACTTGTAGATATGAGAACCGTAGGCGGTATCCAATACCCAAGAGTCTGAATTGGAAGAACTTAATGACAAAATTATATGTATCTCATACATACCTTTTGGTGCGTCGCTTGCACCTGCCTTTACAGTTGCAAGATATAATTTACAATTTCTTTTCCAGTGTTCTGCCTTGCCGTAGTGAAAGCAAGTACCCTATCCGGAGACTTTCTTCCCCTTCTTCTTCATCTTGCCATCCTTAGGATTCAGTGCTTTCTTTAAACCCTTAAAACCTGACTTCTTCTTAGAGGTTTTACCCATAAGAAGAAGTGGAGCCTTTTCTTTCTTAATATGGCTCTCAACTATCTTAAGCATATTTAACAACTCAGGCAAGGAGGTATTCAGTTTGTTCATATGATAGTTCACAACAAACTGAGTGAATGACTCGGGGAGAGATTGCAGGATCAAATCCTGACTCAATTCTCCATCCATCACAAAACCAAGTTGACCCAATCTGGTGATCAGATCAATGACCTTCAGGACATGATCTCGTACGGATGATCCCTCAGTTATTCTAGCATGGAATTACTGCTTAGATATCTTATATCTAGTAGTTCTACTCTGTTCTCCATACAACTCTTTAAGATTGAGGAGTATAGATTGAGTATCCATGCTCTCATGCTGCCTCTGTAACTCATTGCTCATAGAGGTCAGTATGATGTACTTGACAGTCAAATTATCATTCTTTCACATCCTGTATGTGGATACCTCCTCTTCTGTGGCATCATCCCCAATCTCTTGTAGTTAAGGGATGTCAAGAATATAGGAGAGCTTCTCCTGAATAAGTACGATCTTTAAATTTCTCAACCAGTCTACATAATTGGGACCGATCAACTTGTTGGAATCTAAAATTTCTCGCAATGATAGTGAAGATGCCATTTGTAGAATTTAATCTACAATAATTAAAGAATATTACATAAGCAAACAACTCATATTGACTCATACAATTAAATAAGATCTTTATATTTAATTATGCCTCCCACTATTTTATCGAATATCATAACCCTCTACTATGATAAATGAGATATATTTAATATTTATCTTAGTGAGATTGGGAACCTAATTCCTCATAATGCTCTTGTGTTAACACAACAAACCCTTATGAGTTCATAGGTAGAAAATTCTTTCCAATTGTATCTCATGCAATTTTCAATGTTATATCTTGACCTCTAAAATATTATTAGCCTTGTGTTAACATAACAAGCTATAATATTTTAGTTAAGTTAGACTCTTCATTTTAATATAGTCAAATTCTAATATAACTGCCCTTGTGTTAACACAACAAAACAGAATATTCAAAATTACTGTAAGCATCTTCTATGCACCAGGATTATGTTATATCAATCCTTATGACAAACCTCATGTTAACACAACAAACTAACCATAGTTCATGATGTAACATTAACCTTGCATGAAGGAAGGCCCTTAATAGTGTTTTCAATATTAGGGTTTTTCAATATCAAGATTGCTTAATCAAATTGGCCAGGTAAGTAAGGTGGGGGTCCCTCCGTTGCTTTTCTTAGACACCAATAAATTGACCAGGTCAGACAATAGAACTAATTAAAGAACCACTTATAGCACTTTTCTAGACACCAATTGATCAATTGATCAAGAATTGGTTAACCCATAGTTGCATATCACTACCACTTAATATAATTTTCTAATGAGGGCTTTTATTTGGTCTCATGCATATTCTAACTACAGAATATCCATTTATGTATAAACATTAAAACTTTCTACATGTACAAGTGTAATATATGGACATTCATCATCCTAGGACAACCTTGCAGTATAACCCCGTTATGCTAGGACAACCTTATATCAAGATGATGAAGTGATGAATGATATATGCATTATTTTATATCATCATATGAAAGTATAAATTATTTTAAAGTATAAATCATACTATGGATCACATAAATATTATGTATTTATGATTGAACCAAACAAAGCCGGCTTTGATACCACTGTAGGGTTTCAGAGTGGGTATGCACAGTGGAAACATAATGGATTTCAAAAATTTTAATAAAAAAATATTAAATATTAAACCCTTAAACCAAAATCTCCTTGATGATTAACAATCATATATAATATAAATTCAAGATTAAATTTAAGTTATAGAAGAATTCCTGCAGCGCTTAATCCAAATTTCGACAGAACCTCCACCAGATGCCCAAGTGTTCACCCTCCAACGGTGATCCACATAGGATTATGATCAGGACACCAACTCTTTGAGATGATTCCTCCTCCAAAATTCTTACTCTGATAATTTTCTTGAACACCAGGACCTCAAGATGCTCTTCCTCTTTTCCTAGCATTCCTATCCCTACCTTTCTTCTCTCCTTGTCTTCCTTAATTCTCTTTCTAGACTCTTTTCCTAAAATCAGACTTATCCTTTTTATTTTTGGACTTATCCTAACAAGAGAAGGAAGAGACTAATTGGACAATAGGGAGAGAATATTAGAAAGAAAGGAGGAATTAAAAATCTGAATGAACCCAATCCCCCAACACACCCCCCTTTAAATATTTAGCGATGGGTTGCCTTCGAGAATTTTTTGGCCCCTTCCACATGCCATCTCGCATCCATCAGAAAATCTCATACCTTCTAATAAATTCTCATGCCTATTTAGAAGTTTTTGATACATGACAATCATCGGGAAAAAATCCAAGAGATGCTTCATGCAGAAGGACTCTTCAGAATATTTTTCTCGATGATTCTCCGATGAGTCGCGCAGCTTCCTATGGCATAATTTTTTTCCACCACCTATCAAATGGCCAAAAATCAAGGTTCTAACATGAGAATATCATGGAAAAAACTTCAGATTAAGAAGTGGCATGACAAATGGGTTAGAGTCCTTCACAAGTTGGACTCTTGGTCGGGTGCATGGATCAGGCTGACAGGATTTCCAAATTCAATGAATTTCCACAATTAAACCAAAAGGAATTTTAACTTAAGAAAAATTTCTCACACTTAAAATAAAGTTAGGAATCATCCAAAAATTTATTTTATCATGGAACATAGGATAATCTCAAGGATGAGGCATCCCATCTCATGGAATGCGAAAACTATTTCTGCACACAAAAATTGCACCCACGCACAAGAAAAATTCTTGACTCATGGAAACTTAGTTTTCTGGGTCCAAATTTTTGATACATATATCCAAGGGCTGAACCAAATCAAATCCAAAATTTATTTAAATTAATTTGGCTTTAATTAGCCCAATATGGAATCAATTTTAAACCCTATTTGAAACAAGGAGCTAGTTTTTTGCAACATGTGCTAGCATGTCAATTTTGCAAACATGATCTAATCCAATTAGACCCCTGATCAATACCCTTTGTGTGTGACCCATTGGGTTCCACATCTAGTCAGCAATAGGTTCGAGTTCAAGTTGATTTGATTTGATTAGAATTTAATCTAACCGATCTAGATCCAATCGAGCTAACCTAATTTCAGCAATTAGAACTCTTTCTAATTGGTGATTGAATTAAACTCTTTAATTTGATCAAATCCATAAGACAAGATTGACGTCTAGCAATGTATCATATCTACCTAAAAGATATAAAATTTTTAATAGAAATACCAAAAATATCTTTCAGTGGAAAGTTACCGTGCAATTTGATCCTGCGATCTCCCTGCACCCCGAATATGACTCTGGATATGGAATGATGTCAAATCCAATATCATACTCATATTTTTCTCAATCTTATATATGATTCAATTAATAAAATATTAAAAACTCTTTCTAATTTTTTACTCTGCTTTGATCAAAGGCTTCCTGAATCATCAATTGATCAGAACAAGTAGGATGCAATTTTCTCTTACCAGGAGTGATCGATTCCATATTGACCTACTCACAACCTCCATACATATTCTACCATATCTAGAACACCCCATACATGACTAAGTCATGAATGAGTATGA
This sequence comes from Elaeis guineensis, assembly GCF_000442705.2. NCBI lineage: Eukaryota > Viridiplantae > Streptophyta > Magnoliopsida > Arecales > Arecaceae > Elaeis > Elaeis guineensis. The sequence goes on along the minus strand of NC_026000.2, from coordinate 104,181,281 downwards.
ACCAAAAAATATGGATTCATGTATACAAGGTTCTATGGTAGTCTCAGGTCAAAAAATTACATGCACAACTCTCACTATAAGAAAACATCTCTTGACAGGTAAGTAAATTTCATAAGATATTTCTTAAGTCGGATCAATTCAGTGAACTCATTCTCTAATGAGCACCCACTTTCTTATATTAGTGTCTCACACAAGTGGCATATGAGATCTGCTATCCTCTCCATCGAGCATACATAGAAAGTGCTAATCTATCCAGAACATTGATCCCCTACTCAATACTCCTATGACTAGGAATATTCTAAATCAGGATTTTTAAGATTTTAGGTCTCATAGGTATGATCTCATCATAATCCTAAACTCAATTTTCTGATTTATGGAGTTCATCATAATCATTACTAAAGTAAGATGCAGCATATGATGAAAAATATCTTTTATTATTTAAAGAGTCAATACATAAGTCTGGAAGATTACAAGAAAAATCCATCAAAATATAACTTTTGATTGACTTGTAGGGCATATTCCTTTCAATTCATCTTACTAAGTAGGCAGGATTCGCAGGTAGATAATGATTCACAATCATCTATCTCAAGGACACGTTCCTTGATCAACCTGTCAATCCTACTCTTGTTCCATGACCAAGTCTACAATGCCAAAGGTAGAATTCACTGACATTATCTAATTTAAGATGTTTGCTAGCTGTGTACATTACACTAATAGGCCATGATATTATGTATATACCATGTTATAATTATCCACGTATAATTGTAATATCATCCATAATGATATCACAAAAATCATCCTTTATTATAAACTTGTAACCAAGTTTGGCCAAAAGACCTACAGAGATGACATTCATCATAAAAGAGGGATAATAATGACAATCATCTAACATGATACTACTAGACTCGAAGATAAGCTACAAATTTTTCAAGGCTAGAACTGGAACAAGACTTCCATCTCCAATGTTATGGAACCGCTTGCCCTCTCGAAACTTTCTACTTACCTGTAGTCCCTGCAACGAATTACATATATTAATATGACTTTCAGTATCTAATATCCAGATAGTAGTATCATAAATAGAGAAATTATAAAGTGTTATCATATAAGTACCTTATGAAGCAACTGCTTGCTTCTTTCTCTTATTTTTAGGTCTGTTTGGGTTAAAGGTGGCAATATAAGCAGGATAATTTCTTTTTCAATGATCCAGCTTCTTGCAGAAGAAGCATTATGTCTGGCTCTTATCAACTTTTAATAGTTTGCTTTGCTTAGGATCGACGGTATAGAATTTTTGCACATTTTTCTTCTTTCCTCTTCTAGAGGATTGATGCCATGCAGATGAACCTCCTATTAAATTCACTAGCTCCTTTTGGAGCTGGTGATTCTTCTCAAAAGTCTAAAGAACCCTAGCAAACTATGGTAGTTCATCACAGGCTTTGTCATTCTATAATGATTGAGAAAAGATAGATAGAATTTCGATAGCGAATTGAGGATAACATCCTTGCCTAACTGTTCATGCAACAGAAAGCCAAGTTTACTTAAACGTTCAATTTGCTCAATCATGTACAATACATAATCGGTGACTGAAGCCCCCTCTCGCATTTGGGCATTGAACACTACGTAGGAGATTTTGTATCTCTCCACATCTTCAGGGGTGCTGAAGGACTCATTCAATATTTGAATGATCTCCTCTGACTGCGTATCCTCAAACTTATGACTAAGTTCATTGTTCATAGCTACCCTCATAATATAACACACAGTCATGCAGTCATTAAGTCACTTCATGTAAGTATCTCTCATGGCACAAGGAGTATTGGCTGCAAGTTCTTCAGGTGCCTCATCCGTAAAGATATACAAAATTTTCTCATACTCCAAGATGATTTTCAACTTTTGATACCAACTATCGAAATTAGGTCTAGTGAGCTTATCGCTGTCCAACAGCATACGGAGGGATAGTGTGTTGGCCATAACTGAAAGAAAAAATATTAGCCTATTAGTATATGAATTTGTTGCCCAGCTATGCAATCCAAAAGGGGGGGTGAATTGGGTTTTTAAAAATTTAAACTTAACTTACAACTATGAAGAATATTTAACAATGAGCAAGATAAGTATGGAGAGTATAATTTATGCAAGGTGTAGAAGTTGGATGCAAGAATGCAAGAGGATAAAAAAATTTAAAAGGAGAGCAAGTAAGCACAACACAAACAAGAAGATTTATAGTGGTTCGGTGCCAACCTTGCACCTACATCCACTCTCCAAGCTCCTACTTGGAAATTCAAATCCACTAAACTGTATTCAACCCAAATACAACATCGAAACCTCCAACTCTAGCTATTCCAAGCTAGAATACTTATCTTTTAGGTACAAACCAACCCAATACAATTCGATTCAAGATTCGGATCAACCTTTTCACTTTTGAAATCCTTCCAAAATAAAAATAACAACTCAAAAGGAGTATGACAGTTAATTGCACAGAAATACAGATGTAACTCCTTTAATGAGCAAATAAAGCTTTAAATATACTTTACACAAAGAGAAGCAAGCTTTTCTAAATTTTCTCAAGGTGGTTGAAGATTTGAATGAGCTCTTGAGAGGTTGGTGAACTTGAAATAAAAGCTTCTTTAACTTCAAACGGGCTCTTTTCTTAGGACTGAAAAATGAATGCTTGAATAACCTCTTCTCTCTTTTTGATTCCCTCTTTTAAGTGCCTTTTATAACTTTAAATGATGGTGGAGAGTAATCTAGGCTGAAATAGAGCCGTTAGAGCACATTAAATGGGCATTAAATACAGCCAAAATGAGCAAAAAACTAGCTGTTGCGGAGTTTTTCCGTCGTAGGGGTCAACTAATAGGGTCGACTCATGGGGTCGACTCATGTGGCACAGAACAAAAAATGACTTCTGTAAATTTGGCTTATACTGCAGCAGAGGTTGACTCATAGGGTCGACTCATGCACAGGGGTCGACTCATAGGGTCGACCTCCGTGGCACAGAACAGAAAATGACTGTTTTGTAAGTTTGGCCTGCACTGCTGCAGAGGTCGACTCATGCACAGGGGTCGACTCATGGGGTCGACTCATAGGGTGTGCCAGCCAAAAATTTAGCATGCCGTTCAACCCTTTTTGCCATGAGTCGACTCATGGGGTCGACTCAAATACATAAACTTGATTTTTTTATAAAATATACATCCAAAAATGTTAAAATTGCCTCCAATAGATTACACATCTTTTGTTCTTATTCTTGAGGCTTCCGAATCAGGAGTTGATAAAATTATGATTTTGCTCCTGAAATACAATAAATTTTTTTCTAAGCTAAAAGCATTAGTAACCCCCTCAAATGCTTTGTAATCATCAAAATCAATTCAAGGAGCAACAATCTCTCCCTTTTTGATGATGACAAAATACTTGAGCAAAAGCATATATAAAGCATTGAACATAAATTTCAAATTTATGAAGATGCATCACTTCAATATCATAGCCAAATATTTGAACAAAATACATCATAAGTAGTTTGAAGATCAATTTGAAATTTGCTTATAAGTTCATTTGCTTTGAAAATTAGATAAAAAAGAGCTGATGATTTTGGTTCTTTGACACATTTGCTTAACAATTTTGCTTATTACTAATTTCTTTATTGCTTATTGCTCATTTTTTTATTGCTTATTGCTCAAATTCGATTTTGATTCTCTACTCTTCTTTTTTGACAGCATCAATTAAGATTCTCTACTCCTCCTTTTAAAGGATCTTGAAAGGATAAATTTTCTTTACTCTCCTTTTTTGATAGCATCAATTAAGATCTTAAGAGATTTTAAGGATAGAGAAAAGAAAAGAAAGATGACAAAAAGGACATATTTTCTTTACTTTTTTAATTCTCTCCCTTTTTGATATCATATTTTACTTCTTTACTCCCTTCTTTGATTGCTTATTTCTCTACTCCCCCTCATTATAGTAAACATAAGACAATTCAATTTGATTTCAATCATAAACATTCATTGAAAGTCAAAGCACATATATATATATTCAAAAAGTGACTGAATACATAGATATTTCAATACATATGAGTTAATACAAAAATCATGGATAGAAACTATCCAAGAATCAATCAGCTAACAAAGTACAAAGGCCAAAAGATAGATCCTAGACTTAGAAGTCTAACTAATCTAGATCTAATAGATGTCATGGTTGGATGGATCAGTGTTTGAAGAATCAGAGATGGGGTGAGAAGATGTAGGATCAAGTCCATGGGCATGACCTCGACCACATCTATCTCGGCCATGGGTAGAGATACTAGCATAGATAGAGGGGTGGAAGATCTTGGAGCCTGAGAAGCTACGGACTGTGCAATAAGGAAAAGTCTGACGGTGTCCAAAAGATTCAAGGCTCTCGAAACAGACTGCATCAGGGCACTAAACTGTGTAGAAGCATTCTCACTGGATCCCCTGATCTCTCTCCTCAAGAAGTCAAAATTACTCTCTAAGACTCCTCGAAGTCTAGCTGCCTCTGCAGATAGGTCTAAGACCTCTGTGATGTCCTCATGCGGCTGGAGATGGGCTAAAGCTAATACTTGCCCCTGCAGATCTAATACTCTGCCTGTTAATCTCAAAATATATCCCTTAAGCTGCTCAATACGTACCGACTAATCAGTGAGCATCTGAAAAATAGTAGAAATGTGAGGGATCAGAGTCTGATCAGATACATTCTGAGATGTCAATCCTTATGCAAAGACTAAAGTGCCAAACTGCTGAGACAAAATGGAAGCGACATGCTGGGATATCATCTCAACCTGATCATCTACCAATCTGAACTGTGAAGGATGTGTCCTGCTCTCTGATTGTGGAGCTAAAGTATACCTCCTCACAGACTCTGAAGGGCCAGTCTCGTGATCAGATACAAACTAAATATCTGGAGATGCTGCTCTGTGATCACGAAGAGGTGAGGATGGTCCTTCTTCCTCTGCTCTATCCTCAGCTCTCTCTTCCACACCTTTTGTCCAACCGCCATTAGTCTTAAAAAATCCCATGCGATGTAGTGTGTGGCGGTTGATAGTATCGGAGTGAGATAGTCTAGCAACTGTCTCCCCCTCAAAACTAACTCCGAACCTCCTAAAAACTAAGGTGAGAGCCATACCAAAAGGCAAGTGTGCCTTGGACCTATTCAAGGTCTCTCTCATGGCCTCAAACATCAATGCAGGGAGGTTCAGGGGGGTTTGTGTGATCACATAGTACATAATACAGATGTCCCTACCAGAAACAAGGTCATGTCTACCACTTCTAGGGAAGAATAATTTGGTTACCATGTGATGTAACAGCCTCATCTCAATAGAAAGAATCTTTGCCTCTAATTTATTCAGACTTCCAGTAAAGGTTCTTCCTAAGATAATATTGATTCCTTCTTCTTTAATAGGGAGTTCCATGTTGGTATACCCTTCACAAGGCAAATGTAGTATCTATCCCAAAAGCACTGGGTCTAGACTAATATCAATACCTTTTATAATAGAATTTACTATTTCATTGCTATACCCCAAATTTAGGTAAAATTCTCTGACTAGATCAACATATGTATTTTCTTTTAAAGAGCTGTAAAATTTTTATCCTTGGTCCTTAATCTTTGATCCAATAGTGAACCCTTCTTTTTCAAAAAACTTGAAATCATTGTTTTTTTCGAGTTCCACTTTCCTATCAAAGAGGGGTACCTTGCCTTGGCTGATTGAAGACTGAGTTGAAGCTATAGCAGGACCTGGAGCAGGGATTGGAGCAGGAGAGGGTTCGACTGCTAATTTCTTTCTGCGCACACTCTCTTCCAACTCGCGAACAGATTTTCTCCTCTATGAAAGCTTCATTTTGGGAGCCATTTGCATAGGCAGGACTAGTACGAAACTTAGGAGACTAGATGAGAGGGAGAGAGGAAGGGATTTTAGTAGAAAGGTAGAGATTTTGGAGAGGAGAGGTGCTGATTTGGAGAAGATGGGTAGAGTTTAGGGTAAGCTCGAACCGTCCCAAATGAGGAGGGAAGACAAGAGGAACCTGGTTGCTAAATGGTTGATTTGAAGGATGAAAATGAGTGGGAGAAGAGATTTGAGAGTAATCTAGGTTTGAGGGAGAAGAGATGGAGAGCCTTAGGTTCGGAGGGAGGAAGAAAGTGGAGAGCTGGGTCGGCTCTAGGAGAAATTCTCAATAAAAAGAGAGCATCCGAAGGGTTTTGACATAATTACAAGTTTGCCCTAGGGTCGATCCTGGGGGTCGACTCATGGCACACAGAAATTCAAAGAGTGATGGAAAAATTTTAAAAAAAATTGAAATTCTAAGAGAAAGTTGTTTACCCAGATATTGATCATATGAAGGATAGTTTTGACTTTTGAGCTTTTGAGTCCAAAAAAAAAAAAATTGATCTTAATAAATTTGGTTTAATGAGTGTTGGGTATAAAATAACCCCAGCCGAAGTTCGTAAAAGGCCAACCCTTCCAGGGCTCTTTCGGCTTCCGACCTTGTGTGGCATCTTTCTGAACTCCCCCGACCGTCCAAGCTTCCATAATACCATCCGAACTTCTCTGATAATAAGCTCCTCCATTCATCTACCGGGCTACTCCAAACACTTTCTGAGCTTCACTATCAGCCGACTTTCTACAGTGATCGACTATTCTCCGAATCTCTTCTAGACTTCTTCCAACAACGAACGACTTTACTCTAAACTTCTTCCGAACTTCATCAATGTCTGAGCTTCTCCAACAGCAGGACTTCTATAGTAACCAGACTCCATCCAAGTTTCTACGGTGGTCGATCGTCTTTCAGATTTCATCCGAGCTCCTACAAGAGCCGGATCCCAGTCAAACTTCTACAGCGGATGGATTCCAGATGAATTTCTACAACAGACGGGCTCCACCAACAGGGTCTCTACTCCAGACTTCTATTGCAAGTGGACTTCATCCAAGCTTCTACAATAAGAAGTCTTCATTCGAGCTTTCACAGCAACTGGTTTTCATCCGAGCTTCTACAATAAGCAGCCTCCTTTCAGACTCCTACAAGAGCCGGACTCCATCCGAACTTCTACAACAGAATTGAATCCCAAACTCCTCCAACATCCGACCTTCCCTAGTGTCCTCGAGACTCCTCCAGCAAACGAACCTCCACAGCACCATCCGAACTCCACTATTGGATGACCCTCTGTCAGATTCCTCATGAAATCAGACCTCTCTGACGGACAATCTTCAGACGAGCTTCCACATCAGACAAATTTCAGACGGACTCCTCTAGCAATCAGACTCTTATCGGACTTCTCCAACAGAAAGTCCCCGTCAGAGATTCTACAGTAGATGACTTCCGCATGCAGCATCAGCACCCAAGGCACCCGACAACAGTGGACTCATCAGCAACCTCAGAAACATCCGAGCTTCTCTTAGATTGCAGAGACAGAGAGCCATTCTGCTCCATCAGACGTCCCAGTCGAGCTTCAGCCGTCAGGCCCGAACTCTCTGGCAAGTCACGACAATGGCCACTACCCCACTCCACTCTCTGTAACAGATTCCACATGGCCCCACCACTCTCTGGCAAGTCGCAAAAATGGACACCACTCCACTCTTCATAACAAACTTCATGTGGCCCTGAACGGCTCCCTAATGCCACTACTCTTTGTAACAAACTCCATGTGGCCCCAAACAGCCCACTACCAGGCAATTACAGACGTCGTTGTCAATCAGTTATGCTCTCCGTCAATAAAAAGGGGCCTCCAGATACGTTCTTCTCTAAGCTCTAAATTCTATCATGAAACTCTGCTAAAATCCCATTCGAGAGCTCCATTTCTGTTGAGGCAGAGTACTGACTTGAGCATCGAAGGGTCTTGCTGGAGCACCCCAAATTTTGGTTTAGACTTCTCTTGCAAGTCCCGGTGGCGGACGCAATCCCCTTGACTCTAGCTTCTTCGGTGTCGATGAAATTCTGCACCAACAGAATTGGCGCTAGAGGAAGGGTATGTGTCTTCGCAGGACCCTTGTTCTTAAAGGAGTACTTAATGGGACTGTCTTCGGTCATCTTCTTCAATATTTTCTTCTTTCTCTTCTCTTGATGCCTCTCCGAATGGCATCCACCAGGCGATCTACGGCCTCCACGGCCAGATCTCAGCGAGATCAGCAAGCTTCAGCCTCGTCTCCAATTTTCCAGGCTCCTCCTCCTCCGACAATGACAGTCGACATGGAGCAGTTTGACTTGCTGGTTCAGTAGGTCAGAGGCCTCACCGAAGCAGTGCAGACCATGTAACAGCAGTAGCAACAGCTGCAGGCATTTGTGCGGCTGAAAAGAACATCGTCGGAGTTCCAGAATCCGATGATCGGACGGGCCACTTGGGCCAGTCACCCTATCTTTCCTGGAAAGGGAAAGCAAAAGGTGGAGAGCCCTCCGTTCGATTACGATTCCACCCTTGGAGGGTTCCTATCTCTGTTCTACCAGAAGACCCTCGAGACTCACAATCGAGGGGATCTCTTGGATCAAAGGTTCCAAGAGATGAACCGACGGATTGAGGAGCTCATCAGATGATATCAGCTCGATAGATTCATCCGACGCCGACCTGAAGGTAGGGAGGATCGGTCGAGGACCCTACCACAGCCAGAGCTGCCAAGGAGGGAAGAATAGCCTGAAGATCGGCCTCCAATTGAGATCATCAACACCATCTCTGGAGGACCCCGACGAGAAGCAGCCAGTGGATCGGTCGGACCATCCAAGCAGCAGAGGACTGAAGAATCCATAACCTTTACTAAAGAAGATGCCAAGGAGATTCAATTCCCCCATAATGATGCGGTTGTAGTTTCTTTAAATATTGCTAACTATGATGTATGCCGCATTCTTGTTGATAGTGGGAGCTCGATCGATATTTTATTTTACGATGTATTCTCAAAAATATCCATTCCAGATGGTCGATTAGGGCCGATAAGCTCTCCGTTGGTGGGTTCACCGGCGACACTGTGCCAGTGAAAGGAGTAATAACTTTAACCATAGTTGTAGAACGGTACCTGAAGAAATCAAGAGCGCAAGTGGATTTTCTGGTAGTGAGGGCGCCGTCTGCCTACAACGTAATACTCGGTCGACCTAGCCTTAACGCCCTTCGAGCTGTGGTATCGACCTACCATCTGAAGTTGAAATTTTCTACTAGCCAAGGGGTCGGAGAGGTCAGAGAAGATCAAGTCCTAGCAAGACACTGCTATAACATAGCCCTACAAAGAAATGGTCAGTCCGACCCCTGTCCGGTTGATGGATTGGACACCCGCGATGACCTTGCTGAAGAACGGGGTGAGCCAATTGAAGACTTGTCTCAATTCCTTTGAACGATGGGAATCAGGAGCATGTGGTGAAGATCTGCTCTAACCTAAGAGAAGAGGTACGGACACAGCTCATCAATTTTCTATAAAAGAATGTGAATGTTTTCGCTTGGATTCCGGCGGACATGCCAGGGATTAATGCGGAAGTCATGGAGCACCGCCTGACTGTTGATCCCAAACATCAGCTGACGAAGGAAAAAATCCAAAGTCATGCACCAAAAAGGCAAATGGCAATAGCTGAGGAAGTTGATAAACTCCTAAAAGCTGGGTTCATCAGAGAAGTCAACTACCCGAATTGGATCTCCAATGTGGTTCTCGTCAAGAAGGTGAACGGCAAGTGGAGGATGTGTATAGACTTCAAAAAGCTCAACAAAGCCTGCCCGAAGGATAGTTACCCTCTTCCCAGAATTGATCAATTAGTAGATGCAACCTCGGGCCACGAGCTTCTCACTTTCATGGATGCATTCTCCAGCTACAATCAAATCAAGATGGCACCAGAGGATGAAGAAAAAACTGCTTTTATTACTAACCATGGTCTTTATTGTTACAGGGTCATACCTTTTGGCCTCAAAAATACAGGGGCGACCTATCAATGGCTGGTGAACAAGATCTTCAAAGAGCAGATCGGCTGCAACATGGAGGTCTACATGGACGATATGCTTGTAAAAAGCAAATCCACAAAAAACCACGTCACTGACCTTGAGGAGATCTTCAGCACCCTCCAAAAATATAAGATGAAGCTAAACCCAGCCAAGTGTGCTTTTGGAGTAACCTCAGAAAAATTCTTGGGCTTCATGATATCGGGGCATGGGATCAAAGCAAATCCGAAAAAGATTCGTGCCATCCAGGAAATGACCGCCTCGAAGTCAATAAAGAAAGTTCAGTGCCTTACTGGGAGAGTAGCAGCTCTGAATCGTTTCGTCTCAAGGTCGGCCGAACGATGCCTGCCTTTCTTTCAGACTCTCAAGTAGTCGAAGAACTTCTATTGGACCACTGAATGTCAGCAAGCATTCAAAGAATTAAAAAGCTACCTTGGCTCACCTCTGCTATTGGCAAAGTCTGAACCTGGAGAGGAGTTGTTCCTGTACCTGTCGGTCTCTCTTGCGGCTCTCGCAGTAGGCTGGTTAAGGATGAAGCAAAAATTCAACGGTCGATCTACTACATTAACCAAGTATTGAGAGATACCGAAACCAGGTATACTAAGTTAGAGAAACTAACTTACATCTTGTTGATTGTAGCTCAAAGGCTCCGACCTTACTTTCAAGGGCACACCATAACACTGCTCACTGACCAGCCGATTAAGGCAGTTCTGCATCGAGCGGATGCTTTCGGAAGGATAGCGAAATGGGCAGTCGAGCTTACAGAATTTGATATCAACTATCAACCTCAGCCGACAATTAAAGCCCAGATATTAGCAGACTTCATAGCGGAGTGCACTATTCTGGAAGAGGCCAAACTTGAACACGGTGAAGCTAACAACTCAAGGCTCCAATCGAACTTCCCTGAAGAAAGAATAGATCTCCCTGATGGTTTTTGGGCCCTCTACATGAATGGTTCCTTCAATATGTCAAGCGCAGGTGCAGGCCTGATCTTGATCAATCTAGAAGGAATTATTATGGAGTACGCGCTGTGCTTCAAATTTCCTACGACAAATAATGGAGCAGAATTTGAAGCTCTGATTGCAGGACTGAGGATCGCCAAAGAGTTAAAAGTAGATCAGCTCCAAGCCTACAGTGACTCCCAATTGGTGGTGGGACAAGTTAGCGAAAACTATGAAGCTCGGGAGGATAGTATGGCCAAGTATCTCAAAAAGGTAAAAGAGATCATCCCTGCCTTCGGTAGCTTTGACATCAAGCAAATTCCAAGAGCAGAAAATACCAGGACTGACCTTCTCTCCAAGTTGGCTACACTGGCTCCGACTGAACTACCCAAGGAAGTCTTCTTCAAAGTTCTGAAGTGCCCAAGTATGGAAGAACCGTCGCTTGTGATGGAGATCAGCCATGAACCCAGCATGATTGACCCACTGGTTACATACCTTAAGGATGGGGTTCTTCCTCCTGATGCAAAAGAAGCTCAAAAGCTTAGGAATCAGGCCTCCCGATATATTCTTTATGAAGGCAAGCTGTACAAGAGGTTGTACTCTTTGCCCCTCTTGAAATGTCTTTGACCTTCTGAAGTTGACTTTGCCTTGTGGGAGGTACACGATGGAGTCTGCGAAAGTCATCTGGAGGCCAGATCTTTATCCCACAAACTACTCTGACAAGGCTATTACTGGCCTACCATGTACCATGACTCTATCGAATATGTCAGAATGTGTGATCGGTGTCAGAGATATGAAAATATCCAAAGGCAACCTGCCTCCGAACTTACACCCTTGAGTGCCCCATGGCCATTTGCACAATGGGGGATGGATATTCTCAGACCTTTTTTCATGGCATCCGAGCAGTGGAAGTTCCTCTTGGTGGCAATTGACTACTTCACTAAGTGGGTCGAAGCTAAACCTTTGGCAAAAATCATAGAAGCTAAGGTGCAGGACTTCGTTTGGAAGTCAATTGTCTATAGGTTCAACTTGCCCAGAACTCTCATTACTGATAATGGGTGACAATTTGCTGGTGCAAGGTTTGCTGAATTTTGTGAGGACTTAAACATCTCCCATAACTTCACGTCAGTAGCCCATCCGCAAGCAAACAGCAAAGCTGAGGTTACTAATAAGACTCTGTTGCAAGGAATCAAGGCGAGATTTGAAAAAGCAAAGGAAACTTGGGTAGATGAGCTTTATCATGTATTGTGGGCATACCGAACTACCCAAAGACTGCCCACAGGGGAGACCCCCTTTGCCTTAGCCTTCAAAACAGAAGCCGTGATCCCGATCGAACTCAAACTTCCATCGATGCGAGTTGTGGCCTTCGACGAGTAGTGCAACTCATAGGATCTCACGGCCAACCTCGACTTGTTTGAAGAAAAGCGGGAGGTAGCTCAAGTTCGGATGGCCGCCTACAAGCAGAAAGTGGCCCGCTACTACAACTCCCGGATCAAGAGCAAGGCCTTCAGAGCGGGGGACTTAGTACTTCGGTGAGCCACTGTCTCACAACCTCAGAATCAAGGGAAACTTGCCCCTAACTTGGAAGGCCCGTATGAAGTCAGGGAGGTGGTTCGACTCGGAACATACTATCTAAAAGAGCTCGGAGGAGCAGACCTTCCGCGACCATGGAATTCGAAAAATCTGTGAATGTATTACCAATAACTTTGCCTTAAATAAAAGTTTCTTTCATATTCGCATATCTTTTTTTTTGGCATGAGCTTGTAACGACAGGGAGTAGCTCCTTTAGACAATTGAAACTAAGCATGTCAGGAACAAGAGAAAGACCTCGTCTTGACACAAATGAAGGCCCGATTATTTAGAGACCGGATGGGGGGAGAGGCCCTTGCAACGGCCCTTATGTGCCCCCACAGCTATGTTAGGAACAGGAGGAGAACCTCGTCCTAACATGAGCAAGGTTGAAGGCCCGGTTATTTAGAGATCAGATGGGGGGACAGGCCCTTGCAACGGCCCTTATGCGCCCCCACAGCCATATTAGGAATAGGAGGAGAACCTCATCCTAACATGAGGAAAGTCGAAGGTCGGGTTATTTAGAGATCAGATGGGGGGAGAGGCCCTTGCAACGGTCCTTATGCGCCCCCACAGCCATGTTAGGAATAGGAGGAGAACCTCGTCCTAACATGAGCAAAGTCGAAGGCCCGATTATTTAGAGATCGGATGGGGGGAGAGGCCCTTGCAACAGTCCTTACGCGCCCCCACAGCCATGTTAGGAATAGGAGGAGAATCTCATCCTAACATGAGCAAGGTTGAAGGCCCGATTATTCAGAGATCAGATGGGGGGAGAGGCCCTTGCAACGGCCCTTATGTGCCCCCACAGCCCTGTTAGGAATAGGAGAAAAACATCATCCTAACATGAGCTGAAATTGATCGTGTCGGGAGCAAGAGGAGAACCTCATCCTGACACAAACGAAGATTTGGTTGTTTGAGACCAGATAAGGGAAAAAGCCCCTCAGCAGCTCCTCTACACCCCTACAATCTCGTTAGGAGCAAAAGGAAAACCCTCGTCCTAACATAAAGAAAAAAAAAAAGAGAAAAAAAGCGACGAGCTACACCAGAGATAAGGAAAAAAAATGAACTACATCCAACACTCAAGGGACCTCATCTCAACGAGGAAAAAAATCCTTGTAAAAGATCTCCAGTCCCTAAGGGCGAATCAACGCGACGATGACCAGGAATCTTTCAACAACGTCGACATCGAATAAGATGGAAGATAAAAGAAGCTCGATAAACGACAACTTAATGCAAGAATGGACAAGGTAATGAAAAAAATTTCTTTTCATTTCATTAGTAAAGTGCACGTTACAAAGCCTTTGAAGGCCAAAAAAAAAGGAGAAACGACAAGAAAAGAAGAGAATACATGGAACAGAGGGTAAAAAAAAAAGGGCCCTAAGGGAGCTCAGCTTCTTCCGACTTCGAACTCTCGATTCCAACAATCATCAAGGATTGCTTTAAGTACTCAACTTCTTTTTCTAGTCCCCCTTAAAGGATTTTGCTTCTTTGGCCTCCGTCCTTCCTCCATGTCTAGAGTTTCTTCCCCTCCTCTCTTCCTTCACTCTCCATGGCACCAAGGAAACCGAGGGCTTCAAGCCGGAGTCACGAGCTCATCCGTAGGATTGGAAAGTACTCACAGTCGAAGATGTACCACAAGTGCGGGCTCCGGGCGATCAAGGTGAAGCATGGCCGGATCTGTCTCTTCTACCCTTGCCTTCTTCGCCGACCCAAAAGTTGCGGCGCCTTTCCTCTTGTGGGCCTTGAGACTCTTGGTTAACATCCGAGCCACGTCTGCATCTATATCTGCAACGAAAGAAGATCGACACAGCTTAGAAACAGAGTCACGAAAAAAAGGGGAAGTAGAAGTCGAAGCCCGGTGTGGAAAGCTTCTTGGTATAAATAGAAGCAGCACGGAGGAGGGGCGCTAGCCCAGCCAGTTGGCCTGGGAAGCTCCAGCTCGTACTCTGGAGGAACCCCGTACTGAATTCTGATCAGTGAGAGTTCGTTTGAAGTCAAAGTGCTAGGAATGGTATTTGGTACAAAGATCGGATGAGGTTCGTCTACGGAACTAAGATTTTGAGGAGCTGGAATGGACGAACTCCTAGAACTGCTAGAGGAGGAAGTGTTGGAGGATATTTTGAATCAATAAAAAAATCCAAAAATCTCAAAAAAAATCAGGAAAAATAAGAAACAGGATGCTCGCAGAAAATCGAATGGGCGAAACATGAAGGATAAAAAATGGAAGAAGAATAAGAAGAGAGGGGTACCAGAACTAACCTAAACTAGTCCGAAGGATGCAGGAAGGCAGCAGAGTGATGGGGATCGACTCAAAGAGTACCTATAACTGGGAGGGACATGCTGGAGAAGAATATAACTCTCAGAAAGAAGGAAGGATCGAAGAAAACCTCAGGCAAAGTGAAATCCCTAGAGGAGGGGAGCGGGTTTAAATAGGTGACGAGGTCCGGTGCAATAACAATTGTAGATCTCCTCTGGCCGATCTACAACCGCCACGTGTCCCACTCATCATGGCAGGTGGCTGAAGGCGGCTAACAACTGACAGAATCATTATTGCATCGTACCTAGAGCAACACTCCAGTGAAAATTCCGAAAAAAAAAATTTTTCGGATCGTCTCGATTTGAAAAGACTCCAGCACCAGCGTGCCAAAACCAAAATATCTGAAACAATCGAGTACGAAAATCGAGGGAGGCAACTTCGACTGTGAAAATTTCTCTGTACTTCCTTCATTCGAAACTTGAACTCGAAAGTAGGGGGACTGGTGTTGGGTATGAAATAACCCCAGCCGAAGTTTGTAAAAGGCCGACTCTTCCAGGGCTCTTCCGGCTTCTGACCTTGTGTGGCATCTTTCTGAACTCCCCCGACCGTCCGAGCTTCCATAATACCATCCAGACTTCTCTGATGATGAGCTCTTCCATTCATCTATCGAGCTGCTCCAAACACTTTCTGAGCTTCACTATCAGTTGACTTTCTACAGTGATCGACTATTCTCCGAATCTCTTCCAGACTTCTTCCAGCCATGAATGACTTTACTCTGAACTTCTTTCGGATTTCATCAATGTCCGAGCTTTTTCAATAGCAGAACTTCTATAGTAACCAGACTCCATCTAAGTTTCTACGATGGTCAATCACCTTTCGGATTTCATCTGAGCTCCTACAAGAGCCGGATCCCAACCGAACTTCTACATCGGATGGATTCCAAACAAATTTCTACAACGGACGGGCTCCACCAATCGGATCTCTACTCCAGACTTCTATTGCAAGTGGACTTCATCCGAGCTTCTATAATAAGAAGTCTTCATTCGAGCTTCCACGGCAACCGATCTTCGTCTGAGCTTCTACAATAAGTGGCCTCCTTTCAGACTCCTATAAGAGCCGGACTTCGTCCGAACTTCTACAACAGAATTGAATCCTGGACTCCTTCAACGTTCGACCTTCCCCAATGTCCTCGAGACTCCTCCAACGGATGAACCTCCACAACGCCATCCGAACTCCACTGTTGGATGACCCTCTGTCGGATTCCTCATGAAATCGGACCTCTTCGATGGACAATCTTCAGATGAGCTTCCACATAAGGCAAATTCCAGATGAACTCCTCTAGCAATTAGACTCTTATCGGACTTCTCCAACAGAAAGTTCCCGTCCGAGCTTCTACAGCAGATGACTTCCGTCTGCAGCATCAGCGCCCAAGGCACCCAACAATAGTGGACTCATCAGCAACCTCGAAAATATCTGAGCTTCTCTTAGATTGCAGAGATAGAGAGCCATTCTACTCCATCAGACGTCCCAGTCGAGCTTCAATCGTTAGGCCCAAACTCTCTGGCAAGTCACGATAATGGCCACTACCCCACTCCACTCTCTGTAACAGATTTCACGTGGCCCCACCACTCTCTAGCAAGTTGCGACAACGGACACCACTCCACTCTCCATAACAAACTTCACGTGGCCCTGAACGGCCCCCTGATGCCACTACTCTCCGTAACAAACTCCGCGTGGCTCCGAACGGCCCACTACCAGGCAGTTATAGACGTCGCTGTCAATCAGTTATATTCTCTGTCTATAAAAAGGGACCCCCAGATACGTTCTTCTCTAAGCTCTAAACTCTATCTCAAAATTCTGCTAAGATCCCATTCGAGTGCTCCATTTCTGTTGAGGCAGAGTACTGACTTGAGCATCGGAGGATTTTGCCGGAGCACCCTCAACTCCGATTTAGACTTTTCTTACAGGTCTCGATAGCAGACGCGATCCCCTCGACTCCAGCTTCTCCGACGTCGGTGGAACTCTCCACCAACAATGAGTTTTTGGCATTCAGAACTTGGAATCAGAGAGATACCTAAGCTGATGGATCAAAGATTTCTAGTTCTCTCCTAATTTCATAAAATTTATCTTCACTTAAGGCCTTGGTAAAGATGTCAGCCAATTATTTTTTAGTACAAACATAATCAAGAATTATATCTTTATTTTGGACATGTTCTCTTATGAAATGATATCTTATCTCAATATGTTTTGATCTAGAATGCTGAATTGGATTTTTAGTTAGGTTTATAGCATTAGTATTATCACATCTTATGGGAGTTTCATTGAGTTTGATGCCAAAGTCCTCAAGTTGTTGCTTAATTCATAAGATTTGAGCATAACAACTTTCGGTTGCAATGTACTCGACCTCGGCCATAGACAGTGCTACCGAATTTTGTTTCTTGCTAAACCAAGAGATTAAGTTAACTCCAAAAAAGTGACAAGTTTTGCTAGTACTTTTTCTATCTAATTTACATCCAATAAAATCTACATTTGAATAACCTATTAAGTCAATTAATGAGTCTTTAGAATACCATAGTCCTAGAGTTTGTGTACTATTTAAGTATCTAAGGATTCTTTTAACAGTATTTAAATGTGATTCTTTTGAATTTGATTGAAAGCGAGCACAAAGACAAACACTAAATATAATATTTGGTCTACTAGCAATTAAATACAGTAGAGAACCAATCATGCCTCTATAGAATTTTAAATCTATATTTTTACCTCTTTCGTCCTTGTCAAGCTTACATGATGGGCTCATGGGTGTACCAATTACTTTGAAACCCTCCATTCTAAATCTTTTGAGTAGTTTTCTTGTATATTTGGTTTGGATGATGGAGATTCTTTCTTTTGTTTGTTTGATTTGGAGTCCGAGGAAGAATATAAGTTCTCCCATCATGCTCATCTCGAACTTCTCCTACATGAGCTTAGCAAAATCTTGACAAAGAGTTTCATTAGTAGATTCAAAAATAATGTCATCGACATATATTTGAATAACTAAGATATCATCTTGATTTTTTTTAATAAAAAGAGTTGTGTCTATATTTCCTCTTGAAAAATCATTATTGAGCAAAAATTTACTTAACCTTTCATACCAAGCCCTAGGTGTTTGTTGCAAACCATATAATACTTTGTTTAATTTCAAAACATGATTAGAAAAAGCATGATTTTCAAAACTTGGAGGTTGTTCTATATAAACTTCTTCAGCAATATATCCATTTAGAAAAGTAATTTTGACATCCATTTAAAATAACTTAAAATTCATAAAGCAAGCATATGCAAGTAGAAGTCTAATTGCTTCTAATCTAGCAACAGGTGCAAAGGTCTCATTAAAATCAATTCCTTCTTCTTGATTATAACCTTTTGCAACTAATCTTGCTTTATTTCTTATTACATTTTCATGTTCATCCAATTTATTCCTATATACCCATTTTGTGCCAATTATTGAATAATTTTTAGGTTTTGAAACTAAAGTCCATACATTATTTCTTTAAAATTGATTAAGTTCTTCTTGTATTGTATTTATCTAATTATAATCTTTTTCAGCTTCATCTATGGTTTTAGGTTCAAGATGAGAGATAAAAGCAAAATAATTGAATGCATCTTTAAGTAAAGAGCGAGTTCTTACACCATGTGTAGGATCACCAATGATTAGTTTCTTAGGGTGATTGTGATCATACCTCCATTCTTTGGATAGATCATTTGTACCTGCAGGTTGTTCTTCACCTTCCTCATCTTGTTTGTCTTCATGTTCTTCATCATCTTGAATGGTTGAGTCTTTTAGAGTGATCTCCTTTATCCCTTCTATAAGAAGATCTGCATCATCAATATCTTCATTCTTCCTTGAAGGAAGATCATTAGTTTCATCAAAAATAACATGTATTGACTCCTCTACTACTAAAGTTTTTTTGTTGAAAACTCTAAAAGCTTTGCTAGAAGAGGAGTAACCGAGAAAAATCACTTCATCAAATTTTGCATCAAATTTTTCTAGCCTTTCTTTACCATTGTTCAAAACAAAACATCGACAATCAAAGACATGAAAATATGCAATGTTTGGTTTTCTTCCTTTCCAAAGCTCATAGGAAGTTTTTTTTAAAATTTATCTGATTAAAGCATAATTTAATATGTAACATGCCATGTTAATTGCTTCCACCCAAAAATATCTTGGAAGGTTGCTTTCACATAGCATGGTATGGGCCATTTCTTTAAGAGTTTTATTTTTTCTTTCTACTATCCCATTTTGTTGGGATGTCCTAGGTGCTGAAAAATTATGGTCAATATCTTTTTCATCATAAAACTTTTTAAAATCTTGATTTTTAAATTCGGTTCTATGATCACTTCGAATATTTTGAATTGAAAATCTTTTTTTATTTGTGACTTTTTGATAAAATTTTGAGAAAATATGAAAAGTTTCATCCTTATGTGCCAAAAAGAAGACCCATGTAAAATGAGAGAAATCATCAATAATTACGAAATCATATCATTTTCCACCTAGACTAGTAGTTCTAGTGGGTCCAAATAAATCCATGTGCAATAGTTCTAATGGCCTAGAAGTTGAAACAATAATTTTAGATTTGAATGAGACTCGAGTTTGTTTACCCATTTGGTATGTATCATAAATTCTATTCTTTTCAAAATTCAATTTGGGTAAGCCAATAACTAATTCTTTTTTAATAAGTTTTGAAAGAGAATGCATGCTAATATGTGCAAGCCTACGATGCCAAAGCCAACTAGTCTCATTAATCTTAGCATTCAAGGCTACTAGGCATTGCATGTTTATTTTGAAAAGATCATTCAAATCTACCATATAAACATTACCATGTCTATGCCCAACAAATTTAATACCTTCATTAATAGGACTAGTTACAATACAAATTGGTTTCAAATATATGTAGTTTTAGATCTAAATAAAAATGTATCACATATACATCAAATTTCAGATCTAAAACTAAATTTACACATATCAAATATATATATAATTAAATCTAAAATAATGATTAAGATATTTTAAAAATATCTTTTCAAAAATTGATTCATATCAAACTAGGACAACCTTTACAATATAGGGGGTAAACCCTATATCAAGACAACCTTATATCAGTTTGATGTGAATTTTTTAATTATTCTAATTTTAGAACTAAACTTAAATTAAGCATATCATATATGCTAATTTTTAGATCTAAAAGATTTGATTTAATTATGAAGATTCAAAAATAACTTTTTATCATAAAATTGATTGATGCTTAATAAATTATATTTTAAACCATCTACTAATAAAATATTTTTAATATACTTGAAGGGAGTGATACCAATGTTACCTATACCGATGATCTTTTCTTTGCCATTGTCTCCAAAGGTGACCATCCCTCAATTTTTAACAACAAGTGTGATGAATTGAGATTCATCACCAGTCATGTGTCTTGAGCACCCGCTATCAAGATACCATCTTCAGTTTACTCCTTAGGATGCAAGACATACCTGTACACAAGAATCAAGTTTTGACTTTTGGTACCTAAGTTTTCTTAAATCCTTTTTGGTTAGTCATAATGGTTCCTTTTGAAACTCATATTTTTTTTATATTAAAATTTTTAGATTTGTTAGAAAAATATGAATAGAATTTATATCCTATTCTATCACATTTAAAGCAAGTTATATTTAAAAACTTGTTGTATGATGAGTTTACAAAGATATTTTTTAAAAATTTTTATTTCTTTAAAGGGTTTTATTCAAGATCGGCTTTATCATAAATGACCTTTTGATTGTCAAGTATCATGTGAAGTTTATTTGAACTTAAAGTGAACTTTTCAATCATTAGTTTTGTGGAAAAAATAGTGCAGGGGTAAAACGATAATTTTAAAACTTTTTTAAAATTATAATTTTATAGTAAAAAATATTAATTAATCTAATTAATTAATATGTATTAACCCTACATAAGAATTTAAATATGATATATATAGCATGCATTTAAATTTGAAATTTTGAATTCTCTACAGTAAATATTTTACTGTTATGTGTTCAGAACACATTACCTTTGTGCGGGTAGTTGATCGTCGTAGTCTGATCACTGTTGAAAAGATTCGATCATTGTAATATAGCCACATAGTATGTCTGGCCTCCGTGGACCATCCACACGAAGCTCCCGATCTGATCGGCTCCTTACGAATGCTAGTTCATCGCAGAACCCTTTCGATGGTCGATGCTGATCGAACTCCTTCGATCGATGTCTGTCGACTCCTCGGATGCTCTGAATCATCAACAAAGGTTCTTGAGAGGTTGATGAAGCTCTCCCTAAAGTTTGGTGGGCTCACGACACTCGTAGCTCACCTTCTCACTTTTCGAATCCCAGGCAGAAACCCTAAGGTACTCACTGAAAACCCTGCACCTGAAAGGAATACGCCCTACAAGCCAATCGAAATTTGTATTTTGATGGGTTTTCCTTGTAATCTTTCAGACTTATGTATTGACTCTTTAAATAATAAAATACATTTTCATCATATGTTGCATCTTACTTTAGTAATGATTATAATGAACTCCATAAATCAGGAAAATGGGTTTAGGGTTATGATGAGATCATACCTATGAGACCTAAAATCCTAAAAATCCTGATTTAGAAAATTCTTAGTCATAGGAGCATTGAGTAGGAGATCAATGTCCAGATAGATTAATACTTTCTACGTATGCTCGATGGAGAGGGTGGCAGATCTCATATGCCACTTGTGTGAGACACTAATACAAGGAAGTGGATGCTCATTAGAGAATGAGTTCACTGAATTGATCTGACTTAAGAAACATCTTATGGAATTTACTTACCTGTCAAGAGATGTTTTCTTATAGTGGGAGTTGTGCATGTAATCCTTTGACTTGAGACTACCATAGAACCTTGTATACATGAATCCATATTTTTTGGTTCATACTCATTCATGACTTAGTCATGTACGGGGTGTTCTAGATATAGTAGAATGTGTATGGAGGTTGTGAGTAGTTCAACATGGAATCGATCACTCCTGGTAAGAGGAAATCGCATCCTACTTGTTCTGATCGATTGATGATTCAGGAAGCCTTTGATCAAAGCAAAATAAAAATTAGAAAGAGTTTCTAATATTTTATTAATTGAATCATCATATAAGATTGAAAGAAATATGAGTATGATATTGGATTTGACATCATTCCATATCCAGAGTCATATTCGGGGTGCAGGGAGATCGCAGGATCAAATTGCATGATAACTTCCCACTGAAGGGTATTTTTGGTATTTCCATAAAAAAATTCATATCTTCCAGGTAGACATGATACGTTGCTAGACGTCAATCTTGTTTTATAGGTTTGATCAATTAAAGAGTTTAATTCAATCACCAATTAGAAAGAGTTCTAATTGCTGAAATCGGGTTAGCTCGATTGGATCTAGATCGGTTAGATTAAATTCTAATCAAATCAAATTAACTTGAACTCAGATCTATTGCTGGCTAGATATGGAACCCAGTGGGTCACACACAAAGAGTATTGATCAGGGGTCTAATTGGATTAGATCATGTTTGCAAAATTGACATGCTAGCATATGTTGCAAAAAACTAGCTCCTTGTTTCGAATCAGGTTTAAAATTGATTCTAGATTGGGCTAATTAAAGCCAAATTAATTCAAATAAATTTTGGATTTGAGTTGGTTCAGCCCTTCTGCTGCATGTACCAAAAATTTGGAGCCAGGAAACTAATTCTCCATGAGTCAAGAATTTTTCTTATGCGTGGGTGCAGTTTTTGTGTGCAGAAATAGTTTTCACATCCCATGAGATGGGATGCCTCATCCTCGAGCTTATCCTATGTTCCATGGTGAAATAAATTTTTGAATGATTCGTAGCTTTATTCTGAACGTCAGAAATTTTTTTGAAGTTAAAATTCCTTCTGGTTTAATCGTGGAAATTTGTTGAAGTTGGAAATCCTGTCAGCCTGATCCATGCGCCTGACCAAGAGTCCAACTTGTGAAGGACTCTAACCCATTTGTCACGCCACCTTTTAATCTGAATTTTTTTTCCACAACATTCTCATGTTAGCACCTTAATTTTTGGCTATTGGATGGACAAAATTACATTGATGGGTGGTGGAAAAAAATTATGCCATGCGAAGCTGCACGACTCATCGGAGAATCATCGAGAAAAATATTCCGAAGAGTCCTTCCGCACGAAGCATCTCTTGGATTTTTTCTCGATGATTGCCATGTGTTAAAAACTTCTAGATAGGCATAAGAATTCATCAGGAGGTATGAGAGTTTCTGATGGATGCGAGATGGTGCATGGAAGGGGAACGAAAAATTCCAGAAGGCAACCCATCGCTAAGTATTTAAAGGGGGGTGCGCCGGGGGATTGGATTGATTCAGATTTCCAATTCCTCCTTTCTTTCTAATATCCTCTCCCTATTGTCTAATTAGTCTCTTCCTTCTCTTATTAGGATAAGTCCAAAATAGAAAGGACAAGTCCGATTTTAGGACAAGAGTCTAGGAAGAGAATTAAGGAAGACAAGGAGAGAAGAAAGGTAGGGATAGGAAGGCTAGGAGAAGAGGAAGAGCGTCTTGAGGTCCTGGTGTTCAAGAAAATTCTCAGAGTGAAAATTTTGGAGGAGGAATCATCTCAAAGAGTTGGTGTCCTAATCATAGCCCTGTGTGGATCACCGTTGGAGGGCAAACACTTGGGCGCCTGGTGGAGGTTCTGCTGAAATTTGGATTAAGCGCTGTAGGTATTCTTCTATAACTTAAATTTAATATTGAATTTATGTTATGTATGATTATTAATCATCAAGAAGATACTGATTTAAGAGTTTAATATTTAGAATTTCTTTATTAAAATTTTGAAATCCATTATGTTTCCACTGTGCATGCCCACTCTGAAACCCTACAGTGGTATCAGAGCCGGCCTTGTTTGGTTCAATCATATATACATAATATTTATGTGATCCATAGTATGATTTATACTATAAAATGATTTATGCTTTCATATGATGATATAAAATAATACATATATCATTCACCACTTCATCATCTTGACATAAGGTTGTCCTAGCATAACGGGATTATACTGCAAGGTTGTCCTAGGATGATGAATGTCCATATGTTACACTTGCACATGTAGAAAATTTTAATGTTGATACATAAATAGGTATTATGTAGTTAGAATGTGCATGAGACCAAATGAAAGCCCTTATTAGAAAATTATATTAAGTGGTAGTGATATGCAACTATGGGTTAACCAATTCTTGATCAATTGATCAATTGGTGTCTAGGAAAGTGCTATAGGTGGTTTTTTAATTGGTTCCATAATCTGACCTGACCAATTTATTGGTGTCTAAGGAAAGCAATGGGGGGACCCCCACCTTACTTACCTGGCCAATTTGATTAAGCAATCTTGATATTGAAAAACCCTAATGTTGAAAATACTATTAAGGGCCTTCCTTCATTGTAGGTTAATGTTACATCATAAACTATGGCTAGTTTGTTGTGTTAACATGAGGCTTGTCATAAGGATTGATATAACATAATCCTGGTGCATAGAAGATGCTTACGACAATTTTGAATATACTGCTTTGTTGTGTTAACACAAACACAGTTATATTAGAATTTGACTGTATTGAAATGAAGGGTCTAACTTAACTAAAATATTATACCTTGTTGTGTTAACACAAGGCTAATAATATTTTAGAGGCCAAGATATAATATTGAAAATTGTATGAGATGCAATTGGAAAGAGTTTCCTACCTATGAACTCATAAGGGTTTGTTGTGTTAACACAAGATCATTATGAGGAATTAGGGTCTCAATCCCACTAAGATAAATATAACATATGTCTCGTTCATCATAGTAGAGGGTTATGATGTTCGATAAAATAGTGGGAGGTATAATTAAATCTAAAGACCTTATTTAATTGTATGAGTTAATATGAGTTGTTTGCTTATGTAATATTCTTTAATTATTGTAGATTAAATTCTACAAATGGCATCTTCACTATCATTGCGAGGAATTTTAGATTCTAACAAGTTGATCGGTCCCAATTATGTGGACTAGTTAAGGAATTTAAAGATCGTACTCACTCAGGAGAAACTCTCCTATATTCTTGACATCCCTGAACCACAAGAGGTTGGGGATGATGCCACAGAAGAAGAGGTATTCACATACAGGATGTGGAAGAATGACAGTTTGACTGTCAAGTGCATCATACTAGCCTCTATGAGCAATGAGTTGCAGAGGCAGCATGAGAGCATGGATACTCAATCCATACTCCTCAATCTTAAAGAGTTGTATGGAGAACAGAGTAGAATTGCTAGATATGAGATATCTAAGCAGTTATTTCGTGCTAGAATGATTGAGGGATCATCCGTACAAGACCATGTCCTGAAGGTCATTGATCTGATCACTAGATTGGGTCAACTTGATTTTGTGATGGATGAAGAATTAAGTCAGGATTTGATCCTGCTATCTCTTCCCGAGTCATTCGCTCAGTTTGTTATGAACTATCATATGAACAAACTGAATATCTCCTTACCTGAGTTGTTAAATATGCTTAAGACAGTTGAGAGCCATATTAAGAAAGAAAAGGCTCCACTTCTTCTTGTGGGTAAACCCTCTAAGAAGAAGTCAGGTTTTAAGGGTTCAAAGAAAGCACTGAATCCTAAGGGTGGCAAGATGAAGAAGAAGGGGAAGAAAGTCTTCGGATAGGGTACCTGCTTTCACTGCGGCAAGGCAGGACACTGGAAAACAAATTGTAAATTATATCTTGCAACTATAAAGGCAGGTGCAAGCGATGCACCAAAAGGTATGTATGAGATACATACAATTTTGTCATTAAGTTCTTCCAATTCAGACTCTTGGATATTGGATACTGCTTGCGGTTCTCATATCTGCAAGTCGTTGCAGGGGCTGCAGAATATTAGAGTGCTGAAGAAGGGTGACTTCGAGCTCTACGGCGCTGGAGGAGAGTCAATCCAAGCAGAGGCTGTAAGGACATATATGTTAAAGTTACCTTCTAGAAAGATCTTAGAGCTAGAAAACTATTATTATATGCCTAAAATCATTAGAAATATTATTTCTGTATCGTTACTATTGCAACGAGGTTATAAAATAAATGGAAAGAGCAATAGTTGCTCAATTTCTTTTTCTAATAAAATTATCTGTCATGGCGTTATTAATAATGGTCTTCTAATTCTATCTAATGACAATATTTTTCATATTAATGAAAGTAAAAAGCGAAAGAGAGAAGAGTTGAATAATATTTTACTTTGGCATTGTCGACTTGGTCATATAAGTGAGACAAGGATTAACAAGTTATACAAAGAAGAGTTCTTTGATCCTTATGATTATGAATCATTAGGTACTTGTGAATCTTATCTTATGAAAAAAATGACTAAGACTCCATTTAGTGGACATGAAGAAAGGATGAGTGAGTTATTAGGACTTGTACATACTGATGTATGTGGTCCTGTGACAACAGAAGCCAGAGGAGGATACTCTTATTTTATAACGTTCACTGATGATTTATCTAGGTTTGGAAATGTGTATCTTATGAAACACAAGTCTGAAGCCTTTGATAAATTTAAAGAGTATCAAAGTATGGAAGAAAAATAAATTGGAAAAAGTATTAAAATCCTTCGATCTGATCGAGGAGGAGAATACTTATCCAATGAATTTTTAGATCATCTTAAAGAAAATGGAATTCTCTCAGAATGGACCCCTCCCTATACACCACAGCTAAATGGTGTAGCAGAAAGGAGGAATCGCACTTTATTAGATATGGTGTGGTCCATGATGTGCCTTACAGATTTGCTAATTTCTTTCTAGGGATATGCCCTAGAAACTACTGTCTATATCTTGAATAGAGTACCTTCAAAATCTGTACCAAGCACTCCATATGAGATATGGAGAGGAAAAAAGCCTAATCTTAAGTATCTTAAGATATGGGGCTGTCCAGCTTATGTTAAAAGAAATTTTGGACATAAGCTGAGTGCTAGGGCAGATAAATGCTTGTTTGTAGGTTATCCTAAAGAGAGTATAGGATACCTCTTTTACCATCCTACTGAACATAAGATGTTTGTTAGTAAATATGCCACTTTTATGGAAAAAAAGTTTATCCTAGAAAGAGGCAGTGAGAAGAAAATTGAACTTGGAGAAGTTCAAGACAAACACAAAGTACACCTCCTCTTCGAAGGTTGGATAGGGTACAGAATGCACCTATGAGGTATAGGTTCATTATTAAGAATAATGAAGCCCACATCATTGAGAATGATGAACCTTTGACCTATACAGAAGCCATCATGAGAAGGGACTCAGACAAATGGCTAGAGGCTATGAAATCCGAAATGGACTCCATGTATTCCAACCAAGTGTGGACTTTGGTTGATGCACCAGAGGGTGTGACCCCTATTGGATGCAAATGGGTCTATAAGAAAAAGATTGGAGTGGATGGCCAAGTTGAAACCTATAAAGCTAGATTAGTAGCCAAAGGTTTCAGGCAAAAATAGGGTATTGATTATGATGAAACATTTTCACCTGTTGCCATGCTCAAATCTATACGGATTATGCTTGCAATAGCAGCATACCATGATTATGAGATTTGACAAATGGATGTGAAGACCGCCTTCCTTAATGGTTATCTTGAGGAAGAGGTTTACATGTCTCAGCCAGAAGGGTTTGTCTCAAAAGGGAGAGAAAATCAAGTATGCAAGCTTAAGAAATCTATTTATGGATGAAAACAGGCCTCGAGGAGTTGGAACATCCGATTTGATGTTACAGTCAAAGAGTTTGGCTTTATCAAAAATATGGATGAACCTTGTGTATACAAGAAGACTAGTGGGAGTGCCATTATCTTCTTAGTTTTATATGCGGATGACATACTTCTTATTGGGAATGATATCCCAATGTTACAATCGGTCAAGACATGGCTATCAAGTAAGTTTTCCATGAAGAATTTGGGTGAAGCATCCTATATACTAAGTATAAAGATCTATAGGGATAGATCTAAGAGGATGTTAGGCTTGTCCCAATCCAGGTACATAGACTTAGTGCTAAAGAGGTTTAGCATGGATGGAAGTAAAAGAGGTTATTTACCCATGAGTGAAGGCATACATCTCTCTAAAAGGATGTCTCCTAAAACACCAGAAGAGAGAAATAGAATGAGTTCTATTCCCTATGCTTCGACAGTAGCGTCGATCATGTATGCTATTCTATGTACTAGGCCTGATGTTACCTATGCCTTAGGCATAGTTAGTAGATTTCAGGCTGATCCAGGAGAAGATCATTGGAAAGCAGTGAAAAATATTCTTAAGTACCTAAGAAGGACTAAAGATATTTTTTTAGTATATGGAGGATCTGATTTAAAACTAGAAAGTTATTCTGACTCTAGTTTCCAATCAGACCCTGATGATAGTGAGTCCACTTCAGGGTATGTCTTTACTCTTAATGGTGGAGCTGTTAGTTGGAAAAGTTCCAAGCAGCAGACTGTAGCTGACTCAACCACTGAGGTAGAATATATAGCTGCAAGTGAAGCCGCCAAGGAAGCTGTCTGGATGAAGAAATTCATCACTGAGTTGGGTGTCGTTCTTGAGATTAAGAATCCAGTACCACTTTACTGTGATAATACTGGAGCAGTTGCTCAAGTAAAGGAACCAAGGTCTCATCATAAATCCAAGCACATTCTAAGATGCTTCCATCTCGTTCGTGAAATAATCAAAAGACAAGATATTGTCATTGAACGAGTAGAAACAAAGAATAACATAGCAGACCCATTCACTAAGGCTCTACCACAGCAGCAGTTCGATCGCCATCTCGATTGTATGGGGATAAAATATAAGGGCGATTGGCTTTAGTGCAAGTGGGAGATTGAAAGGAATATGCCCTACAAGCCAATCGAAATTTGTATTTTGATGGGTTTTCCTTGTAATCTTTCAGACTTATGTATTAACTCTTTAAATAATAAAAGGTATTTTCATCATATGTTGCATCTTACTTTAGTAATGATTATGATGAACTCCATAAATCAGAAAAATGGGTTTAGGGTTATGATTAGATCATACCGATGAGACCTAAAATCCTAAAAATCCTGATTTAGAATATTCCTAGTCATACGAGCATTGAGTAGGAGATCAATGTTCCGAATAGATTAGCACTTTCTATATATGCTCGATGGAGAGAGTGGTAGATCTCATATGCCACTTGTGTGAGACACTAATACAAGGAAGTGGATGCTCATTAGAGAATGAGTTCACTGAATTGATCCGACTTAAGAAACATCTTATGGAATTTACTTACCTGTCAAGAGATGTTTTCTTATAGTGAGAGTGGTGCATGTAATCCTTTGACCTGAGACTACCATAGAACCTTGTATACATGAATCCATATCTTTTGGTTCATACTCATTCATGACTTAGTCATGTACGGGGTGTTCTAGATATGGTAGAATGTGTATGGAGGTTGTGAGTAGGTCAACATGGAATCGATCACTCCTGGTAAGAGGAAATCGCATCCTATTTGTTCTGATCAATTGATGATTCAGGAAGCCTTTGATCAAAGCAAAATAAAAATTAGAAAGAGTTTTTAATATTTTATTAATTGAATCATCATATAAGATTGAGAGAAATATGGGTATGATATTGGATTTGACATCATTCCATATCCAGAGTCATTTTCGGGGTGTAGGGAGATCGCAGGATCAAATTGCACGATAACTTTCCACTGAAGGGTATTTTTGGTATTTTTATCAAAAATTTTATATCTTCCAAGTAGACATGATACGTTGCTAGATGTCAATCTTGTCTTATAGGTTTGATCAAATTAAAGAATTTAATTCAATCACCAATTAGAAAGAGTTCTAATTGCTAAAATCGGGTTAGCTCGATTGGATCTAGATCGGTTAGATTAAATTCTAATCAAATCAAATTGACTTAAACTCGGACCTATTGCTGGCTGGATGTGGAATCCAATGAGTCATACACAAAGGGTATTGATCAGGGGTCTAATTGGATTAGATCATGTTTGCAAAATTGACATGCTAGCACATGTTGCAAAAAACTAGCTCCTTGTTTCGAATCGGGTTTAAAATTAATTCCAGATTGGGCTAATTAATGCCAAATTAATTCAAATAAATTTTGGATTTGAGTTGGTTCAGCCCTTTGCTACATATATCAAAACTTTGAAGCCAGAAAACCAATTCTCCATGAGTCAAGAATTTTTCTTGTGTATGGGTGCAGTTTTTGTGTGCAGAAACAGTTTTCGCATCCCATGAGATGGGATGCCTAATCCTCAAGCTTATCCTAAGTTCTATGATGAAATAAATTTTTTGATGATTCTTAGCTTTATTTTGAGCGTCAATAATTTTTTTGAAGTTAAAATTCCTTTTGATTTAATCGTGGAAATTCGTTGAAGTTGGAAATCCTGTCAGCCTGATCCATGCGCCTGACCAAGAGTCCAACTTGTGAAGGACTCTAACCCATTTGTCACGCCACTTTTTAATCTGAATTTTTTTCCACGACATTCTCATGTTAGTGCCTTAATTTTTGGCTATTGGATGGATAAAATTACATTGATGGGTGGTGGAAAAAAATTATGCCATGCGAAGCTGCGTGACTCATCGGAGAATCATCGAGAAAAATGTTCCGAAGAGTCCTTCTACATGAAGCATCTCTTGGATTTTTTCTCGATGATTGCCATGTATCAAAAACTTTCAAATAGGCATGAGAATTCATCAGGAGGCAAGAGATTTTCTGATGGATGCGAGATGGCGCGTGGAAGGGGCGCGAAAAATTTCCGAAGGCAACCCATCGCTAAGTATTTAAAGGGGGGTGCGCCGGGGGATTGGATTGATTCAGATTTCCAATTTCTCATTTCTTTCTAATATCCTCTCCCTATTGTCCAATTAGTCTCTTCCTTCTCTTATTAGGACAAGTCCAAAATAGAAAGGACAAGTCCGATTTTAGGACAAGAGTCTAGGAAGAGAATTAAGGAAGACAAGGAGAGAAGAAAGGTAGGGATAGGAAGGCTAGGAGAAGAGGAAGAGCGTCTTGAGGTCCTAGTGTTCAAGAAAATTCTTAGAGTTAGAATTTTGGAGGAGGAATCATCTCAAAGAGTTGGTGTCCTGATCATAGCCCTGTGTGGATCACCGTTGGAGGGCGAACACTTGGGCACCTGGTTGAGGTTCTGCCGAAATTTGGATTAAGCACTGCAGGTATTCTTCTATAACTTAAATTTAATCTTGAATTTACGTTATGTATGATTGTTAATCATCAAGGAGATACTGATTTAAGGGTTTAATATTTAGGATTTTCTTATTAAAATTTTGAAATCCATTATGTTTCCACTGTGCATGCCCACTCTGAAACCCTACAGCACCCACTTTTGTTTCTTTTCTTTTCTTCTCTCGAAAGTTTTTGAACTTCCAACTCTTCCACAAGGCTCCTCACACCCACTATTCTCTCTCAAAAAAATTCTATGCATGCCCCACCTTCTCTTCTCTTTTAAAACAGTGCAAGATGCATCTTATCCGCGTGAGAAGATAAAGATAGGTGGTTGCTCACTTGAATTCAAATCGAATTTGAATTCAAATGCAAACCAACCCATCCTTATCCACTCTGAGCAAGAGAATAGAAGAGGCGTGGGTTCTTTATGCATGGAGAATTTACATGAGAAACTCTTTCTCGTGTAGATTAAATGGCGCACAAGATAAGGTGGGTGGTGCATGGATTAGTTGCCCATTCAAATTCAAACATCCATTGAATTTGAATGGCCAACAAACCAATCTTTATCCAGATAAATGGCGCACAAGGGAGGGCATGGGAAGGCTTCTGCATGGGAGAAAATTCATGAGAAGTTGTTTCTCGTGAATTCAAATGGGTGCAGATAAGTGAGGTGGCGCAGGGAGATGAGGTCAAAGTGGTTTCAACCTAATTGAGCCAACCTAATCAAAATAGGTTAGAAACAATTAGATTAAGTTAAATCTAACTTAATTAGGCTTAATTAGGCTCAATAAAATCTTAATCAAATCAAAAATTGACTAAGCTCAGCCCCTGATCAGATCAAGGACCAAACCACCTTGGCGATTAGGTCAACACTTAACCTAATCGGGTCAAACCCAACTGAATCCAATTCAATTGGACTTGATCAAAAAATAATTACTCAATCAAATTGAGTTAATTAGTGATCAAATCACTAATTAAATATCTCATAAATACTGAGTCCAAATCCGATGGGCAATCGGCCATCAGAGTCCATCGATATGAAACCCTGATCAAAAAGTCCCAAACCAGTGGGACTCTTGACCCCGGTACCCAAAATATCTAGAACTCATGATTAGAGAATCCTGATTCTCGATCATAGAGTTCTAGACACGTAGGACTCAAAGTCCATGAGCATTAGGACTCTTCACTAGTCATCAGATCAGATAGGAACCTCTAATATGTGTGACCCCACAGGTTCGAACCTAAAATGGTAGCACAGGAATCAATTCCTGTACTAATCGAAGTGACCATCTAGCAATGGTACCCGACATTCAGATAGGTCGAATAGTCGCAATCACAACACTCATATCCTACGGGAATATGGTTATTGTATAATTCATCCTTTTGACCCCTGTGTTTAGGATGACTCAGGGTTAAACTGTCAACCTTGATTAGATCATCCGAATCATGCTCAACTCAAACAGTCCTGTGACTCCTCACTAGGACTACCCTGACCAAGGTTTTGCTAAATTAAAATATGACTGTACACAGCTCCTGAACTGCAGTGGTCTATCCTATCTTGACACACGCACCGACAAGTCAAGTACTTGACTACACCCAGCAGCCTTTTGTCACTGAATTAAAAATTCAGGTAGTTTAGTGCCTAAATGTAGTGAGTTGCTTGCAAGTCACCGTGGTGGTCTCAAGTCTGAGAGACAGTTATACCCATATCCCATCGGAGCAAATCTTGATAGTAGAGAAAGCTCTAGAGTCGGTCACGATCAGTGCAGATGTACCCTTACATCTCATCTGTATGCCATACCAATGTCTCTACACTCTTTGGTTAAAAAGACAACCAACCCATATGGCACACAACGACCTATACTTGATAAACGTTGTTGTCCTTGGTAACAACGTATCATTTGGTCACGAACAGGTTTAAGGACTAAACGATAAATCCTCCTTTGTCGAGTCTAAATAGTCCTAAAAACTTCACCACAACACAAGAGTTCATTAGAAGACGAAACAACTTGTGATGAAAAATATCAAAATAACTTTTATTTATTTATAATTTATATGCTAATACAAGAATGAGCACAATCATCAACAGGCTGACGATTGGCTTTGGGACACTATTCTTAACAATCTCCCACTTGGTCTAAAACCAATCGATGCAGTATCTAATACCCATCTTCGATTTGAAGTCATCAAACTCCTTCACCGTAATGGCTTTAGTGAATGGGTCGGTCAGGTTCTTCTTTCCATCGATCTTCTGAAGGTCGACGTCACCTCGATCCATGATTTCTCGGATGAGATGATAGCGGCGCAGAATATGCTTCGTCCGCTGGTGTGCCTTCGGCTCCTTCTCCTGAGCAATGGCTCCAGAGCTGTCACAGTAGAGCAGAACTGGACCAACAAGGGAGGGTGCTACTCCGAGCTCGATGATGAATTTCCTCAGCCACACCGCTTCTTTGGCAGCATCTGATGTAGTGACATACTCTGCCTTGCAAACTGAATCAGCCACTGTGTGCTGCTTGGAACTCTTCTAGCAGACAGCCCCACCATTAAGGGTAAAAGCAAATCCCAACACACTCTTGCTATCATCGTGATCAGACTGAAAACTGGAGTCTGTAAACCCCATAAGTCTCAAGTCCGATTCACCATAAACAAGCCACTGGTCCTTAGTATTTTTTAAATACTTCAGGATGGTTTTAACAACCTTCCAGTGATTCTCCTCTGGATCAGATTGGTATCTACTCACTATCCCTAGTGAGTATGCCACATCTGATCATGTACATGTCATGGCGTACATGATAGATCCCACTACCGAAGCATATAGAATTCTATCCATACGCTCTCTCTCTTGAGGTGTTGTCGGACAATTTCTCTTCGAGAGAAAAATTTCATGGCCTATCGGTAGATAGCCTTTCTTGGAATTCTCCATGCTGAACCTCTTCAGCATAGTATCAATGTACGTAGACTGGGATAAGCCAAGCAACCTTTTAGATCTATCCCTATAGAACCTCATCCCTAGGATGTAGGAAGCTTCTCCCAGATCCTTTATGGAGAACTGTGACGACAGTCAAATCTTTATTCCCTGTAATGCAGGGACATCATTCCTAATTAAGAGAATGTCATCCACATACAATACAAGAAATACCACTACTGGACCATTAGCCCACTTATAAATGCAGGACTCTTCTCCATTCTTAACGAAGCCATACGTTTTGATCGTCCTATCAAAACGTATGTTCCAACTCTGGGATGCTTGCTTAAGTCCATAAATGGATCTCTGTAGCCTGCATACCTTAGACTCATCTGTGGATGTGAACCCTTCAGGTTGTATCATATACACATCTTCATCTAGCTCTCCATTTAGGAAAGCTATTTTTACATCCATCTGCCAAATTTCATAGTCCAGATGGACAGCTATCGCAAGCATAATCCGAATGGATTTGAGCATTGCCACAGGAAAAAATGTCTCATCATAGTCTATACCATAACATTGACGATATCCCTTGGCAACCAGATGGACTTTATAGATCTTCACCTTTCTGTCTGCGCCTCTCTTCCTCTTGAAGACCCACTTACACCCTATGGATTTTACTCCTTCGGGTGGGTCAACCAATATCCACACATCGTTGACTTTCATGGACTCCATTTCAGATTTCATGGCCTCTAGCCATTTTTCAGAGTCAGGTCTCTACATTGCATCCATGTAGGTGATCGGATCCTCATCATTTTCATCATGTTTGACAGGATCGTCATCCCGGATCAAGAAATCATAGTATCTATCCGATTGACATGGTACTCTACCAAACCGCCTTAAGGGTGCAGAACAATGGGTTTCGGATTTGATCTAACCAAATCTGATTCAGGTTCAGCTACTTGTGTTGGTTTTTCCACCAGCCGAACTTTCTCAAGTTCGACCTTAGAGGCAACAGTCCCTTCACCAAGGAACTTCTTTTTCAAAAAGATTTCCTTAAGGCTGACAAACACCTTTTGCTCATCAGCTAGGTAGAAATAATACCTTTTGGTCTCTTTTAGGTACCCTATGAAATAACACTTGTCAGACCTAGGTCCAAGCTTGTCCGTAATTAAACGTTTAACATAAGCCGGACACCCCCAAACCCTAAGGTGCGAGAGTACTGGCTTACGTCCTATCCATATCTCATATAGTGTTTTGGTTACAGACTTACTTGGAACCCTATTTAGAAGGTAACAAGTCGATTCGAGCGCATATCCCCAGAGGAAGATCGGTAGACTAGCAAACCTCATCATGGATCGAACCATGTCCAATAAGGTCCGATTCCTCCTTTCAGACATACCATTATGCTGTGGTGTTACTGGAGGAGTCCACTGAGAGAGAATCTCATTCTCCTCAAGATATGTCAGAAACTCATTGGAAAGGTATTCACCTCCTCGATCAGATCGAAGAGTTTTAATACACTTTCCAGTTTGTTTTTCTACCTCATTTCGAAATAGTTTGAACATTTCAAACGACTCCGACTTATGCTTCATTAAGTAGACATACCCATACCTCGATAGATCGTCTGTGAAGGTTATGAAGTAAAAATATCCACCTCTTGCACTTGAGCTCATGAGTCCACATACATCAGAATGTATCAGACCCAAGAGTTCACTGGCTCGCTCATCTTTTCCAGTAAAAAGTGACTTGGTCATCTTTCCAAGATGACAGGACTCACAGGTTGGAAGTGATTCACAATCACCAACTTCAAGAATTTCTTGTTGAGCCAATCTGTTTATCTTGTTCTTATTGATATGACCTAGCCTACAGTGCCAAAGATAGACTTCTGACACATTATCCATTCTAAGGCATTTACCGAAGGTTTGAACCACATTAACAGGCTGTGATAGTAAGTAAATTCTATTATTTAGTTGTCCAACAAATATTGTAACATCATTCAATATGATATTGTAAACATTTTATTTTATTAAAAATTCATAACTGTACATGGCCAAAAGGCCTACAGAAATAATATTTAACAAAAAATTTGGACAATAATGACATTCACTCAGAATTACATTACGAGAATTGATTACAAGGTTCATGATTCCTAAAGCTAGAACTGAAACTTTGCTTCCATCTCCAACATTCAGGAACCTCTCACCTTCAACAAATCTCCTACTGACCTGCAGACCCTGCATCGAATTACAGATATGATAATGGCTTCCGGTATCCAATACCCAGGCAGTAGTATCACAAATGAAAAGTTGTAAGATATTATCATATAATTACCTTGCTTCTTCTTCGGCCTGTTTGGGTCTAGGGAGGCAATGTATAAAGGACAATTCCTCTTCCAGTGCCCTTGCTTCTTACAAAAGAAGCACTCCTCCTGGCTCTGGTCGGGCTTGCGCTTCTTGGTCTGACCCTGTGCAGACGTCCCAGCATGCGGCTGCACCTTTTTGTTCTTCTTCTTCTTGTTCTTCTTTTCTTTCTTAAAGGGTCAACATCCAGAAGAAGACCCTCCCACAAATTCACCGACTCCTTATGGAGCTGGTGGTCCTTCTCAAAGTTCTGCAGTAACCCCAACAAGCCGTGGTAGTTCACTGCAGGCTTTGTCATCCGAAAATGAGTAAGGAAGGGGAGGAAGGACTTGGGCAAAGAATTAAGGATCGCATCCTTACCGAGCTGCTCGTGCAAGGGAAAGCCCAGTTTACTTAGGCGCTCAATCATTTCGATCATGTACAGTACATGATCGATGACTGAGGCCCCATCCCTCATCCGAGCATTGAAAATGGCACAACTAGTTTTGTACCTTTCAACATCGTCTGACATGCCAAAGGAGTCGTTCAACATTTGAAGCATCTCCTGCGGTTGGGCATTCTTGAACCTACGACTGAACTCATCATTCATTGCCGCCAGCATTATGCATCGAATGGTGGTGCGGTCATTGAGCCACTTCTGATAAGTGTCTCGGACCGTCCCTCTAACATTTGGGGCTGGCTCCTCAGGTGCCGGATCTGTTACTACATAAAAATTCCGCTCATGCTCAAGAACGATTTTTAATTTTTGATACCAGCTATCGAAATTAGGTCCCATAAGCTTGTCATTATCTAATAATGACCGGAGCGACAGGGTAGTGGCCATAGCTGCATTAAAGGAAAATCAGACCTTTATTAGTATATAAATTATTAATACTAAAGACTTGGACTTTAGTCAAAAGTTTCTCCCAGTATTTTTATGAACTGGTAGCCTCAACCTCCAATTCGAAGAATTACTTTAATTCCTTAGTGGGTACTAGAATCCACACAGACCACACACGAGTCCAACTTTGGTTGGTCAACCCATGTGCATCTATGGGTAGGTTCATAACCAGTTATTTCTCTAAACAACTTCTAGTAATTAATTTTGCCCCAGAACCTAATCAATAGGCTTTGGCCTCCACTGAAAAGATCTAGTTAGGTCCAACCATTAACATTATTAGATTTGATGAATCGGACCAATAAATGATCAGGCCCGACTTTGGCCGACCAACCTGACCACCATCAAAAAGACTCAACCAAATTATCATATTATGAATGATAATTTCATTAGTCAATAAGCACCAGGCCTTTGGGCCTCCAATGATTATTAAACTAATGGACTCATTATCACTCACTTAATGGGAGGCTATGACTTAGTTATCACTATAACTTAATCATTTTAGGGACCTAATAATTTTTAAAATTTTTTATTAAAGGATAGAAGAGAAAAAATTAATCAGCCAATTTCAATTCTCCCACTAACTTCACCAAGTCAGATTATAAAAGATTTAATATAAACCGGCATTAGGAGCACCTAAATTAGTCACACTGATTTACCTAATGACATGGGTGAGTCCTAATCACCAAGTGATCTAATCAAAACCTAACTCACCAGGTTGGCCAGGTAAGTGAGATCAGTGGTGAGGATATACCATTAACTTGTCAGAGATCGAATCAATGCGAGTAGCTCCCACTTAAAAACCACTAGTCAGACTGCCGAACTTACCTTAGACACCAATCAGTTCATTAGTTTTAATTTGATCATCTTAGTAAATAGGGTTTCACCACGTAGTCATGAATTAAGTCCATCTTGGTTTAGTTAAAGACATGGACCCATTCAACTACAACTATTGGAGTTGAGTCTAGAGTGTCCTTGACCTAATCTAATTCAACTTTTGATTAGATTTGATCAATTACTCTAATTTAGTCCATTTCTTTAAGCTAACCTTAGGTCTAACCCAATTATGGACCTAATCCATCTAACCCATTGACCCACAAGTTTATGCAATTGTCATAGGTCTTAATTCACAATTCTAGACCAACTAGACAACACTTAATTCTTTTAATTAAGTATTTGGACTGATGGATCAGGGTTTGGCATTTCGAAAATAATTTTCAAATTTGAAAGGTTTTATTTTCTGTTCACCAAATGTGTTGACTCATTTCACAAACGGATCAGCATATTTTATAAACAGCAATCCTATTGCTAATTACATAATAAGAAATAACTCAATCAAAATAAATCATGAATATTCTTTTAGATCTAATCTAACACATTCATGATAAATTTTACAATTGAACCTTTACAATAAAGTTTTTTCGTTGCTTCGTCTGCAAGGGATATAATCGCATCGGCACTCCTACTACCATAAGAGAACCCCATCGAATGGGAGGAGAGGGCCTTTAAATACTTCTTTTCTCCTATGACCGGACGACCATGGCAACCAACCCAATTAGACTACTTGCTACTTGGATCAAGTATATCTAAATATACCAATTTCAAATTTTAAATTTTGAATTTTAAATTTCAAACAAATTTCAAATTTTAAATTTTTGAATTTCAAATTTTGAATTTTAAATTTTAAAATTCAAATTTAAAATTTCAAACAAATTTCAAATTTTAAATTTTAAATTTTGAATTTTGAATTTTAAATTTTTAAATTTTAAATTTCAAATTTTAAATTTCAAAATTTAAATTTTAAATTTTGAATTTAAAATTTAAAATTTAAATTCTAAATTTTAAATTTAAATTTCAAATTTAAACTTTTAGATTACTACTTAATCTACGCATGCAAATGTATATCATATTTTAGAACCAGCTCTGATACCATTTGTGGAAAAAATGGTGTAGGGGTAAAATGATAATTTTAAAATTTTTTCAAAATTATAATTTTATAGTGAAAAATATTAATTAATCTAATTAATTAAAATATATTAATCCTACATAAGGATCTAAATATGATATATATAGCATGCATTTAAATTTAAAATTTTGAATTCTCTACAGTAAATATTTTACTGTTATGTGTTCAGAACATATTACCTTTGTGCGGATAGTTGATTGCCACAGTTTGATCATCGTTGGAAAGGCTTGATCATCGCAATGCAGCCACACAGTATGTCTGGCCTCCGTGGATCATCCACATGAAGCTCCCGATCTGATCGGCTCCTCACGAATGCTAGTTCGTCGTAGAACCCTTGTTGTGATCCAGGTGGCATGCCCAAGGCCCAGGGGACCAAGGCTAAGGCCAAGGTCCATCATTCATGAGGGCTTCATGGAGGCTCTAGGGCTAGTTGGGCCCAAGGTTGAAAGGCTGTGGGCCTTTCGGATTCTTGAGGTCTAGGTTATGTGGGTCTCAAGGGACCAACTCTTTATGGGCCAGGTCTGGACCTAGGATAGGTGAGATTAGATCGAGTCATGGGTGTACATGGGCTTGGGTTAACCTAATCTCCCATAGAGTTGGTCAAGAAAGTTTTGGGTTTGGGTCACTTGACCTTGTGTTTATATATACATGCACTGTATAGGTTTGATTAAGCCAAGGAATATGAAAACCCTTTCTTCCAAGTCTCTCTCTCTCTTCTCCCTCTCTCTCCAGCTATTCTCCATGCCCCAGGAGCAAGAAACCCTAGGGTTTCTTGCCGCCAAGTCCATAGAAGGCAGGAAAAGCAAGGGAGGCGCTAGGGTTTTGAGCCCCTCCCCCTTTGTGCCGCCAACCATATTGCCTCTCCCTCTCTTGCAGCTACCCAAACATTAGGTCTAGAACTTGAAATCTCTTGCTATGAGGTTGGTACAAGTTTCTCTCAGATCTGGAGTTGATCTGAGGTCGTTTGAGGTGCGTGTGAGATCTCCATCAACAGATCTACAGGAAAGGCTGCAGTAGGACAGATCTATAAGGTCTGGTTCTATCTATCTTTTTCCCTATCTAAAATACCTCGATTTGAGATCTATAAATTAGAAGACCTTGATCCAGTCCTAATCTAATTGGGTACCATATTTTGGATTTTTTAGAGGTGATCTTAGAGGCATTCTTCATCTGGAACGAAAGGCTGACGAAGAAGACAGCAACCAGACTGATTTCGTCAAGGGCCTTCGATCGAGTCCAGAAGTCTCTAGATTTGTTCGTTGCTGGTTCCACTACACCCAAGGTCTGTGGGAGGAGCCAGGATCATGCTCCAATAGTTGGTATCAAAGCCACAGTGGTGAGGAAGTGGTTCCAAGCACGAGAAGTTAAAGATCCCAAGTGCTGAAAATTTTTAGTAAGGTACCATCAAGGTATATTCTACACTTCTTGATTTTATATTGCTTATTTGGCTTGGATCCAGTCATGGGCAGCAATATGAAGGTCGATTTTGAGAAGTTTGATGGCAAAAAAAAATTTTTCATGTAAAAAATCTGGGTGGAGGATCTTCTGGTGCAAGCAGATCTGGATCAGGCTCTAGATGAGAAGCCTGAGGGAATGACAGATAGACAGTGGGCATCGTTGGAGAAGAAAGCATGCTCGGTGATCAGAGGATGTTTGGCGGATGCAGCGTTGTATTCAGTGCTGGAAGAAAAGACCCCGAAGGGCCTTTGGTCGAAGTTGCACACCATGTATATGGGGAAGAATATGTGCAACAAGCTAATGCTGAAGAAGAGGTTGTACAGTCTTCGGATGCAGGAGGGATCTGATGTGATTGGCCACATTCAGAGGTTCGACTAGTTATGCACGGAGTTGATGAATATCGGGGTGAAGCTGGATGAGGAGGACAAGTCCCTGTTGCTTTTGTGTTTGCTGCCAGTATCATATGACTCTTTGGTGACTACACTGCTCTACGACAAGGAGACTCTGGAATATGAGGACATGGTCTCAGTGCTAAGGTCTAATGAGCAAAGAGAAAAGTTGACCAGAGATTGGGCTTCCCAAGAGGGTTTGGCAGTAGAGAAGAAGACAGGTAGAGGTAGAGGCAGAAGCAAGTCCAAGGGGCGGTCCAAGTCCAAGAAGGGAAAGAAAGAGATGAAATGCTTCAAGTGCAATGAGTTCGGGCACTTCAAGCGAGAATGTCCACTATGGAAGAGCAAGAAGGGAGAAAAAAGTGGCTCAAAATCAGTGAGTACAGTTGCTGGGCAGCAGGTGGAGGATGATCTACTTATGGTATCAGATGGTCACAGGCATTACACAGAGGAGTGGACACTAGACTCTGCGTGCTCACATCACTACACACCACACAGGTCTTGGTTTGCGACATACACCAAGACAAATGAGGGATCAGTGACTCTAGACGACAATCATCCTTGCAAGGTAGCTGGGATAGGGACAGTCAGGGTGAAGATGTTTGATGGGATTGTGAGGACATTGACAAATGTAAAGCATGTCCCGGAGCTAGAAAAGAATCTGGTGTCACTAGGCTACTTGGAGCGTAGTGGATACAGCTTCAACAGTAGGGCTAGAAGCGGAGTACTAAACATCTCCAATGGAGCTATGATGGTGATGAGAGGCAGGAGGTTGGACAATAACCTCTATCGCATGGAGGGATCTGTGGTGACCAGAGAGTCTGATGCAGCAACTGCAGCACAGGACCAGCAGGGGGCTTACAGGATGTGGCACTACCGCCTAGACCACATGGGTGACAAGGGGCTGAGGGAGTTGAGCAGGAGAGGACTCATCTCTAATCTGGAGGATGGTGCTGCAGGGGAGATCTATGAGCCTTGCCAGATGGGAAAGCAGAGGAGAGTTCAGTTCAACATCAGTACAACCCATAGTACAGCCCCTCTGGAGTTAGTACACACGGATGTGTGGCGACCAGCCCCAGTTTCAGCTAGGAATGGGACTAGATACTTCATGACCCTGATTGATGATTTTTCAAGGAAACTCTGGATTTACTTCATGAGAGAGAAGTCTGAGGTCTTCACCAAGTTCAAGATCTGGAGAGCTGAGGTGGAGAAGGAGCAGGAGAGGAGCATGAAGTGTCTGAGGTTAGACAATGGCAGAGAGTACATCAGTAGAGAGTTCCAGGACTACTGTGAGGAGTGTGGAATCAGGAGACACTTCTCAGTTAAGGGGACTCCACAGCAGAATGGGGTGGCCGAGAGGATGAATAGAATACTTCTGAAAAAGGCACGATGCATGAGGCTGTAGGTAGGGCTTCCAAAGGCGTTCTGGGTTGACACAGTTGACGCAGCGGGTTACTTGGTCAATCGGTCACCTCACACCAGGTTGGATGGCAGGCTTCCAGAGGAGGTGTGGTCTAGGAGGACAGTTGGGCTGGGCCATCTACGGATATTTGGGTGCACAGCCTATGTGCACATTGGAGCTGGTGAGCGGAGCAAGCTAGATGCCAGATCACGCAAGATGGTATTTCTAGGCTATTCGAGAGGAGTTAAGGGATACAGGCTGTGGGATCCCTTGGAAAAGAAGGTCATCATTAGTCGGGATGTGATTTTTGATGAGGAGTCAGTCCTATGGAGGCGAGCAGGCATGGAGGAGCAGCAGGAGCAGGAGGAGATCCAGCAGGGTGCTGCTGGACAGCTTATCTCTTTGATTTTATCTCTTGCAGGTACTACGGGAGGACATGACATTTAGCTGGAGAACCTACCTAAGGTGTCTCCACAGGTGGAGAAGACTCGGATGGATGATCGAGATGGAGAGGTCCAGCAGGAGCAAGCTGGATCGAGGACTGATATCGGTGTTGCCGTACACAAGCCCAAGAGGACCATCAGGCAACCGGACTGATATGGCTTCGAGGAGACGCTGTCATATGCCCTGGTGATAGTGAATGGAGACCCATATACGTATCAAGAGGCTATTGAGAGCCAGAACAGAGAACGGTAGGTCCAGGCGATGTCTGAAGAGATGCA
Source organism: Elaeis guineensis (assembly GCF_000442705.2). Classification (NCBI taxonomy): domain Eukaryota; kingdom Viridiplantae; phylum Streptophyta; class Magnoliopsida; order Arecales; family Arecaceae; genus Elaeis; species Elaeis guineensis. Next base: position 104,138,297 of record NC_026000.2, on the reverse strand, counting down.
GTCTCTCCACCAGAACTAGACGTGGCGATTGGTGCAGTTGCCATAGGAGAAGAGGCCCATTGGCTACAAATGGGTCTACAGTCGCAAGGAAGGGCCTTCACAGCAGGGAGGTATCAGATTCAAGGTGAGGTTTGTGGCCAAGGGATACTCCTAGAAGGAAGGCATCGACTTCAGCGAGGTCTTCTCTCCCATCGTCAGACATACTTCCATCAGAGTGTTGCTGAGCATTGTAGCAGCTCAGGATTTAGAGCTGGAGTAGATGGATGTCAAGACGGCATTCCTCCATGGGCATTTGGAGGAGAGGATTTACATGGAGCAGCCACCCAATTTCAGGGATCCAGGATCAGAGGGAAATGTTTGTTTGTTGTAGAAGTCACTGTACAGGCTGAAGGAGTCGTCGAGGCAATGGTACAAGCGGTTCGACTCCTATGTGCGCAGCATTGGACTTTTCAGGTGCGAGTTTGATCCCTGTGTTTATGTTCAGTCTCTTGAGGATGGTTCTAGGGTGTTCCTACTCTTGTATGTAGATGACATGCTTATAGCATGCAAGAGTAGGAAGGTTGTGCAGGATCTGAAGGCATCCTTATCTCGAGAGTTTGAGATGAAGGATTTGGGCCCTGCAAGGAAGATCCTAGGCATGGAGATTTTCAGAGATCGAGCCTGGAGGATGCTGCATCTATCTCAGGGGGGCTACATACAGAAGGTCTTAGAGAGGTTCGGGATGAAGGGAGCAAAGCCGACGGAGCTGCCACTTGCCGGTCATTTCAGACTCTCGAAGACCATGGCGCCACAGACTGAGGTGGAGGCTCAAGAGATGGAGACGGTCCCTTATGCTTCAGGAGTTGGGAGCTTGATGTATGCGATGGTCTGTTGTAGGCCAGACATCGCTCATGCAGTGAGTCAGGTTAGCAGGTTCATGGCGCAGCCTGGAAGGGAGCACTGGAGAGCTCTGAAGTGGATATTCAGATACCTGACGGGGTCAGTTGGAGTTGGCATCTGCTACGAATAGTGAGGAGGTGCAGTGGGATACTCTAACATGTCCAGGGAGGCTCAAAGGCTGATTGACGGTTATGTAGATGCAGACTTCGATGGAGATGTGGATACCCGGAGGTCTACGACAGGCTTCATCTTTAGCCTGTATGGAGGTCCTATTTCTTGAAGATCAAGTCTGCAACCTATCACGGCCCTATCCACTATAGAGGCGGAATACATGGGGCTGACAGAAGCAGCTAAGGAGGCAATTTGGCTGAAGAGTTTGTTGACGGAGATGGACCTTACTCAGGAGGCCATTAGAGTGCACTGTGACAGCCAGAGTGCACTTCTACTAGCACAGAACTCAGTCTATCATGCAAGGACAAAGCACATCGACATTCAGTATCATCGGATCAGGGAGCTTGTGGAAGATGACGAGGTGGAGCTGGTAAAGGTACACACCAAGGAGAACCCAGCTGATGCACTTACGAAGGTACTTCCACGGGATAGCTTTCAGAGATGTGTTGAGCTGATTCGGCTGATGGACAGAGTGGAGCTGGTTGAGGCCTTAGGACACCAAAGTGGAGATTGTTGTGATCCAGGTGGTGTGCCCAAGGTCCAGAGAACCAAGACTAAGGCCAAGGTCCATCATTCATGAGGGCTTCATGGAGACTCTAGGGCTAGTTAGGCCCTAGGTTGAAAGGCTATGGGCCTTTCGGGTTCTTGAGGTCTAGGTTATGTGGGCCTCAAGGGACCAACTCTTTATGGGCTAGGTCGGGCCCATGATAGGTGAGATTAGGTCGAGTCATGGGTGTACATGGGCTTGGGTTAACCTAATCTCCCATAGAGTTGGTCAAGGGAGTTTTAGGTTTGGGTCACTTGACCCTGTGTTTATATATACATGCACTGTATAGGTTTGATTAAGCCAAAGAATACGAAAACCCTTTCTCCCAAGTCTCTCTCTCTCTTCTCCCTCTTTCTCCAGCTATTCTCCATGCCCCAAGAGCAAGAAACCCTACGGTTTCTTGCCGCCAGGTCCATAGAAGGTAGGAAAAGCGGGGGAGGCGCTAGGGTTTTTAGCCCCTCCCCCTTTGTGCCGCCAACCATATTGCCTCTCCCTCTCTTGCAGCCATGAAAACATTAGGTCTAGGATTTGGAATCTCTTGCTACGAGGTTGGTACAAGTTTCTCTCAGATCTGGAGTTGATCTGAGGTCATTTGAGGCACGGGTGAGATCTCCATCAACAGATCTATAGGAAAGGCTGCAGTAGGATAGATCTACAAGGTCTGGTTCTATCTACCTTCTTCCCTATCTAGAATATCCCGATTTGAGATCTATGAATTGGAAGTCCTCGGTCCTGGCCTGATCTAGTTGGGTACCAGATCTTGGATTTTTTAGAGGTGACCTTAGAGGCGTTCCTCATCTGGAACGAAAGGCTGACGAAGAAGACAGCAACCATGCTGATTTCGTCAAGAGCCTTCGATCGAGTCCAGAAGTCTCCAGATTTGTTCGTTGCTAGTTCCGTTGCACCCAAGGTCCATGAGAGGAGCCGGGATCATGCTCTAACAACCCTTTCGATGGTCGATGCTGATCGAACTCCTTCGATCGATGTCTGCCAACTCCTCAGATGCTCCGAATCATCAGCAAAGGTGCTTGAGAGGTTGATGAAACTCTCCCTGAAGTTTGGTGGGCTCACGACACTCGTAGCTCACCTTCTCATTTCTCGAACCCCAGGCAGAAACCCTAGGGTACTCACTGAAAACCCTGCATCCACTTTTGTTTCTTTTCTTTTCTTTTCTCTCAGAAGTTTTTGAACTTCCAACTCATGCACAAGGCTTCCTCACGCCCACTATTCTCTCTCAGAAAAATTCTACGCATGCCCCACCTTCTCTTCTCTTTTAAAATAGTGCAAGATGCATCTTATCCACGTGAGAGGATAAAGATAGGTGGTTGCTCACTTGAATTCAAATCAAATTTGAATTCAAATGCAAACCAACCCATCCTTATGCACTCTGGGCAAGAGAAGAGAGGAGGCGTGGATTCTTTGTGCATGGAGAATTTACATGAGAAACTCTTTCTCGTATAGATTAAATGGAGCACAAGATAAGGTGGGTGGCACATGGATTAGTTGCCCATTCAAATTCAAACATTTTTTGAATTTGAATGGCCAACAAACCAATCTTTATCTAGATAAATGGTGCACAAGGGAGGGTGTGGGAAGGCTTCTGCATGGGATAAAATTCACAAGAAGTTATTTCTTATAAATTCAAATGGGTGCAGATAAGTTAGGTGGTGCAGGGAGATGAGGTCAAAGTGGTTTCAACCTAATTGAGCCAACCTAATCAAAATAGATTAGGCACAATTAGACTAAGTTAAACCCAACTTAATTAAGCTTAATTAGGTTTAATAAAATCCTAATCAAATCAAAAATTGACTAAGCCCAACCCCTGATTAGATCAGGGACCAAACCACCTTGGTGATTAGGTCAACACTTAACCTAATCGAATCAAACCCAACTGAATCCAATTCAAGTGGACTTGATCCAAAAATAATTACTCAATCAAATTGAGTTAATTAGTGATCAAATCACTAATTAAACTTCTCATAAATATTGAGTCCAAATTCGATGGGCAATCGGGCATCAGAGTCCATCGATATGAAATCCTGATCAAAAAGTCCCAAACCAGTGGGACTCTTGATCCCGGTACCCAAAATGTGTGGAACTCATGATTAGAGAATTTTGATTCTCGATCACAGAGTTTCAAACACATAGGACTCAAAGTCTACGAGCATTAGGACTCTTCACCAGCCATCAGATCAATAGAAACCTCTAATGTGTGTGACCCCACAGGTTCGAACCTAAGTCGGTAGCACAGGAATCAATTCCTGTACTAATCGAAGTGACCATCTAGTAATGGTATCCGACGTTCGGATAGATCGAATAGTTGCAATCGCAACACTCAAAACCTATATGAATATGGTTATTGTATAATTCATCCTTTTGACCCCTGTGTTTAGGATGACTCAGGGTTAAACTGTCAACCCTGATTTGATCATCCAAATTGTGCTCAACTCAAACAGTCCTGTGACTCCTCACTAGGACTACCCTGGCCAAGGTTTTGCTAAATTGAAATATGACCGTACACAGCTCCTGAACTGGAGTGGTCAATCCCATCTTGACACACGCACCGACAAGTCAAGTACTTGACTACACCCAGCAGTCTTCCATCACTGAGTTAGAAATTCAGTTAGTCCAGTGCCTAAGTGCAGTGAGTTGCTTGCAAGTCACCGTGGCGGTCTCAGGTCAGAGGAATAGTTATACCCATATCCCATCAGAGCAAATCTTGACAGCAGAAAAAGCTCCAGAGTCGGTCACGATCAGTGTAGATGTACCCTTACATCTTACCTGTATGCCATACCAGTGTCTCCACACTACTTGGTTAAGAGGACAACCAATCCATATGGCACACAATGAACTATACTTGATAAACGTTGTTGTCCTTGGTAACAATGTATCATTTGGTCGCGAACAAGTTTAAGGACTAAATGACAAATCCTCTTTTGTCGAGTCTAAATAGTCCTAAGGACTTCACCACAATACAGGAATTCATTAGAAGATGAAACAATTTATGATGAAAAATACCAAAATAACTTTTATTTATTTATAATTTATAGACTAATACAAGAATGAGCACAATTATCAACAGGCTGACGATTGGCTTTGGGACACTATTCCCAACAGGTTTTAACTTGGCAATCTCATTTTTCAAGTTCAGATTTTTTTGAGACAAGATTGATTTTTTATTTGAAATACTCTCATTTTTTTTTAGTGAAGATTGATTCTTTGATTTTAATTCTTTGTTCTTTACCCCTAGCTTCTTTAGTTCATCAATTAGATCATAAAAAGCTTCATGAAGTTCTTCAAAGGTAAAGTCAATAGGGATTTCAGTATTTACCTCATTTTCATGTGCCATAAGGCACAAGTTGGTTTGTTCATTTGAGTCTTCTTCTTCAGAGCTTGACTCATCACTTCCACTCCATGTAGCCATCACGGCCTTCTTCTTGTACTTTTTGGGACCCTTCTTCAGTTGTGGGCATTCAGACTTAAAGTGTCTCGATTTCTTGCATTCATCATAAATAAGAGGTTGCTCCTTATCCTTCTCTTTGTTATGTTTCCCTTTTGTAGGTGGCCTCTTCCTCATTCTTTGTCTCTTTTTCTTCAAAAACTTCTTAAACCTTCTAGTAGTGAGAGCCATTTCTTCATCTTGCTCTTCATTTTCTGTATCATCAGTTTCCTCATCAGGTTGAGTAGTTGATTTGAGGGCGATTATCCTTTCTTTTCGATATCTTCTTCTTGATGTTGTTTCATGCTTAGCTCGTGAGTCATCAGCGATCCTAGAAGCTCTTCCAAAGGTAGGATGTTCAGATCTTTGGCTTCTTGAATTGCGGTCACTTTGACCTTCCAAGTCCTTGATAAAGACCTAAGAATCTTCCTCACGAGGTCACTGTTAGAATAAGACTTAACAAAATTTTTTAAACCATTAATAATATCAGTAAAATGAGTAAACATTTCAGTTATTGACTCATCATGCTCCATTTTAAAAAGTTCATATTTATGCACAAGCATGTTGATTTTTGATTCCTTCACTTGGTTAGTTTCTTCATGAGTTACTTTTAATCTATCCCAGATTTTTTTAGCAGACATGCATGTTGAAATATGATTGAATTCATTAGCATCTAGAGTACAATACAAAATATTCATGGCTTTTGCATTTAGTTGAGCCATTTTCTTATCAACCTCATCCCATTCTCTTTCGGGTTTGGTTGATTCTACACCATTAATTATTTAAATGAGTGTGTGTGGTCCATTTACTATGATACTCCACATATCATAGTCAAGTACTTGAATAAAGATTTTCATCCGAGCTTTCCAATAGGTATAGTTTGATCCATTGAAAAGTGGAGGTCGGTTAGTGGACTGCCCCTCGGCTAGTGAAGCACCAACTTGAGTTGCCATAGATCTTTAGCTCTTTGATGGTTAAATCAAAGTAGGGCTACAGCACCGAGCTTTGATACTACTTGTTGTCCAGCTATGCAACCCAAAAGGGGGGGGAGTGAATTGGGTTTTTAAAAATTTAAACTTAACTTACAACTATGAAGAATATTTAACAATGAGCAAGATAAGTATGGAGAGTGTAATTTATGCAAGGTGTAGAAGTTGGATGCAAGAATACAAGAGGATAAAGAAATTTAAAAGGAGAGCAAGTAAGCACATCACAAACAAGAAGATTTATAGTGGTTTGGTAACCTTGCACCTACATCCACTCCCCAAACTCCTACTTGAAAATTCAAATCCACTAAACTATATTCAATCCGAATACAATGTCGGAACCTCTGACTCTAGCTATTCCAAGCTAGAACACTTATTTTTCAAGTACAAGCCAATCCAATACAATCTGATTCAAGGTTTGGATCAACCTTTTCATATTTTGGAATCATTCCAAAATAAAAATAACAACTCAAAAGGAGTATGACATTTAATTACACAGAAATACAGATGTAGCTCCTTTAATGAGCAAATAAAGCTTTAAATACACTTTACACAAAGAGAAGCAAGCTTTTCTGAATTCCCTCAAGGTGGTTGAAGACTTGAATAAGCTCTTGAGAGGTTGGTGAACTTGAAATAAAAGCTTCTTTAACTTCAAGCGGGCTCTTTTCTTAGGGCTGAAAAATGAATGTTTGAATAACCTCTTCTCTCTTTTTGATTCTCTCCTTTAAGTGCCTTTTATAACTTTAAATGATGGTGGAGAGTAATCTGGACTGAAATAGAGCCGTTAGAGTATATTAAATGGGTATTAAATGCAGCCAGAATGAGCAAAAAACTAGCCATTGCAGAGTTTTTCCATCGCAGGGGTCGACTCATAGAGTCGACTCATGCACAGGGGTCGACTCATGGAGTCGACTTGTGAGAAAAATTCAGTGCAGGGGTAAAATAGTAATTTTAAAACTTTTTTAAAATTATGATTTTACAGTGAAAAAATATTAATTAATCTAATTAATTAACATAAATTTATCCTACACTAAGATCTAAATAAGATATATAGCATGCATTCATTTAAATTTGAATTTCAAATTCAAACAGTAAACACTTTACTGTAATGTGTTCAGAACATAATACCTTTGTGCGGATAGTAGATCGCCACAATTTGATCACCATCAGGAGAGTCTGATCATCGCGACGTAGCCACATAGCGTGTCTGGTCTTTGCGGATCATCCACACGAAGCTCCCGATCTGATCGACTCCTCACGAGTGCTAGCTCGTTGTAGAGCCCTTTTGACGGCCGATGCTAATCGAACTCCTTCGATCGATGTCTGTCGATTCTTTGGATACTCTAGATCATCAACAGACATGCTTGAGAAGATGTTGAAGATCTTTCAGAGATTTTTTGGGCTCACAACACTCATAGCTCACTTTCTCACTTCCCAAACCCCAGGCTAAAACTCTAGGGGACTCACCAGAAACCTTGCACCCACTTTTCTTTCTTTTCTTTCTTTTTCTCTTGGAAGGATATGGACTTCCTTCTCACGCACAAGACCTCTCACACTCCAGAATTTTTTTTCAAAAAATCTTCTTCTTGCACGCCCCACTCTTCTCCTCCTTTTATAACCATGTTAAACATCTTATCCAAAAGAAAGGACAAAGATGAGTAATTGCACATTTGAATTCGAATCAAATTTTGAATTCAAATGGACACCAACTCATCCCTTATCCACTAAAGGCATGAGGCATGGCTTAAATTATGCATGGAGTGATTTCATGAGAAACCTTTTCTCATGTGATAAATGGGGCGTAAAAAAAGGGATAAGGTGCAAAGATTGATTGCCCATTCAAATTCAAACTTTATTTTGAATTTGAATGGCCAACCAATCATCCTTATCCATTCATATGGCACATTAAAGTGAGACGTGGAGAGGGCTTGACGTGAGAAAATAATTCATGAGAAGTTCCTTCTCATAAATTCAAATGGGTGCAATGGAAGTGAGGTGGCACATGGAGATTGGGTCAAGGTGGTTTAATTATTTAAACCAACCTAATTGAACCAAATAATTTAGGTCCAATTAGACTAATTTAAAACTAACTAAATTAGGCTTAATTAGGCTCAATAAAATCTTATTCAAATCAAAAATTTACTAAGTCCAACCCCAGATCAAATCAGGGACCAAACCATCTCGACGATTAGGTTAACTCTTAACCTAATCGGGTCAAACACAACTGAATCCAATTCAATTGGACTTGATCCAAAAATAATTACTCAATTAAATTGAGTTAATTAGCAATCAAATCACTAATTAAACCTCTCATAAATATTGAGTATAAATTCGATGGGCAATCGGGCATCAGAATTCATCGATATGTAACCATGATCGAAAAGTCCCAACCAGTGGGACTCTTGACCCCGGTATCCATAATGTGTGAAACTCATGATCAGATAATCCTGATTCTTAATCACCGAGTTCCAAACATGTAGGATTCTACACCAGCCATCAGATCAAATAGGAACCTCTAATGTGTGTGACCCCACAGGTTCGAACCTAAGCCAGTAGCACAGGAACCAATTCCTGTACTAATTGAAGTGACCATCTAGCAATGGTACCCAATGTCTGGATAGGTTGAATAGTCGCAATCGCAACACTCAGAACCTACATGAATATGGTTACTGTATAATTCATTCTTTTAACCCCTGTGTTTAGGACGACTCAAGGTTAAACTGTCAACCCTGATCAGATCATCCGAATCGTGCTCAACTCAAACAGTCCTGTGACTCCTCACAAGGACTATCCTGTTGAACTTCATCAAGTTCAGCTATTGGTGTCGGTCCTTCTACCTGTTGAACTTCATCAAGTTCAATCTTAGAGGCAATGGTTCCTTCACCAAGGAACTCCATTTCTAAAAAGATTGCCTTAAGGCTGACGAACACCTTTTGTTCATTAGCATGGTAGAAAAAATATCCTTTTGTCTCTTTGGGGTACCCTATGAATGAGCATTTGTCAGACCTAGGTCCAAGTTTGTGTGTGACTAATCGTTTGACATAGGCCGGGCACCCCCAGACCCTAAGGTGTGAAAGTGCTGGCTTACATCCCATCCATATCTCATATGAAGTCTTAATTACAGACTTACTTGGAACCCTATTTAACAGATAACAGGCCGATTCGAGTGCATATCCCCAGAAGGATATCGACAAGCTAGCAAAACCCATCATGGATCGGACCATGTCTAACAGAGTCCGATTCCTCCTTTCAGACACACCATTATGCTGTGGTGTTCCTGGAGGAGTCCATTGGGAGAGAATCTCATTCTCTTCTAGATATGTGAGAAATTCACTAGAAAGGTATTCTCCTCCTCGATCAGATCGAAGAGTTTTAATACTCTTCCTAGTTTGTTTTTCTACTTCACTTCGGAATCGTTTGAATATTTCAAATGAATCCGACTTATGTTTCATCAGATAGACATATCCATATCGGGATAGGTCATCCGTGAATGTTATGAAGTAGAAATATCCACCTCTAGCACTGGTGCTCATGGGCCCGTATACATCAGTATGTACTAGGCCCAAGAGCTCAGTAGCTCTCTCACCTTTTCTAGAAAAAGGTGACTTGGTCATTTTACCAAGAAGACAGGACTCACAGGTTGGAAGTGATTCACAATCACTGACTTCGAGGATTCCCTCTTGAGTCAACCTATTTATTCTGTTATTGTTTATATGACCTAGCCTACAGTGCCATAAGTAGATATCTGACACACTATCTAATCTAGGGTGTTTGCCAGTTGAATAGACTTTTATCAGGCTTGATCTTTTTGGTCTGGCTCTGCACTGATGTCCCAGCCTAAACTTGCACCTTCTTCATTTTCTTCTCCTTGTTCTTCTTTCCTTTCTTAAAAGGTCGAGAACCAGAAGACGAACCTCCCACTAAGTTCACCGACTCCTTGTAAAGTTGGTGATCCTTCTCAAAGTTCTGAAGCAACCCCAGTAACCCGTGGTAGTTCTCTTCAGGCTTTGTCATTCTATAATGAGTGAGGAATGGGAGATAAGACTTGGGCAGCGAGTTCAGTATTGCATCTTTCCCAAGCTGCTCATGCAAGGGAAAGCCGAGCTTGCTCAATCTTTCCATCAGCTCGATCATGTACAATACATGATCAGTGATAGAGGCACCATCTCGTATTTTGGCGTTGAAGATGGCACAACTAGTCTTGTGCCTCTCTACGTCATCGGGTGTGCCAAAGGTATCCTCCAACACTTGAAGCATGTCCTTTGGCTGAGCCGTCTCGAATCTGCGACTGAACTCGTCGCTCATAGCAGCCAGCATGATACAGCGCACTGTGGTCCGGTCACTGAGCCACTTCTGGTAAGTGTCTCTGACTGTTCCACGTGCATTGACAGCTGGCTCCTCAGGTGCAGGATCCATTATCACATATAGGATCCGTTCATGCTCCAGAACTATCTTCAACTTTCGATACCAGCTATCGAAGTTGGGTCCCACCAACTTATCATTGTCCAACAATGATCGGAGCGATAGGGAAGTGGCCATATCTGCACAAAATAGAACCATAACCTAATTAGTAATTGATTCATTAAACCTAAAGATTTGGACTTTAATCAAAAGGTTTCTCCCACTATTTTATTCGAATTGGTAGCCTCTACCTCCAATTCGAGGAATTACCCTAATTCCTTAGCGGATACTAGAATCCACTTAGACTGCACACAAGCCCAACTTTGGTTGGCCAACCCATGTATATCTAGGGGTAGGTTCATAACCAATTATTTCTCTAAATAATTTTTAGTAATTTTAATTTTTCTCCAGAAACCTAATCAGTAGGCTTTGGCCTCCACTGTAAGGATCCAGTTAGGTCCAACCATTAACATGATCATACATGGTGTATCTAACCAACGAATGATTAAGCCCAACTTTGGTTGGTTCACCTAACCACCATTAGAGAGACACTTCCAAGTCTTCATATGATGAGTGATAATTCCATTAGTCACAAGCACCAGGCCTTTGGGTCTGCAATGATTATTGAGTTAATGGACTCATTATCAAACACCTTAATGGGAGGCTATGATTCAGTTATCTCCATAACTTTATCATTTTAAGGATCTAATAATTTTAGAGGATTTAAATAATATAGAGGATGAAGTCAGATGAACCAGCTTATCATGATCCTCCCACTGGCTTCACCAAGTCAGCTTAAGGGAGACCAGGGCTGGTCTAAGAGCACCTAAATCAGTCACACTGATTTACCTAGCTGACATGGGTCAACTCGAATAGTCAAGTGATCCGATCAAAACATAATTTCATCAAGAGGCTAGGTATGTTCGATCAGTGGGAGGGTCTACCAAGGCTTGCCTTAGACACCATCAGAAATGGCCAGGTAAGCGGGCTCCCAATTAAAAACCACCGATCTGGTTTACCTTAGACACCAGCTGGTTTAATTAGTTTCGATTAGATCAACCTAACAGTTCGTGTTAGACTGCTTAGCCAAGAATCAAGTCCATTTGGTTCTCGTTAAAGACATGGACTTGACCAACTACAACTATTGTAATTGATCTAGAGAATCCTTGATCTAATCTAAGACAACGATTGATTAGATTTAGTCAATTCTCTAATTAAGTCCATCTTCAATCTAACCATAGGTCTAACCCAATTAATGGACCTAATTTCCGCTAACCCATTAACCCAATGTGTTATGGTTTGTGTCTTAGGTTCTTCAATTCACAATCCTAGAACCTATTCAAACAACTTCTTAATTCTTAATTAAGTTTTAGGCTGAGGGTTGGGTTCGACTTTTCAAAAAATAATTTTTATATTTGTAAAATAATTTTACAATATGATTCTACCAACCATATTGCATGTTTGATTCATAATCAAGATACAAGTAAAATAAACATGAAACTACTTTAGATCTAATCTAAACAGGTTCATGTAATTGAAATAATTTCAACTTTAAACAATTTCTTTGCACAAAAATTATTAACAAAGAGATTTTATTTCAGATTTAAATATCTTTTAAATCTAACAAATCATAAATTTAATCTAGATTATATCTAACAAATTTATGATTAAAGATAGATCTACACAAACTAGGACAACCTTTGCACTGTAAGGGGTAAACCTTACAGCAGGACAACCTTGCAGTTTATGATTGATCTAAAATTTTAATTTTAGATTTAATAATCAGATTATAAATTAGATCTAATCTAAAAAATAATCTAAGCATGTATAAATAATCATGTAATAAAGAACCTAGGCTCTGATACCAATTGTAGGAACCTTATCTAGGGTTTCAGGGTTAGATCTTGAAACTTTTTCAAGATCATACAGCGGAAGACTAAAATAAATCAAAATTTATTTTCTAAAATCAGAGAATTTCTAGATCTAAGATCCTATTACATGATTATTACATAGCATTAAATCAAAAATTAAAATATATAAATATAGCATGAACCACATGTTGATCATATCAACATGTTTCTATACCACATCTAATGTATGTATTAAACAATAGATCAGATCTATTACCTTGCAAGTTAGACGTTCTAACCTCACTGATCCGGGCTTAAGGATGATGTTGCAAGCCGCACATGTGTCCGACCTCTAGGAGTCGTCCACACGAGCCCACGAATCTCGATCAGAAGTCCTGCTTCAGAAAATCAGCACAGTATGCTAGTACTGCGCTGATCCTTCTTTGATGGTTGATCAGGTACCTCCTTATTCTTGATTTGGACTCTTCCAAAGATGGAAAGTAAAAATAGGAGTTTCATATCTGAGATGCTCTCAGAAAACTCGAGATGGAGGGAGGAAAGATATGAAAACAAAAAACCCTAGAAGAAGACCCTCTTCCTCTGCACGTTTTTCTCTCTAGACATTCTAACTTGCATCTTTTATATCTCTATGACCCAAAGGTCTTTCTCCTTGATTTTTGGATATCACAAAGGGCTCTCAAATCTCTATCTTCTCCAAAACTTTCATGAAGAGACTCATTTTATACAGAGAGATATGATAGATTCCTTGTCTAGGTCAACTACCTAGTCAAGGCTTATCCAAACATGGCAAGTTAAGGGGCGCCCATCTCTTGAGCACCTCCTCCATATTTTTATATATGGATTACCAGTAAAGGATGCACAATATATACCCTAAAAGTCACAAAAATTCCAAAAAAAATTTGGATAAATTCGGTGCAAAATTGAAAGAGTTTTGGATTTCTAAAACTCTATCTCATAGAATTCGAAATTCAAACTTATTCCTTTTTGATTTGATCCAAACCACCTTCCATGTAAGAAAGAAAAGAGGAGACCTTTTGTGAACGTGGGAGAGACCTGGGAGAGGGCTTTTGTCACATAAAATAAGTGGAGATTGACGTTGAATAAGAGAGAGGGCGTGGGAAAGGCTTGTGTGGTGCAAGGTGGAATCCTAGTCTTACTAGGATTCTTTCTCATGACTTGTTTTAATTTGGTTTCTCAAACCAAATTAAAATAAAATTAGATCAACCTAATTAAAATAGGTCTTAACCCAATTAAAAATCTAATTTAATCAAATTAAATTAGATTTAAATCTAATTTAATTTTCTAATCAAATTAGAAATTAGATTGACCCAAGTCCTAGTTGAACTAGGACTAGTTTTTCCTTGCACTTGGCTTATCCAATAAACCAATTGGACTTGATCCAATCAAGCCCAAACTAAATCTAATTAAATTATATTTAATTAGACTTAATCTCAGCCCATTGGCTTAATCAAATTAAGCCAATCAGCAATCGAATTGCTAATAGATCCTCCTGCAACACTTGCACTGGGTTAAATGTCAATCGTATTGATCATTTAACCCTAGAACGATTCTTAATCGTTGATCAAACATCTGATCGGATCATGAACTCTAATGTGTGTGACCTCATAGGTCCAAACCTAAATTGGTAGTACAAAAATAAATTCCTGTACCAATCGAAGTGACCATCTAGCAATGGTACCCGACGACCGGATAGGTCGAATGTATAGAACAACATCCTTAGAACCCATGTGAATATAGTTTTCATATAATTCATCCCCTTGACCAAAATGATCATAGGATACCCCAGAGTTCAACTGTCAACTCTGATCAGGTTGTCCACATTGTATTTCAAAATATCAAATCCATCTGATGGATTACCCTGACCAAGATTTTGCTAAATTGAAATACAGCGACTCATTCTTCTCCAACTCTTGGAGTGGTCAATCCCATCTCGATCACACTCTGACTTCGCAAGTACTTGACTGTGCCCAAAAGCCTTCCATCCCTAAATTAAAAATTCAGTTAGTCCAGTACCAAAGCACAGTGAGTTGCTTGCAAGTCACTAAGGCGATCTCAAGTCTAAGGGACACTTATACCTATATCCCATCAGAGACATTCTCGACAGCAGAATGCTCTAGAGTTGGTCACGTTCAATGATGATGTACCCTTATATCTCACCTGTATGCCATACCAGTGTCTCCACACTCCGTGATTAAGAGGACAACCAACCCATATGGCCTACAGCAACCTATGCTCGATAGAAGCTGTCGTCCTTATTAACAGCCTATCATTTGGTCATGAACAGTTTTAAGGACTAATCAATAAATCCTCTCTTTATCGAACTTAAATAGTCTTAAGAACTTCATCATAACAACATAGTTCATTAGAAGATGAAAGCTTATGATGAAGATGCCAAATATATTTTATTTATTAACAAATCAATTACAATACTTGGTTGCTCAACCGTCAACAGCTTGACGATTGGCTTTTTGGGACATATTTCCCAATAGTTTCTTGCTCCTGGGGCATGAGAAATTGCTGGAGAGAGAGAGAGAAGAGAGAGAGAGACTTGGGAGAAAGAGTTGTCTATTTTCTTTGCTTGATCAAACCTATACATGTACATGTATATATAAACACCGGGTCAAGTGACCCAAACCCAAAACTCCCTTGACCAACTCTGTGGGAGATTAGGTTAATCCAAGCCCATGTACACCCATGACTCGACCTAATCTCACATAACCTGGGCCCAGACCTAGCCCATAAAGAGTTGGTCCCTTGAGGCCCACATAACCTGACCTCAAGAACCCGAAAGGCCCACAGCCTTTCAACCTAGGGCCCAACTAGCCCTAGAGCCTCCATGAAGCCCTCATGAATGATGGACCTTGGCCTTAGCCTTAGTCCCCTAGGCCTTGGGCACACCACCTGGATCATAACACTTCTGTCATTGAATTAAAAATTCAGGTAGTCCAGTGCCTAAGTGCAGTGAGTTGCTTGCAAGTCACCGTGGCGGTCTCAGGTCGGAGGGATATTTATACCCATATTCCATCGGAGTAAATCTTGACAGCAAAAATAGCTCTGGAGTCGGTCACGTTCAGTGCAGATGTACCCTTACATCTCATCTGTATGCCATACCAGTGTCTCCACACTCATTGGTTAAGAGGACAACCAACCTATATGGCACACAACGATCTATGCTTGATAAACGTTGTCGTCCTTGGTAACAACGTATCATTTGATCGTGAACAGATTTAAGGACTAAACGATAAATCCTCTTTTATTGAGTCTAAATAGTCCTAAGGACTTCACCACAACATAGGAGTTCATTAGAAGATGAAACATTTTGTGATAGAAAAATGCCAAAAAAATTTTATTAATTCATAATTCATGTACATATACAAAAATGAGCACAACCATCAACAGACTGACGATTATCTTTGGGATACTATTTCCAACAGCCATTGCCCTAGTTAAGGAGCCAAGGTCTCACCAGAAGTCCAAGCACATCGAGTGGCGATTCTATCTGATCCATGATTACCTCGAAAAAGATTATGTCGAGGTTAAGAGAGTCGACTCCACAGACAATGTGACAGACCCACTGACAAAACCATTAGGCCAGCAAAAGATCGAAGCTCACCTTGAGAAGATGGGACTTAGATATGTAGCCAATTGACATTAGGTTAAGTGGGAGTTTGTTAGATGTGTGCCCTAGATGCCAGATTAGCTGACACATTCCTGTACAAATTTAAGGACAAATTTATAATTTTGACTATAAATCAATAAATAGGTTATTCTTTTATCACATTGTGTACATTGTGTCTGTGATATATCCTTTGAGTTAGTAAAAATGTCAATTCATATTTTCAAGAGTTGAAAATTTAAGGCATGAATTTACATAACTAACTCATAAACAGGTCCTGACCATAGGATCATCATGAGGATGGTGATTGATCTAGAAGGTTGGTGTACGATCGCTTCCTTAGGATAGATGTGTCCTGAGTCTACAGTGTGGAGACATCGGAATGAGAGTACAGGTATTCTTGAGAACGAGAGTACTGAGTGTGACCACCTCGAGCAGTCATAAGGAAGTCTACCTTCTCATCGATGACTAGCTCGATGCTGCAGTTGTGTGTCTAGTTCTTTGACCTGAGGTGCACTGACAGTTCACCTTGAGTGTGTTATAGTTTGACTACACCATAACTCGATCTCCTAGCCATTCAAAACCCTGAGGTGTATGTTGGCTGTAGCATATTCATTGTAGGAACTAGGTCGCACCAAGATGGGATCTATCAACCTCGGTGGATGAGAGTAGTAGTCCTATGATGATCGAAAGATCAAATTCTTAAGCTCATGGCCATGGCAGAGTGAAATAATGAAAAAAGAGTTTTCCATTGGGGTTTCACATCAGACTCAGATCGATCGATTGATTCATATGACTGATGTTGGGTTTGATGAGTTCACCTTAACCCTAATTCAGTCGGGACTCATGATAGAGGAACTCAATCACACAGGTAGTGTAGGAACCATATCTAGGATTTCAGGGTTAGATCTTGAAACTTTTTCAAGATCATACAGCGGAAGACTAAAATAAATCAAAATTTATTTTCTAAAATCAGAAAATCTCTAGATCTAAGATTCTATTACATGATTATTACATAGCATTAAATCAGAAATTAAAATATATAAATATAGCATGAACTACATGTTGATCATATCAACATGTTTCTATACTACATCTAATGTATGTATTAAACAATAGATCAGATCTATTACCTTGCAAGTTAGACATTCTAACCTTGTTGATCTGGACTTGAGGATGATGTTGCAAGCCGCACATGCATCCAGCCTCAAGGAGTCATCCACACGAGCCCACGAATCTCGATCAGAAGTCCTGCTTCAGGAAATCAGCACAATATGCTAGTACTGCACTGATCCTTCTTTGATGGTTGATCAGGTGCCTCCTTCTTCTTGATTTGGACTCTTCCAAAGATGAAAAGTAGAAGAAGGAGTTTCAGATCTAAGACACCCTCAGAAAACTCAAGATGGAGGGAGGAAAGATATGAAAATAAAAACCCTAGAAGAAGACCCTCTTCTTCTTCACATTTTTCTCTCTAGACACCCAAACTTGTGTCTTTTATATCTCCATGACCCAAAGGTATTTCTCTCTGATTTTTGGATGGGACAAAGGTCTCTCAAATATTTAATTTATTCTAAAATTTCATGAAGAAACTCATCTTATATAGAGAGATATAATAGAGTCCTTATCTAGGTCAAACACCTAGTCAAGGCTTATCCAAACATGGCAAGTTAAGGGACGCCCATCTCTTGAGCACCTCCTTCATATTTTTGTGCATGGATTACCAGAAAAGGGTATACAATATATACCCTAAAACCCACAAAAATTCCAAAAAAAATTTGGATAAATTCGGTGCAAAATTGAAAGAGTTTTGGATTTCTAAAACTCTATCTCATAGAATTCGAAATCCAAACTTATTCCTTTTAGATTTGATCCAAACCACCTTCCATGTAAGAAAGAAGAGAGGAGACCTTTTATGAACGTGGGAGAGATCTGGGAGAGGGCTTTTGTCATACAAAATAAGTGGAGATTGGCATTGAATAAGAGAGAGGGTGTGGAGAAGGCTTATGTGGCGCAAGGTGGAATCCTAGTCTTACTAGGATTTTGTCTTATGACTTGTTTTAATTTGGTTTCCCAAATCAAATCAAATTAAAATTAGATCAACCTAATTAAAATAGGTCTTAACCTAATTAAAAATCTAATTTAATCAGATTAAATTAGATTTAAATATGATTTAATTTTCTAATCAAATTAGAAATTAGATTGACCCAAGTCCTAGATGAACTAGGACTAGTTTTTCCTTACACTTGGCTTATCCAATAAACCAATTGGACTTGATCCAATCAAGCCCAAACCAAATCTAATTAAATCATATTTAATTAGACTTAATCTAAGCCCATTGGCATAATCAAATTAAGCCAATCAGTAATTGAATTGCTAATAGATCCTCCTGCAACACTTGCACTGGGTTAAATGTCAATCGTATTGATCATTTAACCCTAGAACGATTCTTAATCGTTGATCAACCATCTGATCGGATCATTAACTCTAATGTATGTGACCTCATAGGTCCGAACTTAAACTAGTAGCATAGGAATAAATTTCTATACCAATCAAAGTGACCATCTAGCAATGGTACCCGACGATCAGATAGGTCGAATGTGTAGAACAACATCCTTAGAACCCATGCGGATATAGTTTTCATATAATTCATCCCCTTGACCAAAATGATCATAGGACACCCCAGAGTTTAACTGTCAACTCTGATCAGGTTGTCCACATTGTATTTCAAAATATCAAATCCATCTGATGGATTACCCTGGCCAAGGTTTTGCTAAATTGAAATACAGCGACTCATTTTTCTCCAACTCTTGGAGTGGTCAATCCCATCTCGATCACACTCTGACTTCGCAAGTACTTGACTATGCCCAGAAGCCTTCTGTCCCTGAATTAGAAATTCAGTTAGTCCAGTACCAAAGCACAGTGAGTTGCTTGCAAGTCACTGAGGCGATCTCAGGTCTAAGGGACACTTATACCTATATCCCATCAGAGACATTCTCGACAGCAGAATACTCTGGAGTTGGTCACGTTCAATGATGATGTACCCTTATATCTCACCTGTATGCCATACCAGTGTCTCCACACTCCTTGGTTAAGAGGACAACCAACCCATATGGCCTACAGCGACCTATGCTCGATAGAAGCTGTCGTCTTTATTAACAGCTTATCATTTAGTCGTGAACAATTTTAAAGACTAATCGATAAATCCTCTCTTTATCGAACTAAAATAGTCCTAAGGACTTCATCATAACAACGGAGTTCATTAGAAGATGAAAGCTTATGATGAAGATGCTAAATATATTTTATTTATTAACAAATCAATTACAATACTTGGTTGCTCAACCGTCAACAGCTTGACGATTGGCTTTTTAGGACATATTTTCCAACAACTCCCACTTGTCCTAAAGCCACTCGGCACAGTATCTAATACCCATCTTTGACTTGTGGTTGTCGAACTCCTTTATCGCCAGGGTTTTAGTGAAGGGGTCGGCCAGGTTCTCCTTTCCATCGATCTTCTGAAGGTCGACGTCACCTCGATCCACGATCTCTCGGACCAGGTGGAAGCGGCGCAAGATGTGCTTCATCCGCTGATGTGCTTTGGGTTCTTTCACCTGAGCTATGACACCAGTGCTGTCGCAGTAGAGCAGTACCGGACCATCGAGGGAGGGTGCTACTCCGAGCTCGTTGATGAATTTCCTCAGCCACACAGCTTCCTTCACGGCATCCGATGCTGCGATGTACTCTACTTCACAAACTGAGTCTGCCACAGTATGCTGCTTGAAACTCTTCCAGCAGATGGCTCCACCATTCAGAGTAAAGATATAACCAAACACGCTCCTACTGTCATCATGGTCAGATTGGAAGCTGGAGTCTGTGAACCCCACAAGTTTCAAATCTGACTTGCCATAAACCAACCATTGGTCTTTAGTATTTCTCAAATACTTAAGGATGGCTTTAACCACTTTCCAGTGATTTTCTCCAGGATCAGATTGGTATCTACTCACTACTCCTAGTGAGTATGCCACATCTGGTCTTGTACATATCATGACGTACATGATAGATCCCACGGCTGAAGCATATGAGACTCTACTCATACGCTCTCTCTCTTCAGGAGTTGTCGGACAATCCTTCTTAGAGAGAGAAATTCCTTGACCTATCGGTAGATAGCCCTTCTTGGAATTCTCCATGCTGAACCTCTTTAGCACAGTGTCTATGTACATGGACTGGGATAACCCAAGCATCCTTTTAGATCTATCCCTATAGATCTTCATCCCTAGGATGTAGGATGCTTCACCCAAGTCCTTCATGGAGAACTGTGATGACAACCAAACTTTTATTCCCTGTAGTGCGGGGATGTCATTCCCGATTAAGAGAATGTCATCCACGTATAAGATAAGGAATACCACAACTGGACCATTTGTCCATTTATAGATGCAGGGCTCTTCTCCATTCTTAATGAAGCCATACATTTTGATCACCTTATCAAAATGCATGTTCCAACTCCGAGAAGCTTGCTTCAATCCATAAATGGATCTCTGAAGCTTGCACACCTTGGACTCATCTGTGGATGTAAACCCCTCAGGTTGTATCATATACACCTCTTCGGTCAGCTCTCCATTCAGAAAGCTGTCTTTACATCCATCTGTCAGATCTCATAATCTAGATGGGCAGTTATTGCAAGCATTATCTGAATAGATTTGAGCATTGCCATAGGGAAAAACATCTCGTCATAGTCAATACCATAACGTTGATGATACCCCTTGGCTACCAGACGGGCTTTATAGGTCTCCACCTTTCTGTCGCGCCCCTCTTCCTTTTGAAGACCCATTTACACCCAATGGGTTTAACCCCTTCAGGTGGGTCAACCAATGTCCATACATTGTTGATCTTCATGGACTTCATTTCGGATTTCATGGCTTCAAGCCATTTCTCGAAATCAGATCTCTGCATTGCATCCATATAGGTGATCGGATCCTCATTATTCTCATCAAGTTCGATGGGATCACCGTCCCGGACCAAGAAACTGTAGTATCTGTCCGACTGATGCGGTACTCTACCGGATCGCCTTAATGGTGCAGATATATTGGGCTCCGGATCTGATCTAATCATATCCGACTTAGGTTCAGCTATTGGTGTCGGTCCTTCTACCTGTTGAACTTCATCAAGTTCAACCTTAGAGGCAACGGTTCCTTCACCAAGGAACTCCTTTTCTAAAAAGATTGCCTTAAGGCTGACGAACACCTTTTGTTCATCAGCATGGTAGAAAAAATATCCTTTTGTCTCTTTGGGGTACCCTATGAATGAGCATTTGTCAGACCTAGGTCCAAGTTTGTCTGTGACTAAACGTTTGACATAGGCCAGGCACCCCCAGACCCTAAGGTGTGAAAGTGTTGGCTTACGTCCCGTCCATATCTCATATGGAGTCTTAATTACAGACTTACTTGGAACCCTATTTAACAAATAACAGGTCGATTCGAGTACATATCCCCAGAAGGATATTGGCAAGCTAGCAAAACCCATCATGGATCGGACCATGTCTAACAGAGTCCGATTCCTCCTTTCAGACACACCATTATGCTGTGGTGTTCCTGGAGGAGTCCAATGGACGAGAATCCCATTCTCTCCTAAATATGTGAGAAACTCACTAGAAAGGTATTCTCCTCCTCGATCAGATCGAAGAGTTTTAATACTCTTCCCAGTTTGTTTTTCTACTTCACTTTGGAATCGTTTGAACATTTCAAATGAATCTGACTTATGTTTATCAAATAGACATATCCATATTGGGATAGGTCATCCGTGAAGTTATGAAGTAGAAATATCCACCTCTAGCATTGGTGCTCATGGGCCCGCATACATCAGTATGTACTAGGTCCAAGAGCTCAGTAGCTCTCTCACCTTTTTCAGTAAAAGGTGATTTGATCATTTTACCAAGAAGATAGGACTCACAGGTTGGAAGTGATTCACAATCACTGACTTCGAGGATTTCCTCTTGAGTCAACCTGTTTATTCCATTCTTGTTTATTTGACCTAGCCTATAGTGCCATAAGTAGATATCTGACATACTATATAATCTAGGGTGCTTGCCAGTAGAATAGACTCTTATCGGGCTTGATCTTTCTGGTCTGGCTCTGCACTGATGTCCCAGCCTGAACTTGCACCTTCTTCACTTTCTCCTTCTTGTTCTTCTTTCCTTTCTCAAAAGGTCGAGAACCAGAAGATGAACCTCCCACTAAGTTCACCGACTCCTTGTGAAGTTGGTGATCCTTCTCAAAGTTCTGAAGCAACCCCAGTAACCTGTGGTAGTTCTCTTCAGGCTTTGTCATTCTATAATGAGTGAGGAATGGGAGATAAGACTGGGGCAGCGAGTTCAGTATTGCATCTTTCCCAAGCTGCTCATGCAAGGAAAAGCCGAGCTTGCTCAATCGTTCCATTAGCTCGATCATGTACAATACATGATCAGCGACAGAGGCACCATCCCGTATTTTGGCGTTGAAGATGGCACAACTAGTCTTGTGCCTCTCCACATCATCGGGTGTGCCAAAAGCATCCTCCAACACTTGAAGCATGTCCTTTGGCTGAGCCGTCTCGAATCTGCGACTGAACTCGTCGCTCATAGCAGCCAGCATGATACAGCGCACCATGGTCCGGTCACTGAGCCACTTCTGATAAGTGTCTCTGACTGTTCCACGTGCATTGGCAGCTGGCTCCTCAGGTGCAGGATCCATTATCACATATAGGATCCGTTCATGCTCCAGAACTATCTTCAACTGTCGATACCAGCTATCGAAGTTGGGTCCCACCAACTTATCATTGTCCAACAATGATCGGAGCGATAGGGAAGTGGCCATATCTGCACAAAATAGAACCATAACCTAATTAGTAATTGATTCATTAAACCTAAAGATTTGGACTTTAATCAAAAGGTTTCTCCCACTATTTTATTCGAATTGGTAGCCTCTACCTCCAATTCGAGGAATTACCCTAATTCCTTAGCGGATACTAAAATCCACTTAAACTGCACACAAGCCCAACTTTGGTTGGCCAACTCATATATATCTAGGGGTAGGTTCATAACCAATTGTTTCTCTAAATAATTTTTAGTAATTTTAATTTTGCCCCAGAAACCTAATCAGTAGGCTTTGGCCTCCACTGTAAGGATCCAGTTAGGTCCAACCATTAACATGATCATACATGGTGTATCAAACCAATGAATGATTAAGCCCAACTTTGGTTGGCTCACTTGAAGCGAAAATTTAGTGCAGGGGCAAAATGGTAATTTTAAAACTTTTTTAAAATTACTATTTTACAGCAGAATTATTAATTAATCTCATTAATTAATACTAATTAACCCTACACTAGGATCTAAATATGATACAACAGCATGCATTTAAATTTGAAATTCAAATTTGAATCAGTAAATGTTTTACAGTACTGTGTTCAGAACACATCACCTTTTGCGGGTAGTCGATCACCGCAATCTGATCACCGTCAGAGGGTTCTGATCATCACGTCACAGCCACCCAACTGTCTGGCCTCTACGGATCGTCCACACGAAGCTTCCGTCTGATCAGCTCCTCACGAATGCTAGTTCATGATTTCACCCTTTTGATGGCAGATGTTGATCGAACTCCTTCGATCGATGTGTGCCGACTTCTCAGATGCTCCGGATCGTTGCACAGTTACTTGAGAGGCTGATGGATCTCTCTCTAAAATTTGGTGGACTCACGACACTCGTGGCACACCAATCTCACTTCCCGAACCCTAGGTAGAAACCCTAGGGTACACACCAAAAACCCTGCGCCCAATTTTCTCTCTTTTCTTTCTTTTTCTCTCGGAAGGTTTTGGACCTTCACCTTATGCAGAAGCCTTCCTCATGCCCCAAAGTTTCTCTCCTAATTTTTTTTACGCACGTCCCACCTTTCTCCTCTTTTTAAAACAACATCGAACGTGTCTTATCCGCGTGAGAGGATAAAGACAAGAGGTTACACATTTGAATTCAAATCAAATTTGAATTAAAACGAAAACCAACTTATCCCTATCCTTTTGGGCGTGAGAAGAGAAGGGGCGTGGCTCTTTGTGCATGGAAAAGTTTCACGAGAAACCTTTTCTCGTGTAAGTAATGTGGCGCACAAAATAGATAAGGATGAAAGGGCAAGTGATAAGTTATCCATTCAAATTCAAACATGCTTTGAATTTGAATGGCTAACTAATTAATTTATCCATCCATATGGTGCACAAATGAGGACGTGGGGAAGGGTTTTACATGAGAAAAATTTCATGAGAAGTTTCTTCTCGTGAATTCAAATGGGTGCAAGGAAGTTGGGTGACGCAGGGAATTTAAAACAAGGTGGTTTGATTCAAATTGAGCCAACCTAGTTTAAAATAGGTTGAGCACAATTAGACCAAATTAAACCCAACATAATTAGGCTTAATTAGGCTTAATAAAATCTTAATCAAATCAAAATTAACTAAACCTAACCCCTGATCAAATCAGGGACTAAACCACCTTAGCGATTAGGTCAACATTTAACCTAATCGGGTCAATCCAAACTGAATCCAATTCAATTGGACTTGATCCAAAAATAATTACTCAATCAAATTGAGTTAATTAGTGATTAAATTACTAATTAAACCTCTCATAAATGTTGAGTCCAAATCCGATAGGCAATCAGGCATCAGAGACCATCGATATGAAACCCTGATCAAAGAGTTCAAATTTCAAATTCAAAATTCGAAATTCAAAATTTTGACCCCGGTACCCAAAATGTGTGGAACTCATGATTAGAGAATCCTAATTCTCAATCATAGAGTTCCAGATAGATAAGACTCATAATCAGCCATCAGATCAGAAAGGAACCTCTAATGTGTGTGACCCCGCAGGTTCGAACCTAAGCCGGTAGCACAGGAACCAATTTCTGTACTAATCGAAGTGACCATCTAGCAATGGTACCCGACGACCGGATAGGTCGAATAATCGCAATCGCAACATTCAGAACCTACGTGAATATGGTTACCGTATAATTCATCCCTTTTGACCCCTGTGTTTAGGATGACTCAGAGTTAAACTGTCAACCCTGATCATATCATCCGAATCGTGCTCAACTCAATTAGTCCTGTGACTCCTCACTAGGACTACCCTGGCCAAGGTTTTGCTAAATTGAAACACAACTGTACACAGCTCCTAAACTGGAGTGGTCAATCCCATCTTGACACACGCACCGACAAGTCAAGTACTTGACTACACCCAGCAACCATCCATCACTGAATTAGAAATTCAGGTAGTCCAGTGCCTAAGTGCAGTGAGTTGCTTGCAAGTCACCGTGGCGGTCTCAGGTCGGAGGGATATTTATACCCATATCCCATCGGAGCAAATCTTGACAGCAGAAATAGCTCCAGAGTTGGTCACGTTCAGTGCAGATGTACCATTACATCTCACCTGTATGTCATACCAGTGTCTCCACACTCTTTGGTTATGAGGACAACCAACCCATATGGCAACAACGACCTATGCTCGATAAATATTATCGTCCTTGGTAACAACGTATCATTTGGTCACGAACATGTTTAAGGACTAAACGACAAATCCTTTTTTGTCGAGTCTAAATAGTCCTAAGGACTTCACCACAACACAGGAGTTCATTAGAAGATGAAATATTTGTGATGAAAAAATACCAAAATAACTTTTATTTATTTATAATTTATGTACTAATACAAAAGGAGCACAATCGTCAACAGGCTGACGATTGGCTTTGGGATACTATTCCCAACAATCTCCCACTTGGCCTAAAGCCTATCGGTGCAGTATCTAATACCCATCTTCGACTTGTAGTCGTTGAACTCCTTCATCGCAATGGCTTTAGTGAATGGGTCGGCCAGGTTCTCCTTCCCATCGATCTTCTGAAGGTCGACGTCACCTCGATCCACGATCTCCCGGATGAGATGGTAGCGGCGCAGAATATGCTTCGTCCGCTGGTGTGCCTTTGGTTCCTTCGCCTGAGCAATGGCTCCAGAGCTGTCGCAGTAGAGCAGAACTGGACCAACAAGGGAGGGTGCTACTCCGAGCTCGGTGATGAATTTCCTCAGCCACACCGCTTCTTTGGCAGCATCTGATGCAACAATATACTCCGCCTCGCATACTGAATCAGCCACAGTGTGCTGCTTGGAACTCTTCCAGCAGACAGCCCCACCATTAAGGGTAAAAATAAATCCTGACACACTCTTGCTATCATCTCGATCAGACTGGAAACTAGAGTCTGTAAACCCTATAAGTCTCAAGTCTGATTCACCATATATAAGCCACTGGTCCTTAGTATTTCTCAAATACTTCAGGATGGTTTTAACAACCTTCCAGTGATTCTCTCCTGGATCAGATTGGTATCTACTCACTACCCCTAGTGAGTATGCCACATCTGGTCGTGTACATGTCATGGCGTACATGATAGATCCCACTGCCGAAGCATATGGAATCCTACCCATACGCTCTCTCTCTTGAGGTGTTGTCGGACAATCCCTCTTCGAGAGAGAAATTCCATGGCCTATCGGTAGATAGCTTTTCTTGGAATTTTCCATGCTGAACCTTTTCAGCATAGTATCAATGTACGTGGACTGGGATAAGCCAAGCAACTTTTTGGATCTATCTCTATAGATCCTCATCCCTAGGATGTAGGAAGCTTCTCCCAGATCCTTCATGGAGAACTGTGACGATAGCCAAATCTTTATTCCCTGTAATGCAGGGACATCATTCCCGATTAAGAGAATGTCATCCACATACAATACAAGGAATACTACTGCTGGACCATTAGCCCACTTATAAATGCAGGGTTCTTCTCCGTTCTTAACGAAGCCATACATTTTGATCGTCCTATCAAAACGTATGTTCCAACTCCGAGATGCCTGCTTAAGTCCATAAATGGACCTCTGTAGCTTGCACACCTTAGACTCATCTGTGGATGTGAACCCTTCAGGTTGTATCATATACACCTCTTCGTCCAGCTCTTCGTTTAGGAAAGCTGTCTTCACATCCATCTGCCAGATTTCATAGTCCAGATGGGCAGCTATCGCAAGCATAATCCGAATGGATTTGAGCATTGCCACAGGAGAAAACGTCTCGTCATAGTCTATACCATAACGTTGACGATATCCCTTGGCAACCAGACGGGCTTTATAGGTCTCCACCTTTTCGTCTGCGCCCCTCTTCCTTTTGAAGACCCACTTACACCCTATGGGTTTTACTCCTTCGGGTGGGTCAACCAATGTCCACACATCGTTGACCTTCATGGACTCTATTTCGGATTTCATGGCCTCTAGCCATTTCTCAGAGTCAGGTCTCTGCATTGCATCCATGTAGGTGATCGGATCCTCATCGTTTTCATCAAGTTTGATAGGATCACCATCCCGGACTAAGAAACCATAATATCTGTCCGGTTGATGTGGTACTCTACCAGACTGCCTTAAGGGTGCACAATCAATGGGCTCCGGATCTGATCTAATCAAATCCGGTTCAGGTTCAGTAACATGTGTCGGTTTTTCCACCTGTCGAACTTCGTCAAGTTCGACTTTAGTGGCAACAGTTCCTTCACTAAGGAACTCCTTTTCTAAAAAGATTGCCTTAAGGCTGACAAACACCTTTTGCTCATCAGCAAGGTAGAAATAATACCCTTTGGTCTCTTTTGGGTACCCTATAAAATTACACTTGTCAGACCTAGGTCCAAGCTTGTCTGTAATTAAACGTTTAACATAAGCCGGACACCCCCAAACCCTAAGGTGCGAGAGTACTGGCTTACGTCCTATCTATATCTCATATGGCGTTTTGGCTACAGACTTACTCGGAACTCTATTTAGAAGGTAACAAGCCGATTCGAGCGCATATCCCCAGAGGAAGATCGGCAGACCAGCAAACCCCATCATGGATCGAACCATGTCTAACAGGGTCCGATTCCTCCTTTCAGACACACCATTATGCTGTGGTGTTCCAGGAGGAGTCCATTGAGAGAGAATCCCATTCTCCCCTAGATACGTCAGAAACTCATTGGAAAGGTATTCACCTCCTCGATCAGATCAAAGAGTTTTAATACACTTCCCAGTTTGTTTTTCTACCTCATTTCGGAATAGTTTGAACATTTCAAATGATTCCGACTTATGCTTCATTAAATAGACATACCCATACCTAGATAGGTCGTCTGTGAAGGTTATGAAGTAGAAAAATCCACCTCTTACACTTGAGCTCATGGGTCCACATACATCAGAATGTAACAGATCTAAGAGTTCACTGGCTCGCTCACCTTTTTCAGTAAAAGGTAACTTGGTCATCTTTCCAAGAAGACAGGACTCACAGGTTGGAAGTGATTCACAATCACTAACTTCAAGAATTCCTTCTTGAGCCAACCTGTTTATCCTGTTCTTATTGATATGACCTAGCCTACAGTGCCAAAGGTAGACTTCTGACACATTATCTATTCTAGAGCATTTACCGAATTTTTGAACCACATTAACAGGCTGTGATAGTAAGTAAATTCCATTATTTAATTGTCCAACAAATATTGTAACACCATTCAAAATGATATTGCAAATATTTCCTTTTATTAAAAAATCATAACCGTACATGGCCAAAAGGCCTACAGAAATAATATTTAATAAAAAACTTGGACAATAGTGACATTCACTCAGAATTACATTACGAGAATTGATTACAAGACTCATGATTCCTAAAGCTAGAACTGGAACTTTGCTTCCATCTCCAACATTCAGGAACCTCTCGCCTTCATCAAATCTCCTACTGACCTGCAGACCCTGCATCGAATTACAAATATGATAAGGGCTTCCGGTATCCAATACCCAGGCAGTAGTATCACAAATCGAAAAGTTGCAAGGAGTTATCATATAATTACCTTGCTTCTTCTTTGGCCTGTTCGGGTCCAGTGAGGCAATGTATTGAGGACAGTTCCTCTTCCAATGCCCGTGCTTCTTGCAAAAGAAGCACTCCGCCTGGCTCTGGTCATGCTTGCGCTTCTTGGTCTGACCCCGTGCTACTGTCCCAGCATGAGATTGCACCTTCTTATTTTTCTTCTTCTTGTTCTTCTTCCCCTTCCCAAAGGGTTGACGACGAGAAAAAGACCCTCCCACTACATTCACCGACTCCTTATAGAGTTGGTGATCCTTCTCAAAGTTCTGCAGCAACCCCAACAATCCGTGGTAGTTTACTGCAGGCTTTGTCATTCGAAAATGAGTAAGGAATGGGAGGAAGGACTTGGGCAAGGAATTAAGGATCGCATCCTTACCGAGCTGCTCGTGCAGAGGAAAGCCCAATTTGCTTAGGCGCTCAATCATCTCGATCATATACAGTACATGATCAGTGACTGAGACCCCATCCCTCATCCGAGCATTGAAAATAGCACAACTAGTTTTGTGCCTTTCAACGTCGTCAGGCGTGCCAAAGGAGTCGTTCAACATTTGAAGCATCTCCTGTGGCTGGGCGTTCTCAAACCTTCGGCTGAACTCGTCATTCATTGCTGCCAGCATAATACATCGAACGGTGGTGCGGTCATTGAGCCACTTCAAGTAAGTGTCTCGGATCGCTTTACTAGCGTTCGGAGCTGGCTCCTCAGGTGCTGGATCCGTTACTACATAAAGGATCCGTTCATGCTCAAGGATGATTTTCAATTTTCGATACCAGCTATCGAAATTGGGTCCCATGAGCTTGTCATTATCTAATAATGACCGGAGTGACAGGGTAGTGGCCATAGCTGCTTAAAGAAAAACGAGACCTCTATTAGTACATAAATTAATACTAAAGACTTGGACTTTAGTCTAAAGTTTTTCCTAATATTTTTACGAACTGGTAGCCTCATCCTCCAATTCGAGAAATTACTTTAATTCCTTAATGGGTACTAGAATCCACACAGACTACACACGAGCCCAACTTTGGTTGGTCAACCCATGTGCATCTATGGGTAGGTTCTTAACCAGTTGTTTCTCTAAACAACTTCTAGTAATTTATTTTACCCCAGAACCTAATCAGTAGGCTTTGACCTCCACTGAGAAGATCTGGTTAGGTCCAACCATTAACATGACTTAATTTAGTGAATCGGACCAATAAATGATCAGGCCCGACTTTGGCCGGCCAACCTAACCACCATCAGAAAGACTCAATCAAATTATCATATTATGAATAATAATTCTATTAGCCAATGAGCACCAGGCCTTTGGGCCTCCAATGATCATTGAACTAATGGACTCATTATCATTCACTTAATGGGAGGCTATGACTTAGTTATCATTATAACTTAATCATTTTAGGGACCTAATAATTTTGAGGATTTTATTAAAGAATAGTAGAGAAGAAATCATCTAGCCAATTTCAATCCTCCCACTGACTTCACCAAGTCAGATTAAAAAAGATTTAATTAAAGCTGGCATTAGGAGCACCTAAATCAGTCATACTGATTTACCTAATGACATGGGTGAGCTCTAATCACCAAGTGATCTAATCAAAATCTAACTTACCAGATTGGCCAGGTAAGTGAGATCAGTGGTGGGGATTTGCCATTAACTCATCAATGATCGAATCAATGCGAGTAGCTCCCGCTTAAGAACCACTGGTCAAAACTGCCAAACTTACCTTAGACACCAACCGGTTCATTAGTTTTAATTTTGATCAACTTAGTAAATAGAGCTCCACCGCGTAGCCATGAATTAAGTCCATCTTGGTCTAGTTAAAGACATGGACCCATTCAACTACAACTATTGAAGTTGAGTCTAGAGTATCCTTGACCTAATCTAATTCAACTTTTGATTAGATTTGACCAATTACTCCAATTAGTCCATTTTTTAAACTAACCTTAGGTCTAACCCAATTATGGATCTAATTCATCTAACCCATTGACCCAAAAGTTTATGCAATTGTCTTAGGTCTTAATTCATAATTCTAGACCTACTAGACAATACTTAATTCTTTTAATTAAGTACTTGGGCTGATGGGTCAGGGTTTGGCATTTCGAAAATAATTTTCAAATTTGAAAGATTTTATTTTCTGTTCACCAAATGTGTTAACTCATTTCACAAATGGGTCAGCACATTTCATAAACAGCAATTCTATTGCTCATTTCATAACAGAAAATAACTCAAAATAAATCATAAATTTTCTTTTAGATCTAATCTAACACATTCATGATAAATTTCTTAATTAAGTCCTTTCGCTGCTTCATCGGCATGGGATATAATTGCATCGGCACCCCTACCGCCATAGGAGACCCCATCGAATGGGAAGAGAGGGCCTTTAAACCCTACTTTTCTCCTATGACCGGACGGCCATGGCAACCAACCCAATTAGATTACTTGCTACTTGGATCAAGTATATCTAAATATACAAATTTCAAAATTTAAATTTTGAATTTCAAATTTCAAATTTCAAATTTTAAATTTCAAATTTGAGATTTCAACCAAATTTCAAATTTCGAATTTTCAATCTTTGAATTTTAAATTTTGAATTTTGAATTTCAAATTTCAAATTTCGAATTTCAATTTCAAATTTCAAATTTGAGATTTCAACCAAATTTCAAATTTCAAATTTTGAATTTTGAATTTCAAATTTCAAATTTTAAATTTTGAATTTCAAATTTCAAATTTCGAATTTCAAATTTCAAATTTCAAATTTGAGATTTCAACCAAATTTCAAATTTCAAATTTTGAATTTCAAATTTGAAACTTCTAACAAATTTCAAATTTCAAATCTTTTTGAATTTCAAATTTTGAATTTTGAATTTCAAATTTAAACTTATAGATTACACCTTAATCTACGCATGCATATGTATATCATATTCTAGAACCTGCTCTGATACCAATTGAAGCGAAAATTTAGTGCAGGGGCAAAATGGTAATTTTAAAACTTTTTCAAAATTACTATTTTACAGCAGAATTATTAATTAATCTCATTAATTAATACTAATTAACCCTACACTAGGATCTAAATATGATACAACAGCATGTATTTAAATTTGAAATTCAAATTTGAATCAGTAAACGTTTTACAGTACTGTGTTCAGAACACATCACCTTTTGCGGGTAGTCGATCACCACAATCTGATCACCGTCAGAGGGTTTTGATCATCACGTCGCAGCCACCCAACTGTCTGGCCTTTGCGGATCATCCACACGAAGCTCCCGTCTGATCAGCTCCTCACGAATGCTAGTTCATGATTTCACCCTTTTGATGGCAGATGTTGATCGAACTCCTTCGATCGATGTGTGCCGACTTTTTGGATGCTCCGAATCATCTGCACAGTTACTTGAGAGGCTGATGGATCTCTCTCTAAATTTGGTGGACTCACGACACTCGTGGCACACCAATCTCACTTCCCGAACCCTAGGTAGAAACCCTAGGGTACACACCAAAAACCCTGCGCCCAATTTTCTCTCTTTTCTTTCTTTTTTCTTGGAAGGTTTTGGACCTTCACCTTGTGCAGAAGCCTTCCTCATGCCCCAAAGTTTCTCTACTAATTTTTTTATGCACGTCCCACCTTTCTCCTCTTTTTAAAACAACGTCGAACGTGTCTTATCCGCGTGAGAGGATAAAGACAAGAGGTTACACATTTGAATTCAAATCAAATTTGAATTCAAACGAAAACCAACTTATCCCTATCCTTTTGGGCGTGAGAAGAGAAGGGGCGTGGCTCTTTGTGCGTGGAAAAGTTTCACGAGAAACCTTTTCTCGTGTAAGTAATGTGGCACACAAAATGGATAAGGATGAAAGGGCAAGTGATAAGTTATCCATTCAAATTCAAACATGCTTTGAATTTGAATGGCTAACTAATTAATTTATCCATCCATATGGTGCACAAATGAGGATGTGGGGAAGGGTTTTACGTGAGAAAAATTTCACGAGAAGTTTCTTCTCGTGAATTTAAATGGGTGCAAGGAAGTTGGGTGACGCAGGGAATTTAAAACAAGGTGGTTTGATTCAAATTGAGCCAACCTAGTTTAAAATAGGTTGAGCACAATTAGACCAAATTAAACCCAACATAATTAGGCTTAATTAGGCTTAATAAAATCCTAATCAAATCAGGAATTAACTAAACCTAACCCCTGATCAAATCAGGGACTAAACCACCTTAGCGATTAGGTCAACATTTAACCTAATCGGGTCAATCCAAACTGAATCCAATTCAATTGGACTTGATCCAAAAATAATTACTCAATCAAATTGAGTTAATTAGTGATTAAATTACTAACTAAATCTCTCATAAATGTTGAGTCCAAATTTGATAGGCAATCAGGCATCAGAGACCATCGATATGAAACCCTGATCAAAGAGTTCAAATTTCAAATTCAAAATTCGAAATTCAAAATTTTGACCCCGGTACCCAAAATGTGTGGAACTCATGATTAGAGAATCCTAATTCTCAATCATAGAGTTCCAGATAGATAAGACTCATAATCAGCCATCAGATCAGAAAGGAACCTCTAATGTGTGTGACCCCGCAGGTTCGAACCTAAGCCGGTAGCACAGGAACCAATTTCTGTACTAATCGAAGTGACCATCTAGCAATGGTACCCGACGACCGGATAGGTCGAATAATCACAATCGCAACATTCAGAACCTACGTGAATATGGTTACCGTATAATTCATCCCTTTTGACCCCTGTGTTTAGGATGACTCAGAGTTAAACTGTCAACCCTGATCATATCATCCGAATCGTGCTCAACTCAATTAGTCCTGTGACTCCTCACTAGGACTACCCTGGCCAAGGTTTTGCTAAATTGAAACACGACTGTACACAGCTCCTAAACTGGAGTGGTCAATCCCATCTTGACACATGCACCGACAAGTCAAGTACTTGACTACACCCAGCAACCTTCCGTCACTGAATTAGAAATTTAGGTAGTCCAGTGCCTAAGTGCAGTGAGTTGCTCGCAAGTCACCGTGGCGGTCTCAGGTCGGAGGGACATTTATACCCATATCCCATCGGAGCAAATCTTGACAGCAGAAATAGCTCCAGAGTTGGTCACGTTCAGTGCAAATGTACCATTACATCTCACCTGTATGCCATACCAGTGTCTCCACACTCTTTGGTTATGAGGACAACCAACCCATATGGCACACAACGACCTATGCTCGATAAATATTATCGTCCTTGGTAACAATGTATCATTTGGTCGCGAACATGTTTAAGGACTAAATGACAAATCCTCCTTTGTCGAGTCTAAATAGTCCTAAGGACTTCACCACAACACAGGAGTTCATTAGAAGATGAAACATTTGTGATGAAAAAATACCAAAATAACTTTTATTTATTTATAATTCATGTACTAATACAAAAGGAGCACAACCGTCAACAGGCTGACGATTGGCTTTGGGACACTATTCCCAACATCACCTAACCACCATTAGAGAGACACTTCCAAGTCTTCATATGATGAGTGATAATTTCATTAGTCAACAAGCACCAGGCCTTTGGGTCTGCAATGATTATTGAGTTAATGGACTCATTATCAAACACCTTAATGGGAGGCTATGATTCAGTTATCTCCATAGCTTTATCATTTTAAGGACCTAATAATTTTAGAGGATTTAAATAATTTAGAGGATGAGGTCAGATGAACCAGCTTATCATGATCCTCCCACTGGCTTCACCAAGTCAGCTTAAGGGAGACCATTAAAAGGGCTGGTCTAGGAGCACCTAAATCAGTCACACTGATTTACCTAGCTGACATGGGTCAGCTCGAATAGTCAAGTGATCCGATCAAAATATAATTTCACCAAGAGGCCAGGTAAGTTCGATTAGTGGGAGGGTCTGCCAAAGCTTGCCTTAGACACCATCAGAAATGGCCAGGTAAGCGGGCTCCCAATTAAAAACCACCGGTCTGGTTTACCTTAGACACCAGCTGGTTTAATTAGTTTCGATTAGATCAACCTAACAGTTCGTGCTAGACCGCTTAGCCAAGAATCAAGTTCATTTGGTTCTCGTTAAAGACATGGACTTGACCCACTACAACTATTGTAATTGATCTAGAGAATCCTTGACCTAATCTAAGACAACGATTGATTAGATTTAGTCAATTCTCTAATTAAGTCCATCTTCAATCTAACCATAGGTCTAACCCAATTAATGGACCTAATTCCCGCTAACCCATTAACTCAATGTGTTATGGTTTGTGTCTTAGGTTCTTCAATTCACAATCCTAGAACCTATTCAAACAACTTCTTAATTCTTAATTAAGTTTTAGGCTGAGGGTTGGGTTCGACTTTTCAAAAAATAATTTTTATATTTGTAAAATAATTTTACAATATGATTCTACCAACCATATTGCATGTTTGATTCATAATCAAGATACAAGTGAAATAAACATGAAACTACTTTAGATCTAATCTAAACAGGTTCATGTAATTGAAACAATTTCAACTTTAAATAATTTCTTTGCACAAAAATTATTAACAAAGAGATTTTATTTCAGATTTAAATATCTTTTAAATCTAACAAATCATAAATTTAATCTAAATTATATCTAACAAATTTATGATTAAAGATAGATCTACACAAACTAGGACAACCTTTGCACTGTAAGGGGTAAACCTTACAGCAGGACAACCTTGCAGTTTGTGATTGATCTAAAATTTTAATTTCAGATTTAATAATCATATTATAAATTAGATCTAATATAAGAAATAATCTAAGCATGTATAAATAATCATGTAATAAAGAACCTAGGCTCTGATACCAATTGTAGGAACCTTATCTAGGGTTTCAGGGTTAGATCTTGAAACTTTTTCAAGATCATACAGCGGAAGACTAAAATAAATCAAAATTTATTTTTTAAAATCAGAGAATCCCTAGATCTAAGATCTTATTACATGATTATTACATTGCATTAAATCAGAAATTAAAATATATAAATATAGCATGAACCACATGTTGATCATATCAACATGTTTCTATACCACATCTAATGTATGTATTAAACAATAGATCAGATCTATTACCTTGCAAGTTAGACGTTCTAACCTCACTGATCCGGGCTTAAGGATGATGTTGCAAGCCGCACATATGTTCGACCTCTAGGAGTCATCCACACGAGCCCACGAATCTCGATCAGAAGTCCTGCTTCAGAAAATCAGCACAGTATGCTAGTACTGCGCTGATCCTTCTTTGATGGTTGATCAGGTGCCTCCTTATTCTTGATTTGGACTCTTCCAAAGATGGAAAGTAAAAGGAGGAGTTTCAGATCTGAGACGCTCTCAGAAAACTCAAGATGGAGGGAGGAAAGATATGAAAACAAAAACCCTAGAAGAAGACCCTCTTCTTCTTCACGTTTTTCTCTCTAGACACCCAAACTTGCATCTTTTATATCTCCACGACCCAAAGGTATTTCTCTCTGATTTTTGGATGGCACAAAGGTCTCTCAAATCTCTAACTTTCCTTAAAATTTTATAAAGAAACTCATCTTATATAGAGAGATATGATAGAGTCCTTGTCTAGGTCAAATACCTAGTCAAGGCTTATCCAAACATGGCAAGTTAAGGGACGCCCAACTCTTGAGCACCTCCTTCATATTTTTGTGCATGGATTACCAGAAAAAGGTGCACAATGTATACACTAAAAGCTATAAAAATTTTAAAAAAAAATTTGGATAAATTCGGTGCAAAATTGAAAGAGTTTTGGATTTCTAAAACTCTATCTCATAGAATTCGAAATCCAAACTTAGTCCTTTTAGATTTG
The DNA here is from genome assembly GCF_000442705.2 of Elaeis guineensis. Lineage (NCBI taxonomy): Eukaryota > Viridiplantae > Streptophyta > Magnoliopsida > Arecales > Arecaceae > Elaeis > Elaeis guineensis. Next base: position 104,101,657 of record NC_026000.2, on the reverse strand, counting down.
ATCCAAACCACCTTCCATGTAAGAAAGAAGAGAGGAGACATTTTGTGAATGTGGGAGAGATCTGGGAGAGGGCTTTTGTCACAAAAAATAAGTGGAGATTGGCGTTGAATAAGAGAGAGGGCGTGGAGAAGGCTTATGTGGCGCCAGGTGGAATCCTAGTCTTACTAGGATTTTGTCTTATGACTTGTTTTAATTTGGTTTCCCAAACCAAATCAAATCAAAATTAGATCAACCCAATTAAAATAGGTCTTAACCCAATTAAAACTTAATTTAATCAGATTAAATTAGATTTAAATCTGATTTAATTTTCTAATCAAATTAGAAATTAGATTGACCCAAGTCCTAGTTGAACTAGGACTAGTTTTTCCTTGCACTTGGCTTATCCAATAAACCAATTGGACTTGATCCAATCAAGCCCAAACCAAATCTAATTAAATCATATTTAATTAGACTTAATCTTAGCCCATTGGCTTAATCAAATTAAGCCAATCAGCAATCGAATCGCTAATAGATTCTCCTGCAACACTTGCACTAGGTTAAATGTCAATCGTATTGATCATTTAACCCTAGAACGATTCTAAATCGTTGATCAACCATCTGATCGGATCATGAACTCTAATGTGTGTGACCTCATAGGTCTGAACCTAAGCTGGTAGTATAGGAATAAATTCTTATACCAATCGAAGTGACCATCTAGCAATGGTACCTGACGATCGGATAGGTCGAATGTGTAGAACAACATCCTTAGAACCCATGCAGATATAGTTTTCATATAATTCATCCCCTTGACCAAAATGATCATAGGACACCCCAGAGTTTAACTGTCAACTCTGATCAGGTTGTCCACATTGTATTTCAAAATATCAAATCCATCTGATGGATTACCCTGGCCAAGGTTTTGCTAAATTGAAATACAGCGACTCATTTTTCTCCAACTCTTGGAGTGGTCAATCCCATCTCGATTACACTCTGACTTCGCAAGTACTTGACTGTGCCCAGAAGCCTTCCATCCCTGAATTAGAAATTCAGTTAGTCCAGTACCAAAGCACAGTGAGTTACTTGCAAGTCACTGAGGCGATCTCATATCTAAGGGACACTTATACCTATATCCCATCAGAGACATTCTCGACAGCAGAATACTCTGGAGTTGGTCACGTTCCATGATGATGTATCCTTACATCTCATCTGTATGCCATACCAGTGTCTCCACACTCCTTGGTTAAGAGGACAACCAACCCATATGGCCTACAGCGACCTATGCTCGATAGAAGCTGTCGTCCTTATTAACAGCTTATCATTTGGTCGTGAACAATTTTAAAGACTAATCGATAAATCCTCTCTTTATCGAACTTAAATAGTTCTAAGGACTTCATCATAACAACGGAGTTCATTAGAAGATGAAAGCTTATGATGAAGATGCCAAATATATTTTATTTATTAACAAATCAATTACAATACTTGGTTGCTCAACCGTCAACAGCTTGACGATTGGCTTTTTGGGACATAATTCCCAACAGGTAGCTACACCGAGAGGTTCATCTTTAGTTTTGATGGGTTGCCACCATATACTGTTAAGTATCACTGGTGGATTTTGGGAGCAATTAGAATGATCTTGATGATCGATCATTCTAATTGTCTGAATCAGAAGAGTTTTGATCCATCGAAAGGAGTTTCGATGATGTCGATGATGAGATCATGACATGTCTCATTACTATATGGAATTGAACCTAACTAGGTCACACAAACTAGGGTTAGGGTCTGGATGTCATCAATTGGACTAATCCAATTGATTTGGATAAGATCCAATTAGGTTCAAGGAAATCGTGCTAGCACACGATTGAGCCTAACTTTCTCCTCGTGTAATCTTTTCTGTCTCTACTGAGCCAAATGTGATTTGACTCATCCAGAGAACCTTGAAAAGATTTTTCTCAATCTAAATGAATCTTGTCCAGCTAAGAAAAAGTTTGTCTTAATTCATGAGATAAATTTAAGACAAGCACCTGCTAATTCCTATCACCTACCAATTTTATTTTAGGACATTTGTCAAAAGTTGACATATGGGTCTTAAATTGAAGGCCACTTGGCAAGAGTTTGTTGGAGGATTTTTGTGGAGCCAAACCACATCAAATTGGGTGCCATAATCAGATTATGGTGCGAGCCCAATTGGATGAAGTGGGCATCCCAAGTGGATAAGGTTGGAGAGTCTTGATAAGATTGGACTCTTTGGCGCCAACCTCTCTTTGTCCTTATCTAGTGTTGGCACCAACTTTGAGATAGAAGCTTGGGTTCTTATCTGATGTGATCAGATGACATCAAGCAACCAATCAAAATTTTTTCAAAATTTATTAGAATTTTTTGATTGGTTGAATGATGTGGCACTGCGCAGCATACAGGGTCTATATAAACCCTTCTGCACCTAGGATTTTAGAGAGAAGTTGTTTTATGCACAAAACCCAATAGCTGCCACCCCCTCCCTTCTTCTCCATGTCCTCCCTACTCTCCTATCTCCCCTCTTCATGTCCAAGGAGTTGGACGTTCATCTGGTGCAAGAAAAAGGCATGGTGATGCCTGGAACAGGAAGGTTGCAGGACATCTTCGATAGGCTGCTGCTCCAACTTCAGAAGAAGTTCTGAAGTACTTTCAAATCAGATAGAGATATGATTTTTGGAGCATAGATTCATGAGGAGAAGATATTTTAGGTCCTGCCTGAGTGGATACCGATAGAGGCCAAACGCTTGCGTGGCTATATTAGAACCTCGGGCTGTGCTGAGATCATCTACAGGGTAATCAGATTGCCCTTGAGGTATGTCTATACTTCTCATACTTTTAGATTTAATTTTAGATTTTAAATATCAGATAATAAAATTAGATCTAATAGACATTAGATCTAAAATAGCATAGGATAAAATTTTTTAAATTATTTCACCCCAGATTTGATGAAATCTGGAAGATCCTACAAAGGAAAAATACGATTTTTCTTTCAATATAGTCTGAAGGTTTTACATCCATAGATGAGTCCAAAGTGTGCAAGCTTTAGAGATCCATCTATGGATTGAAGCAAGCATCTATGAGTTGGAACATACATTTTGATAAGATTATCAGAACGTATGGCTTCATTAGGAATGGAGAAGAACCCTGCATTTACAAATGGATAAATAACTCTGTGGTTATATTCCTTGTTCTGTATATGGATGATATTCTTTTAATCGAAAATGACATCTCTGTATTACAAGGAATAAAAATTTAATTATTATCTCAGTTCTCTATGAAGGACCTAGGAGAAGCATCCTACATCCTTGGGATGAAGATCTATAGAGATAGATTGAAAAAATTACTTTGATTGTCTCAGTCCACATACATAGACATAATGCTGAAGTGGTTTAGCATGGAGAATTTCAAAAAAGACTATCTTCTAATAGACCATAGAATTTCTTTCTCGAAGAGGGATTGTCCGACAACTCCTCAAGAGAAAGAGTGCATGAGTAGAATTTCATATGCTTCAGCAGTGGATTCTATAATGTACGCTATGATATGTATAAGATCAGACATGGCATACTCATTAGGAGTAGTGAGTAGATACCAGTCTAATCCAGGAGATTCTTACTAGAAGATCGTAAAGACCATCCTTAAGTATTTGAGAAATACTAAGGACTAGTGGCTTGTTTATGGTGAAACTGACTTGAAACTAGTGGGGTTCACCGACTCTAGCTTTTGATCAAACCATGACGATAGCAAGAGTACATCGGGATATGTTTTTATCCTGAATGATAGAGCAATATATTAAAAAAATTTCAAGTAGCACACCATGGCTGACTCTGTTTGCAAGGTGGAGTATATCACGGTATTCGATATTGCAAAGAAAACTGTATACCTATGAAAGTTTATCGATGAGCTTAGAGTGGCACCCTCCGTTGATGGCCCTATCTTGTTATATTGCGACAGCACTGAAGCCATTGCTCAAACCAAAGAGCCAAAGTTCCATCAGCGCACCAAGAATATTCTACACCGCTACCACCTAATCCAAGAGATCATGGATCGAGGTGACGTTGATCTTCAGAAGATCGATGAAAAGGAAAACTTAGCCAACCCATTTACTAAAGCTCTCAGAATCAAGGAGTTCGATGATCACAAGTCGAAGATGGATGTATGATACTGTACCGATTGGCTTTAGTCCAAGTAAAAATTATTGGAAATTATGTCCCAAAGCCAATCATCAGTCTGTTGATGATTGTGCTCATATTTATAAAATATATATAAATTTTTATTAATAAAAATTATTTGATTTTTTATCACATTTTATCCATCTTTTTTGAACTCCTGTGTTGTGATGAAATTCTTAGGACTATGTTTAATCGACAAAGGAAGATTTATCGTTTGGTCTTTAAAATATGTTCATGACCAAATGATATGCTGTTAATAGGATGATTGTGATATCGAGTATAGGTCATCATGTATCATATAGATTGGTTGTCCTCTTAATCAAAGAGTGTAGAGACACTGGTATGACATGCAGGTAGAATGTAGGAGTACATTTACACCGAACATGATCGTTTATCGAGTACCTACTATCAAGAGTAGCTTGTGAAGGGTATGGGTATATGTGTCCCTCCGATCTGAGATCACCACAATGATTTATAAGCAATTCACTGTACTTTGGTACCAGACCATCTAAATTTTTAATTCAGTGATAGAAGGTCACTGGGTGCAGTCAAGTACTTATCAAATCGCTGTGTGAGTCAAGATGTAATTGACCCCTCTGAATAAGTAGGAGTTATGCATCAATGTATTTCAATTTAGTAAAACCTTGATCAAGATAATCCATGTGATGGATTTAAAAGGTTGAAATACAATATGGTTAACTATTTTAGGGTTGACAATCAAATCCTAGGTCACCTTGAGCATTAGGATCAAAGAGATGAATTATATGGTAACTATACGCTAGAAGCTTCTAGAATGTTGTTTTGCAATCTTTCGGCCTATTCGGATGTCGGATCCCATTGCTAGATGGTTACATCGATTAGTATAAAAAATTATTTTTATGCTACCAACATAGGTTCGAACCTATAAAGTTACACACATTAAAAGATTCAGTCAGATTAGATGGCTGAAGAGTCCAATTGGATTGGGACTCTAGTGTAGGTCCCACTAGATTGGGACTCTGGAGGAGAGTCCCACTAGACTGGGACTCTACTATTAATGAAGAATTTATTAGTAATTAGATTGCTAATTGACTCAATTTAATTAAGCAAAGAGCTTTGGATTAACTATAATTGAATTAGATTCAGTTTGACATAGATTGGGTTTGATTTGATCAAGCCTAATTGTAAGAAAAATTTATTCCTGATTTGATCAGGACTTGGGTTCAGCTAATTCCTAATTGGATTAAAAATTTATTGAGATGATTAAGTTCCTAATTAGATTAGGCTCCTTTCTCTCATTGAGTTCAAAATAGAATTGATTTGGTTTAGAATCAAATTGAAAATGAAGAATCCCAGCCAGCAGGGACTCTATCTTTCTCTCTTATGCCACCCTGGACCCATGCCTCTCTTCTCAATGCCAAAAGGGTTTTGGCATATGATTTTTGGGTATGAGGAGAGAGGGCATAGATAGGGTGGGCAGCAAGCATGATGAGTCATGGCCCTTATCTCCTTTCAAATTTGAATGCAATCCGAATTAAAGATAAGAAGATAAAAAAGAAAGAGTTCCATTTAAATTGGAAATGTGGGTGGCGCCAAGATTAATTTTCTCATGTGTGTTAGAATTTTTGGAAGCCATGAGAAAGCTCTAATTTCTTTCTCATGCCATCACAAAAATTAACATAATATGGGATGCCCCATATAGTGGTTGGCGTGGAGAATGTTGGCGCCCTCTCTTGACCCAAATCCCTAATGCCCTATTATAAAAGAGGGGTCCAATAGTTGGATGCCCCATATGGTTTCCAGTTAAAAATTATTTCTTCTCCATAGCCTCTCTCGTTCTTCTCTTCCTCCTTTGATTCTTCTTCCCCTCTAGAGCATCTAAGAGATCAAAAGAAGAAGAGAAAGATCTGCCTTCAAAGATCCTTGTGAGCTAGCACTCTTGAGGAGCCTAATCTGCAATCGGTCTTCGTGTGGACGATCTATAGAGGTTGGATATCTTTGTGCAGCTGCGAGCAACCTGAAGGAGCACATATCCACATGATAGACTAGTAGGGATCAGTAGATTATTGTTCGGTAATGGTTTCTGAACTTGTTAGATCAGTTTTCATTAGATCTAAGGGTTAGATTTAATATAGAGCATCGATATGATCGATGCTGATTTTTATTTTCAGATCTTTATATCATACTAAATCATATTATAGATCTTGGCATAGTAGTCTAGATTAGATCTTATGTATGTAAATTAGATTAAAGTGTATAATCTCAGATGATCCACTATAAAAATTTTAAAATTGCATGCATAGTACTGTTCTACTTTTCCTTCAAGTAAGACATATTATGATCTCTATCATATTTATCACTAAAATCTCTTTCAGTGGGTCGAAACAATTTCACTCTAACTCAAAAAAGATCATTGATCCAAAACGATCCTATTTAGCTCTCACAATCCACCAGTAATATTTAGCAATATGTTGTGGCAACCTAGCGAACCAAAATAGAGCCTCTAGGTATAGTTAATGTATGATACAGTCCCTCTATCGTGAGTTCCGACTAGATGGCAAGTCATGGATAAATCATCAAATCTCATCATCAGTCATATGATAAATCCGATTAGCTTAAGTCCAATAGTGATTTTAATTAAAAAATTTTTCTATTAATCATATTGCTATGGCCATAGACTTGTAGACTCAGCTTCTCAAATATCATAGGACTGCTCCTCTCTATCAAGATCGATAGATCCCATATAGATGCACATGACACTCGTATAGCTCAACCAACTGAAGCCAACATCCATTACAAAAATACATAATCGAGTTAATATTTATATGTAGGCAAACTACAGCAGTCTTACTGTGAGCAACTGTGACACCATAGGTCAAAGGACCAATCATACAACTACAATATCAAGATAATTACTGACGATCGAATAGAAATTCATATGATCTCTCATATGGTCATGCTCAGTACTAGTTATTTTCTAACAACTACCCAAACTTTTCACTCAATGTCACTACACTATAGATTAAAGACTCATCTACCTTGAAGAAAGTGAACCATATGCCAGTCTATCTAGAAGGATCACCATCCCCATGACTATCCTATGATCGGGAGTGATTTAGGAATCGATCATACATATCTCTAATTCTTAATATTTGAGAATATATATCGTAATATCAATTCTAAAAATGATTCAAAGATACATAACACTCGAATAAAAAAAAAAACTTATCTTTTATTAAATAAATCAATAATTTAAGTATAAATATGTGTCATAGAATAAAAATATATCAGCTAACAATTAGTTTCTAGAGCATACATCTAATAATTTCTCACTTAGACTAAAGCCAATTGGCCATTAATCTAAGCCCTATCTTCTCCAGATGAGCTTCCAATTTAGGCTGGCTCAACTGCTTGTTAGTGGGTCTGCCACATTATCCACAGAGTCTACTCTTCGCACCTCGACATATCACTTCTCAAAGTAGTCGCATATGATATGGAACCACCATTCGATGTGATTTGATTTTTGATAAGACCGGGGCTCCTGAGCAAGTGCTATGGCTTCATTATTGTCGCAGTATAGTAGTATGGCATCCGATGTCATTACACTAAGTTCTAAGATAAATTTTTGAACCAAAAGCTTTCTTTTGCAGCATCCGAAGTGGCGACACACTCAACCTCTATGGTCGAATCTGCGATGATGCTCTGCTTGGAATACTTCCAGCTGACTACACCATCATTGCATACGAACACATACTCTGATGTAGACTTTCTATCATTAGGATCCGACATGAAGTTTGAATCTGTATAACCCTCAATCCATAATTCAGGTGCTCCTCCAAAGATCAAGAGCAGATCCTTAGTCCTTCGTAAGTACTTAAGGATATTCTTCACAGCTATCTAGTGCTCCTTGTCTGGATTCCACTGATACATGCTCATGACACTCACAGCAAGAACAATATCAGGTCGAGTATATAGCATGGCGTACATGAGGCTCTCAATCGCTGAAGCATAAGGAATCCTACGTATGCACTCGATCTCCTCAAAAGTGCTAGGTTATATCATCTTAGAGAGTCAAATATAATACCTAAGGTATAGCAAATTTCTTTTGAAGTTTTTCATGTTGACTGCTTCAGCACCTTCTCTATGTATAGCTTTTGTGATAGACCGAGCATCCTTTTAGATCTATCTGTTGGAAATGTATCCCAAAAAGCCAATCGTCAAGCTGTTGACGGTTGAGCAACCAAGTATTGTAATTGATTTGTTAATAAATAAATATATTTGGTATTTTCATCATAAGCTTTTATCTTCAAATGAACTCCATTGTTATGATGAAGTCCTTAGGACTATTTAGATTTGATAAAGAGAGAATTTATCGATTAGTCCTTAAAATAGTTCACGACTAAATGATAGGCTGTTAATAAGGACGACAGCTTCTATCGAGTATAGGTCGCTGTAGGCCATATGGGTTGATTGTCCTCTTAACCAAAGAGTGTGGAGACACTGGTATGGCATACAGGTGAGATGTACTAGTACATCATCATGGAACGTGACCAACTCCAGAGTATTCTGCTGTCGAAAATATCTCTGATGGGATATAGGTATAAGTGTCCCTTAGACCTGAGATTGCCTCAGTGACTTGCAAGCAACTCACTGTGCTTTGGTACTGGACTAACTGAATTTCTAATTCAGGGATGGAAGGCTTCTGGGCATAGTCAAGTACTTGCGAAGTCAGAGTGTGATCGAGATGGGATTGACCACTCCAAGAGTTGGAGAAGAATGAGTCGCTGTATTTCAATTTAGCAAAACCTTGCCAGGGTAATCCATCAGATGGATTTGATATTTTGAAGTTCAATGTGGACAACCTGATTAGAGCTGATAGTTGAACTCTGGGGTGTCCTATGATTATTTTGGTCAAGGAGATGAATTATATGAAAACTATATCTGCATGGGTTCTAAAAATGTTGTTCTACACATTCGACCTATCCGGTCGTCGGGTACCATTGCTAGATGATCACTTTGATTGGTACAAAAATTTATTCCTGTACTATCGGCTTAAGTTTGGACCTATGAGATCACACACATTAGAGTTCATGATCTGATCGGATGGTTGATCAATGATTAAGAATCGTTCTAGGGTTAAATGATCAATACGATTGACATTTAACCTAGTGCAAGTGTTGCAGGAGGATCGATTAGCAATTCGATTGCTAATTGACTTAATTTGATTAAGCCAATGGGCTAAAATTAAGTCTAATTAAATATAATTTAATTAAATTTGGTTTGGGCTTGATTGGATCAAGTCCAATTGGTTTATTGGATAAGCCAAGTGCAAGGAAAAACTAGTCCTAGTTCAACTAGGACTTGGGTCAATCTAATTTCTAATTTGATTAAAAAATTAAATCAGATTTAAATCTAATTTAATCTGTTTAAATTAGGTTCTTAATTGGGTTAAGACCTATTTTAATTGGGTTGATCTAAATTTTGGTTTGATTTGATTTAAAAAACCAAATTAAAACAAGTCATAAGATAGAATCCTAGTAAGACTAGGATTCCACCTTGCGCCACAAAGCCTTCCCCACGCCCTCTCTCTCATTCAACGCCAATCTCCTCTTATTTTGTGTGACAAAAGCCCTCTCCTAGGTCTCTCCCATGTTCACAAAATATTTCCTCTCTTCTTTCTTACATGGAAGGTGGTTTGGATCAAATCAAAGAGGAATAAGTTTGGATTTCGAATTCTATGAGATAGAGTTTTAGAAATCCAAAACTCTTTCAATTTTGTACCAAATTTTTTTTATAATTTTTATGGCTTTTAGTGTACATATTGTGCACCCTTTTCTGATGATTCATGTATGAAAATAAGGAGGAGGTGCTCAAGAGTTGGGTGCCCCTTATCTTGCCATGTTTGGATAAGCCTTGACTAGGTATTTGACCTAGACAAGGACTCTATTATATCTCTCTGTATAAAATGAGTTTCTTCATAAAATTTTTGAAGAAGATAGATATTTGAGATCCCTTTGGGCCATCCAAAAATTAGAGAGAAATACCTTTGGGTCATGGATATATAATAGACACAAGATAGGGTGTCTAGAGAGAGAAACGAGAAGAAGAAGAGGGTCTTCTTCTAGGGTTGTTTGTTTTCATATCTTTCCTCCCTCCATCTTGAGTTTTCTAAGAGCATCTCAGATCTAAAACTCCTCCTCCTACTTTCTATCTATGGAAGAGTCCAAATCAAGAAGAAGGAGGCACCTGATCAACCATCAAAGAAGGATCAGCGCAGTACTAGCATACTGTGCTGATTTTCTGAAGCAGGACTTCTGATCGAGATTCGTGGGCTCGTGTGGATGACTCCTAGAGGCCGGATGCATGTGCGGCTTGCAACATCATCCTCAAGCCCGGATCAGTGAGGATAGAACATCTAACTTGCAAGGTAATAGATCTGATCTATTGTTTAATACATACATTAGATGTAGTATAAAAATATGTTGATATGATCAACATATAGTTCATGCTGTATATATATATTTTAATTTTTGATTTAATGTTATATAATAATCATGTAATAGAATCTTAGATCTAAGAATTCTCTGATTTTAGAAAATAAATTTTGATTTATTTTAGTCTTCCACTGTATGATCTTGAAAAAGTTTCAAGATCTAACCCTGAAACCCTAGATCTGATTCCTTCAATTGGTATCAGAGCCTAGGTTCTTTATTACATGATTATTTATACATGCTTAGATTATTTCTTAGATTAGATCTAATTTATAATCTAATTATTAAATCTAAAATTAAAATTTTAGATCAATCACAAACTGCAAGGTTGTCATGCTGTAAGGTTTACCCATTACAGTGCAAAGGTTGTCCTAGTTTGTGTAGATCTATCTTTAATCATAAATTTGTTAGATATGATCTAGATTAAATTTATGATTTATTAGATTTAAAAGATATTTAAATCTGAAATAAAATCTCTTTGTTAATAATTTTTGTGCAAAAAAATTATTTAAAGTTGAAATTATTTCAATTACATGAACCTGTTTAGATTAGATCTAAAGTAGTTTCATGTTTATTTTACTTGTATCTTGATTATGAATCAAACATGCAATATGGTTGGTAGAATTGAAAGGTTTTAATGCAATGGCGGAAGCATGGATTTCAAAACAATTATTATGAAATCATAAAATTAAAACCTAACTCCAAGATCACCTTATCAGAAATTAAACCATATAATATGCATTAATATCAAATAAAAGATATAGAAACATACCTCTTATCGCTAAACCCTGATTTGTGCTTAGTTGCCGGCAGCAATCTGTTTGAGTTTCCATCAGGTGCCCACGTGTTCACCCTCCAACGTTGATCCACACGAGGACTCGATCGACTCTCTAGCACTTATTAAAAAATACTCTGCAATTAAATTTTGATTTATCAGAATTTAAATTTAATTTGGGCAGAACCTCCTTTCTTGGATTTGCTGTCACACTATTGGACCTTTTCTTCCCTTTCTTTCTTGCTCCTTGTCTCCTTAATTTTTATTCTAATTTTATAAGCCTTTTGGAAGATTTTTTGTCCTTTATCAGGACCTTATCTAGGCTAGAGAGAAGGAATAAAGAAAATTGGACAAGCAGAGCCTCTTGTAAGAAAGAAAGAAGATTTCTGAATACCCAAGACTCCTCGGCGTGCACCCCTATTTATATTGCACGTAAAGGTGCAATCTAAAACATCTCACGCCCTCTTACAAATTATCTCACACCTCTTGTCTATTTCTCACACCCCATAAGTTAAGAAATGCCATGTGTATATCAAAATTGGGTTGAAGAGATGCCTTATTTCAGAAAGACTCTTCGATCTTAACTTACGGTGTTCAGATGAGAAGTCACGAAGCTTCTCTTATTGGCGCCATCAACCCATGCCTTTGGATCTGAAAGGAAGCCCATCCAATGGTCAAGATATATGGCACCAATTTGAAGAATGGTGCAAGAGATTAATGGGCGTGGATAATTTAAAACTTATCTCCCCATTTGAAATTTCAAAGGGGCGCTTCCGAGAGGTGGCGCATGGATTTAATCCTTATCCTTTTCTTAATTCTTCTACGATGAGTTTAATACTCAGAAGGACTCTTAGGCACCTCCTAAGATATCTGAAATACATTTGTAGAATAAAGGTTATGGAGAAAAATAGGATAGACCTTATCTAAAGGTGGCGCCAACTCCATCCATGCGCCATGTGGCTCATGCGCATGGATTTAAATCCACACGCCAAGAGAGAGACTCTTAGGCATGTGGTTCCCTAGTTTCTGGCACCCAACAGCAAGCCCAATTAAAACACTTCGAACCCACTTCAAGACCAAATCCAATTTGGCTCAAATTGGTTCTAAATTAGCCCAAATCGGAACCCGATTCGAATTCGATTCGAATCTAAATGCTAGGGTTTGCAACATGTGCTAGCATGTTCAACTTGCAAACATGGTTTAATCAAATTAAACCCATGATCAATTCCCTTTGTGTGTGACCCATTGGATTCCACATCTAGCTAGCAGTGAGTCCAGGTGTAATTTAAACTAATTTGGTTAGAACACAATCTAGTCGATTTAGGTCAAATCAAGCTGAACCATTTTGATCAATCAGAACAGCTTTTAATTAATGATCAAATTAAACTCTTTAATTCGATCAAACTCACAAGACATAATTGATGTCTAGCAATGTATCATGTCTACCTAGTAGATATGGAATTTTGGTGGAAATACCAAAAATACCCTTCAGTGAAAATTACCGTGCAACTTGATCTTACGATCATCCTGCATCCCGAATATAAGTTTGGGTATGAAAAAATATCAAACCCAATTTTATATTCATATTTCTCTTGATCAAATAATAATGATTCGATTTATAAAATATTAGAAACCATTTCTAATTTTTTCATAATGCTTTGATCAAAGTCTTCCTGAATCATTATTTGATTGAAGCAGATAGGATGCGATCTCCTCTTACTAGGAGCGATCATTTCCATATTGACCTACTCACAACCTTCATAAGCAATCCATCATATCTAAACATCCCGTACATGATTAAATCATGAATTAGTATGATCCAAAATATGGATTCATGCTTATAAGGTTCTATGGCAGTCTCAGGTCAAAAGATTTACATGCACAATTCCCACTATAAGAAAAAATCTGTTGACATGTAGATAAGACTCCATCAGATATTCTTTAATTGGATCAATTCAGTGAATTCATTCTCTAATGAATACTTACATCCTTATATTAGTATCATACAGAAGTAATTGTGAGATTAATTACCCTCTCTACCGAGCATACACAGGATGTACCAGTCTTATCGAAAATATTGATCCCCTACTCAATGTTCCATCGACTAAGAATATTTAAAATTAGAGTTTTAAGGTTTTAGGTCTCACTCGGTATGATCGCATCATAACCCTAAAATCATAGCTGTTATAGCCCAAAACAAAAAAAAAAAAAAAAAAAACAGAGCAACCGGGAAGAAGACTCCCGGTAGGAGTCTTCTTCTCCGACGAGTCCCGAGCAAATTAGGACTCCTAGGACCCCTCGGAGTCCTAGGGTGCTCTATAAGAAGACCCCCTCCCTCTTGAGACCGATCATTGGCCTCCTCCCTCTCTCTTTCTCTCCATTTTTCTCGATCGAAGGCCGCAGACACCCTTTGATTTCTCGCCGTGATTGCCGCCGACGAGGTCTCCGGAGGTTGAGGTAAGTTTTCCTCTTCCTCCCCTCTTTCTTCTCCTTCCTCCCCGTGCATTTGTGCGTGGCTGCCGGCGACGAAAGTCGCCGATTTCCGATCGGGAAAGACACCCTATTTTTTTGAGCTCTTTTCCTTGAATTTTTCGGCGCCGGTGATCGGAATTGATCGCCGGCCACCCTCCTCTGTGACCGGGGGAGTGATTCCCGTCGGCCGTCGGCCTCCGCCGTGGCGGCCGTGGCCCGAACGACCGGTCAAGGCCGGAGAACCCCCACCGTCCCCTGTTCGGCCTGGAAGGAACCAAGGAAAAAGAAAAGAAGAAAAAGAAGAAAAAGAAAAAGAAAAAAAAAAGGAAAAAAAAAAGAAGAAAAAGAAAAGAAGAAAAAAAAAAGAAGAAAAAAAATAATAATAAAAATAAATAAATATATATATATATATGTATATATATATATATAAGTAAGTAAATAAATAAATAAATAAATAAATAAAAAATTGAAATTGATGAGAGAGAGTTTCTCTCTCTTCTCTCTCTTCTTTCAGACTGAACCCTGATTTTCTCTCTCTAGAATTGGACTTTCTCTCTCTACTTTTTCTCTCTAGAATTTTCTCTCTCTAGCCTATTTCTCTCTCTTGATGGATTTTTCTCTCTCTAAAGTTATCCTTCTATGATTAGCGTAGTGGAAGGCTTCATCTGATGATTCTGATCGAGTTTAGAGACGAGTCTGATTTTAAGCGAGATTTTAATTTTAGAATTTATTAGATTTAATTTTGAATTAAATTAATGTAAAAATATAATTTTGGATAATAGGCACGGAAGAATCTTCTAGAAGTTAGTCGATCTATTCGTTCAGTGCTCCGTGAAAGGTAAGTAATGAATCATCTTCTCGAGATATTCTAGATTTATTCTGAAAATAAATAATTATTCTCTGAAATTATGCATGATTTATGAAATTATGTTTTGAAAGAAAAGTGCTTTTGAAATGTTATGGTATATCGATTTATGCACATGTTTAGTGAAAGATTATGATATATATTGTGGTACTAAGTATTTTGATATAGATCGGATTTATGCTCTCAGCCTAACTATGTTTCAGTGGACCCCGCCAATGGGGATTATACGTTGGTACTTTGTGGACCCTGCTAGTGGGGGTTGTGCGCTGGTATTTGTGGACCCTGCCAGTGGGGGTTGTACGCTGGTATTCTGTGGACCCCGCCAATGGGGGTTAAACGTTGGTCATAGTCAAGGCTGTTGAGTTACGAGTGTTTTTGAATCGAATCGGATTTATGAATATATTATATGTGAATATTTGAAAATATTGGATCTGCATTAAATCAGCATGAAATATATTTTTATGTTTTAATTGCAGCATTATTCTTGAAAATTATATAATATCTGAAATATCTGGTTGAGATATTTGTTACTTACTGGGCTGTCTAGCTCATTACCTTTCTTTCTATTTTTCAGATTCAGATAATTAATTTCGAGTGTGGAAAGAAATATTGGGACAGAGCTTTTAGAGGTGAGATTAGCATTGTCAACACTTAATTGAACTTAGATCTATTGTTTTATTGTTAGCAAAAATTTTATTGGATGTAAGACATTTGATTTAATTACTTGAATTACAGTTGAATAATAATTATTTGAATTTATTCTGCTGTGATGCATTGATATCGTGATGAGATGCCTTGCATGCTTATGGAGAGAGTTCTTCATGAGTATGCGGCGGTTGCCGCGACCCTCGATTCACGATCTCGGGTCGGGGGCGTGACAATTAATATGGTATCAGAGCATAAGTGGATAAATTATGACACATAGAATTTGACATAGTATGAGTGTAGGTGGGTAAACATTAGGAATATTGGGACGTTAGAGTATGAACACCATAAAAAAAAAAAAAATCCATCCTAACAAATAGATAAATGAATCTAATAAGGTTTTACTACTACAAGGTTACCATGCCTCCCCGTAGAATGACAAGAACTACTCAAGGAATTGCAAGAGAGACATCACAACCACAGGATGGTAGCACTCCCCATCTGACTAGTGGCACCCCTCAGGAGGAGGGAGTCGTAGATCCTAATGGGAGTACTTCGAAAGCACGTCAAGAACCAGATATGGCTCAGTTAATGCAACCCTAATCAGGATGGTACAAGCGCAACAACAAATGCAGCAGCAAATGTTTGAACAACAACAGATACAACGAGATACACAACAACATCAGCATCCACCACCACAACATGGAGAGCAACCAGTACAACGGAATAATATTTCAGAATTTAAAAAGCTTGCTCCTCCAGCTTTCAAGGGGACTACTGAACCTTTGGAGGCTGACAACTAGATAATGGAGATGGAGAAGGCTTTCGCTGTCCAAGAGTGTCTTGATGAAGAAAAGATTCGATATGCAGCTTATTTACTACAAGGAGAAGCATACAACTGGTGTCAGCGACTACAGCGCAAGCATGAACAAGACGGCGAAATACTTACTTGGGAAAGATTTCGAATTGCATTCTATGATCAGTATTTTCCTCGGAGTATAAGGATTCAGAAAGAGCAAGAGTTTATTTATTTGAAGCAAAAGGGTATGAGTGTGACTGAATATGAAGCAAAATTTACAGAGTTAGCAAAATTTGCTCCGAGATTAGTGGATGGTGAGCAAGAACGTGTTCACAAGTTTGAGATGGGACTGAGAACTGATATTCGAAAACAAGTGGTTCCATATGAATTGACAACTTATGCAGATGTGGTAAACAAAGCACTGATAATTGAAAGGGAAGTCAATGAAGAACGCATGGAAAGGGAAAGAAGGCAAAGAAAGAGAACACAATCAAATGATACCCAAGGGCAGAATAATAAAAACATCAAAAGATCAGCTAAGGGAGCAGTAGACAATAAGACTCAACAGATTGATGGTGAGCCGTGCTCCAGATGTGGCAAAAATCATGCAGACAAGGATTGCTATTGGAATATCGGTGCTTGTTTCAAATGTGGTCAGAAAGATCATAAAATTGCTAGCTGCCCACTAAATACTGAAAATCAAGCTGGCAAAAGAACTCATGAAGGACAAAATAAGGAGAGCGGAAAGATTTCTAAAACCCAGGGAAGAGTTTATGCGCTTACTCAACAGAATCCACAGGCTTCCAATACAATGGTAACAGGTATGAAAAATTTCGAGGACGAAATTTCTTTTTAGGGGTGAAGAATGTTATAGCCCAAAAAAAAAAAAAAAAAAAAAAAACAGAGCAACCGAGAAGAAGACTCCCGGTAGGAGTCTTCTTCTCCGGCGAGTCCTGAGCAAATTAAGACTCCTAGACCCCTCGGAGTCCTAGGGTGCTCTATAAGAAGACCCCCTCCCTCTTGAGACCGATCATTGGCCTCCTCCCTCTCTCTTTCTCTCCATTTTTCTCGATCGAAGGCCGCAGACACCCTTTGATTTCTCGTCGTGATTGCCGCCGACGAGGTCTCCGGAGGCTGAGGTAAGTTTTCCTCTTCCTCCCCTCTTTCTTCTCCTTCCTCCCCGTGCATTTGTGCGCGGCTGCCGGCGACGAAAGTCGTCGATTTCTGATCGGGAAAGACACCCTATTTTTTTGAGCTCTTTTCCTTGAATTTTCTGGCGCCGGCGATCGGAATTGATCGCCGACCACCCTCCTCCGTGACCGGGGGAGTGATTCCCGTCGGTCGCCGGCCTCCGCCGTGGCGGTGGTGGCCCAAACAGTCGGTCAAGGCCGGAGAACCCCCACCGTCCCCTGTTCGGCCTGGAAGGAACCAAGGAAAAAGAAAAGAAGAAAAAGAAGAAAAAGAAAAAGAAAAAAAAAACAAAAAAGAAAAGGAAAAAAAAAAGAAGAAAAAGAAGAAAAAAAAATAATAATAATAAATATATATATATATATATGTATATATATATATAAGTAAATAAATAAATAAATAAATAAATAAAAATTGAAATTGATGAGAGAGAGAGTTTCTCTCTCTTCTCTCTCTTCTTTCAGACTGAACCCTACTTTTCTCTCTCTGGAATTGGACTTTTCTCTCTACTTTCTCTCTCTAGAATTTTCTCTCTCTAGCCTATTTCTCTCTCTTGATGGATTTCTCTCTCTCTAAAGTTATCCTTCTAAGATTAGCGTAGTGGAAGGCTTCATCTGATGATTCTGATCGAGTTTAGAGATGAGTCTGATTTTAAGCGAGATTTTAATTTTGAGATTTGTTAGATTTAATTTTGAATTAAATTAATGTAAAAATATAATTTTGGATAATAGGCACGGAAGAATCTCCTAGAAGTTAGTCGATCTATTCGTTCAGTGCTCCGTGAAAGGTAAGTAATGAATCATCTTCTCGAGATATTCTAGATTTATTCTGAAAATAAATAATTATTCTCTGAAATTTTGCATGATTTATGAAATTATGTTTTGAAAGAAAAGTGCTTTTGAAATGTTATGGTATATCGATTTATGCACATATTTAGTGAAAGATTATGATATATATTGTGGTACTAAGTGTTTTGATATAGATCGGATTTATGCTCTCAGCCTAACTATGTTTCAGTGGGCCCCGCCAATGGGGATTATACGTTGGTACTTTGTGGACCCTGCCAGTGGGGGTTGTGCGCTGGTATTTGTGGACCCTGCCAGTGGGGGTTGTGCGCTGTTATTTCTGGACCCTGCCAGTGGGGGTTGTGCGCTGGTATTCTGTGAACCCCGCCAATGGGGGTTAAACGTTGATCATAGTCAAGGCTGTTGAGTTACGAGTGTTTTTGAATCGAATCGGATTTATGAATATATTATATGTGAATATTTAGAAATATTGGATCTGCATTAAATCAGCATGAAATATATTTTTATATTTTAATTGCAGCATTATTCTTGAAAATTATATAATATCTGAAATATCTGGTTGAGATATTTGTTACTTACTGGGCTGTCTAGCTCATTACCTTTCTTTCTATTTTTCAGATTCAGATAATTAATTTCGAGCGTGGGAAGAAATATTGGGACAGAGCTTTTAGAGGCGAGATTAGCATTGTCAACACTTAATTGAACTTAGATCTATTGTTTTATTGTTAGCAAAAATTTTATTGGATGTAAGACATTTGATTTAATTACTTGAATTACAATTGAATAATAATTATTTGAATTTATTCCGCTGTGATGCATTGATATCGTGATGAGATGCCTTGCATGCTTATGGAGAGAGTTCTTCATGAGTATGCGGCGGTTGCCGCGACCCTCGATTCACGATCTCGGGTCGGGGGCGTGACAATAGCCCTAATTTATGGGGTTCATCAAAATAAGATGCAGCATATGATGAACTAAATGCCTTTATTTATTTAAAACATCAGTACATGAGTTGTCGGGAGATAAAAAATATCCATCTATTTATACATTTTGATTGGCTTATAGGGTATATTCCTTTCAATCTCCCACTTGCACTAAAGCCAATCTTCCTTATATTTCATCCCCATACAATCGAGATGGCGATCGAATTGCTGCTGTGGTAAAGCTTTAGTGAATGGATCCGCTATGTTGTTCTTTGTGTCTACTCGTTCAATAATAACATCTTGTCTTTCAATTATTTCACGAACGAGATGGAAGCGTCTCAAAATATGCTTGGATTTATGGTGAGACCTTGGTTCCTTTGCTTGAACAACTGCTCCAGTATTATCATAATAAAGTGGTACTGGGTTCTCAATCTCAGGAACAACGCCCAATTCAGTGATGAACTTCTTCATCTAGACAGCTTCCTTGGCGGCTTCACTTGCAGCTATGTATTCTGCCTCTGTGGTTGAGTCAGCTACTGTTTGCTGCTTAGAACTCTTCCAACTCACTGCTCCACCATTCAAAGTAAAGACATACCCTGAAATGGATTTGCTATCATCTGGGTTTGATTGAAAACTAGAATCAGAGTATCCTTCTAGTTTAAGATCAGATCCACCATATATCAGAAAAATATACTTAGTCCTTCTTAAGTACTTTAGAATATTTTTCACAGCCTTCCAATGATTCTCTCCTGGATCAGCCTGAAATCTATTGGCTATGCCTAAGGCATAAGCTACATCAGGCCTGGTACATAACATAGCATATATTATTGATCCTACAGCTGAAGCATAAGGAATAGAACTCATTCTATTTCTCTCTTCAGTTGTCTTAGGAGACATCTTCTTAGAGAGATGTATGCCTTGACTTATGGGTAAATAACCTTTTTTACTTTCATTCATACTGAATCTTTTCAGTATTAAGTCAATGTACTTAGACTGAGATAAGCCTAGCATCCTTTTAGATCTATCTCTATAGATCTTTATACCAAGTATATAGGATGCTTCCCCCAAGTCTTTCATGGAAAACTTATTTGATAGCCATAATTTGATTGTTTGTAACATTGGGATATCATTCCCAATAAGGAGTATGTCATCTACATACAGAACCAAGAAAACTAGGGCACTCCCACTAGTCTTCTTATACACACAAGATTCATCCACATTTTTGATGAAGCCAAATTCTTTGATTGTTACATCAAAGCGGATGTTCCAACTCCTTGAGGCTTGCTTTAATCCATAAATGGATTTCTTAAGCCTGCATACTAGATTTGGTATGTCATTTGAGACAAAATCCTCTGGCTGTGACATGTAGACCTCCTCTTCTAGAAAACCATTCAAGAAGGCGGTCTTCACATCCATTTGCCATATTTCATAATCATAGTATGCTGCTATTGCAAGCATTATCCGAATAGATTTGAGCATGACAACAGGTGAAAAAGTTTCATCATAATCAATACCCTATTTTTGCCTGAAACCTTTAGCTACCAATCTAGCTTTATAGGTTTCTATTTGACCATCTGCTCCAATCTTTTTCTTATAGACCCATTTGCACCCAATAGGGTTTACCCCTTTTGGTGCGTCAACCAAAGTCCATACTTTGTTGGTATACATGGAGTCCATCTCGGATTTCATAGCATCCTGCCATCTGTCTGAGTCCTTACTCATGACAGCTTCTGTATAGGTCAAAGGTTCATCATTCTCAATGACTTGGGCTTCATTATTCTCAATAATGAACCCATACCTTATAGGTACATGTCGTACCCTCTCGACCTATGGATAGGAGTTATGTGTTCTAGTTCTTCTTTATTTATGTGAATATTTGGTTGAGAAATATCTATTTGTTTTTGTTGAACTTCATTAATTTCAATATTTCTCCCACTGCCTCTTTCTAGGATAAATTCTTTCTCCATGAAAGTGGCATGCCTACTTACAAATACCTTTTGTTCAGTAGGGTGGTAGAATAGATATCCTATACTATCCTTAGGATATCCTACAAACAAATATTTATCTGCTCTAGTATCTAGTTTATGTCCAAAATTTCTTTTGACATATGCTGAACATCCCCATATCTTAAAATATTTAAGATTGGGCTTCTTACCTCTCCATATTTCATATGGAGTGCTAGATACAGATTTAGAAGGTACTCTATTCAAGATAATTATTGCGGTCTCAAAAGCATAACCCCAGAAGGAAGTAGGTAATTCAGTGAAGCACATCATGGATCGTACCATATCTAATAAGGTACGGTTCCTCCTTTCGGCTAAACCATTTAATTGTGGCGTATAAGGAGGTGTCCATTCAGAGATAATTTCTTTTGCTTTAAGATGGTCTAAAAATTCATTGGACAAGTATTCTCCTCCTCGATCAGATCGAAGGATTTTTATACTTTTTTCAGTTTGTTTTTCGACCATGCTTTGATACTCTTTGAATTTATCAAAGGCTTCGGATTTATGTTTCATAAGATACACATATCCAAATCTAGATAAATCATCTATAAATGTAATAAAATATGAGTATCCACCTCTAGCATGAGTTATCATAGGGCCACATACATCTGTATGTACAAGTCCTAACAACTCGTTTGTCCTATCTCCATGTCCACTAAATGAAGTCTTGGTCATTTTACCTATGAGACATGATTCACAAGTTCCTAATGATTCACAATCATAAAAATCAAAGAACTTTTCTTTGTACAACTTGTTAATCCTAGTCTCACTAATATGACCAAGTCTACAATGCCAAAGTAAGGTATTATTTACATTATCTCTCTTACGTTTACTATTTTCATCAACATGAAAAATATTATCATTCAAGCATAGAGTCAACAAACCATTGTCAAAAATGCCATGACAAATTATTTCATTAGAAAAATTAATCGAGCAACCATTGCTCGTTACAGATATTTGATATCCTTGTTTTATCAACAAGGGTACAGATACAATATTTCTAATGATCTTAGGCATGTAATAATAATTTGTTAGCTCTAAGATCTTCCCAGAAGGAAACTTCAAGATATATGTCCCTACAGCTTCTGCTTGGATAGAATCTCCTCCAGCACCATAGAGCTCGAAGTCTCCCTTCCTCAAACTTCTAATTTTCTGCAACCCCTGTAATGATTTGCAGATATGAAAACCACAGGCAGTATCTAATACCCATGAGTTTGAAATGAAAGAATTTAATGATAATATTGTATGTATCTCATACATACCTTTTGGTGCATTATTTGCGCCAGTCTCCACTGTTGCAAGATAAGCCTTGCAATTCCTTTTCCAATGACCTACCTTGCCGCAGTGGAAGCAGGTCGACTGTCTGGAGGTCTTCTTTCCCTTCTTTCTCTTATTTATACCATCTTTAGGGTTCAGCCTCCTTTTAGAACCCCTTTTGCCTGCCTTCTTCTTGGAGATCCCATTCACAAGAAGAAGAGGAGCCTTATCCTTCTTGATATGGCTCTCTGCTGTTTTGAGCATATTTAACAGCTCAGGCAAGGAAGAATTCAATTTGTTCATGTGATAGTTCACGACAAACTGAGAAAATGATTCTAGAAGTGATTGCAAGATTAGATCTTGACTCAACTCCCCATCCATAATAAAACTTAATTGACCTAATCGAGTGATCAGGTCAATAACCATCAGAACATGGTTTTGTACGGATGACCCCTCTGTCATTCCGGCACGGAATAACTGCTTAGATATCTCATATCTTGCAGTCCTACTCTGTTCTCCATAAAGCTCTTTTAAATTAAGCAATATGGAAAGAGTGTCCATGCTATCATGCTGCCTCTATAACTTATTTGTCATATAGGCAAGTATGATACACTTGACAGTTAAAGAATCATTTTGCCACATCCTATATGTGGTTTTTTCTTCCTCTATGGCATCCTCCCTAACTGGCTCAATGTCAGGGGTATCAAGAATGTAAGAAAGCTTCTCTTGACTAAGTACTATTTTAAGATTTCTCAATCAGTCCACATAGTTGGTACCAGTCAATTTATTTGTATCCAAAATGGAGCGAAGTAAAAATGAAGAAGCCATTAATCTACATAATAAAGAACATTACATAAGCGAACAACTCAAGATGATATACACAATTAAATTAGGACTTTAATTTTATTGTGTCTCCCACTATTTTTATCAGACATCATAACCCTCTAGTATGATGTTTGAGAAAACCCTGATTGATTTTTTTAGTGGGATTGAGATCCTAATTCCTTATAAAAGATCTTGTGGTTGCACAACAAACCTTTTATAAGTTTAAAGGTAGGAAACTCTTTCCTATTGCATCTCATGCAATTCTCAATAAAAAACTCTGGCCTCTAAAACATTAATAGCTTTGTGTTTACACAACGGACCATAATATTTTAGTTAAGTAGGACCCTTCATTTTAATACAGTCAAAATAGAATATAAATACTTTTGTGGTTACACAACAAAGCATTATACTCAAAAAAAATTGCTGTAAGCATCTCGATGCGTCAGAACAATATTATGTCAGTTTCCATAATTGGTCTTGTGGTTACACAACAAACCTAATATGGTTCGTGACATAGTAATGTCCTAGCATGAAGGAAGGCCATAATATAGTGAATATAACACCGAGCATCCCAGTCAAAAATTAAATTAATCTAATCAGCCAGGTAAGTGGAAGAGAGGTGGGGGTCCCTCCGTTGCTTTCCTTAGACACCAATAAATTTTGGCCAGGTCAGACAACGGAACCAATTAGAAACCACATTCTCTTTACCAATCATGAACCACTTTCCTAGACACCGATTGATCAATTAGACATCATCGACTGGTTATGCTATTGGTTAATTACACTACAACTTAATATCATTTTACAGAGGGTTTTTCAGGTCTCAATGCATATTTAATTTCTATATCATAATAAATACATGAATAAAAGAAATTAGCATCATAGTGAACACACTTCAATATGACAAAGCAATATTCCATAATTATATACATCATATTTTAATTATGAAATAATGAATATGATCTCATCATATAGCATCATTGTGAACACAATTCAATATGACAAAGCAACATTTCATAATTATATACATCATATTTTAATTATGAAATAATGAATATGATCTCATCATATAGCATCATAGTGAACACAATTCAATATGACAAAGCAACATTCCATAATTATATACATCATATTTTAATTATGACATAATGAATATGATCTCATCATATAGCATCATAGTGAACACAATTCAATATGACAAAGCAACATTCCATAATTATATACATCATATTATAACATAAATAATGATCATATCTTATTTATAAGATTGCCTTTAAATCATTAACATATCATCATATGATTTAATTCTAACAAGGTTGCTCTGATACCACTGAAAGGTTTTAATGCAATGGCGGAAGCATGGATTTCAAAATAATTACTATGAAATCATAAAATTAAACTCTAACTCCAAGATCATCTTATCAGAAATTAAACCATATAATATGCATTAATATCAAATAAAAGATATAGAAACATACCTCTTATCGCTAAACCCTGATTTGTGCTTAGTTGCCGGCGGCAATCTGTTTGAGTTTCCACCAGGTGCCCACGTGTTCACCCTCCAACGTTGATCCACACGAGTACTCGATCAACTCTATAGCACTTATTAGAAAATACTCTGCAATTAAATTTTGATTTATCAGAATTTAAATTTAATTTGGGCAGAACCTCCTTTCTTGGGTTTGCTGTCACACTGTTGGACCTTTTCTTCTCTTTCTTTCTTGCGCCTTGTCTCCTTAATTTTTATTCCAATTCTCTAAGCCTTTTGGAAGATTTCTTGTCCTTTATCAGGACCTTATCTAGGCTAGAGAGAAGGAATAAAGAAAATTGGACAAGCAGAGCCTCTTGTAAGAAAGAAAGAAGATTTCTGAATACCCGAGACTCC
Organism: Elaeis guineensis; assembly: GCF_000442705.2. Classification (NCBI taxonomy): domain Eukaryota; kingdom Viridiplantae; phylum Streptophyta; class Magnoliopsida; order Arecales; family Arecaceae; genus Elaeis; species Elaeis guineensis. The sequence goes on along the minus strand of NC_026000.2, from coordinate 104,076,584 downwards.
TCGGCGTGCACCCCTATTTATATTGCACGTAAAGGTGCAATCCAAAACATCTCATGCCATCTTACAAATTATCTCACACCTCTTGTCTATTTCTCACATCCCATAAGTTAAGAAATGCCATGTGTACATCAAAATTGGGTTGAAGAGACACCTTATTTCAGAAAGACTCTTCGATCTTAACTTACGGTGTTCAGATGAGAAGTCACGAAGCTTCTCTTATTGGCGCCATCAACCCATGCCTTTGGATCTGGAAGGAAGCCCATCCAATGGCCAAGATATATGGCACCAATTTGAAGAATGGTGCAAGAGATTAATGGGCATGGATAATTTAAAACTTATCTCCCCATTTGAAATTTCAAAGGGGCGCTTCCAAGAGGTGGCGCATGGATTTAATCCTTATCCTTTTCTTAATTCTTCTACGATGAGTTTAATACTTAGAAGGACTCTTAGGTGCCTCCTAAGACATCTGAAATACATTCGTAGAACAAAGGTTATGGAGAAAAATAGGATAGACCTTATCTAAAGGTGGCGCCAACTCCATCCATGCGCCATGTGGCTCATGCGCATGGATTTAAGTCCACACGCCAAGAGAGAGACTCTTAGGCATGTGGTTCCCTGGTTTTTGGCACCCAACAGCAAGCCCAATTAAAACACTTCGAACCCACTTCAAGACCAAATCCAATTTGGCTCAAATTGGTTCTAAATTAGCCCAAATCGGAACCCGATTCGAATTCGATTCGAATCTAAATGCTAGGGTTTGCAACATGTGCTAGCATGTTCAACTTGCAAACATGGTTTAATCAAAGTAAACCCATGATCAATTCTCTTCGTGTGTGACCCATTGGGTTCCACATCTAGCCAGCAGTGAGTCCAGGTGTAATTTAAACTAATTTGGTTAGAACACAATCTAGCCGATTTAGGTCAAATCAAGCTGAACCATTTTGATCAATCAGAACAGCTTTTAATTAATGATCGAATTAAACTCTTTAATTTGATCAAACTCACAAGACATGATTGACGTCTAGCAACGTATCATGTCTACCTGGTAGATATAGAATTTTGATGGAAATACCAAAAATACCCTTCAGTGAAAATTACCGTGCAACTTGATCTTACGATCATCCTGCATCCCGAATATAAGTTTGGGTATGGGAAAATATCAAACCCAATTTTATATTCATATTTCTCTTGATCAAATAATAATGATTCGATTTATAAAATATTAAAAATTATTTCTAATTTTTTCATAATGCTTTGATCAAAGTCTTCCTGAATCATTATTTGATTGAAGCAGATAGGATGCGATCTCCTCTTACTAGGAGCGATCATTTCCATATTGACCTACTCACAACCTTCATAAGCAATCCATCATATCTAGAACATCCCGTACATGATTAAATCATGAATGAGTATGATCCAAAATATGGATTCATGCTTATAAGGTTCTATGGCAGTCTCAGGTCAAAAGATTTACATGCACAATTCTCACTGTAAGAAAAAATCTGTTGACATGTAGATAAGACTCCATCAGATATTCTTTAATTGGATCAATTCAGTGAATTCATTCTCTAATGAACACTTACATCCTTATATTAGTGTCATACACAAGTAATTGTGAGATTAATTACCCTCTCTGCCGAGCATACACAGGATGTACCAGTCTTACCAGAAACATTGATCCCCTACTCAATGTTCCATCGACTAGAAATATTTAAAATTAGAGTTTTAAGATTTTAGGTCTCACTTGGTATGATCGCATCATAACCCTAAAACCATAGCCCTAATTTATGGGGTTCATCAAAATAAGATGCAGCATATGATGAACTAAATGCCTTTATTTATTTAAAACATCAGTAAATGAGTTGTCGGGAGACAAAAAATATCCATCTATTTATACATTTTGATTGGCTTATAAGGCATATTCCTTTCAAGAATCATATTGTAAAATTATTTTACAAATATGAAAATTATTTTTTTGAAGACCGAACCCAACCCTCAGCCCAAAACTTAATTAAGAATTAAGAAGTTGTTTGATTAGGTTCTGGGATTGTAAATTGAAGAACCTAAGACACAAACCATAATACATTGGGTTAATGGGTTAGTGGGAATTAGGTCCATTAATTGGGTTAGACCTATGGTTAGATTAAAGATGGACTTAATTAGAGAATTGACTAAATCAAATCAATTATTGTCTTAGATTAGGTCAAGGATTTTCTAGATCAATTACAATAGTTGTAGTTGGTCAAGTCCATGTCTTTAATGAGAACCAAATAGACTTGATTCTTCGCTAAGCGGTCTAGCACGAACTATTTGGTTGATCTAATCAAAACTAATTAAACCAGTTGGTGTCTAAGGTAAACCAGACCGATGGTTTTTAATTGGGAGCCCGCTTACCTGGCCATTTCTGATGGTGTCTAAGGCAAGCTTTGGCAGACCCTCCCACTGATCGAACTTACCTGGCCTCTTGGTGAAATTATGTTTTGATCGGATCACTTGACTATTCGAGCTAACCCATATCAGCTAGGTAAATCAGTGTGACTGATTTAGGTGCTCCTAGACCAGCCCTTTTAATGGTCTCCCTTAAGCTGACTTGGTGAAGCCAGTGGGAGGATCATGATAAGCTGGTTCATCTGACCTCATCCTCTAAATTATTTAAATCCTCTAAAATTATTAGGTCCTTAAAATGATAAAGTTATGGAGATAACTGAGTCATAGCCTCCCATTAAGGTATTTGATAATGAGTCCATTAACTCAACAATCATTGCAGACCCAAAGGTCTGGTGCTTGTTGACTAATAGAATTATCACTCATCATATGACGACTTGAAAGTGTCTCTCTAATGGTGGTTAGGTGAGCCAACCAAAGTTGGGCTTAATCATTCGTTGGTTAGATACACCAAGTATGATCATGTTAATGGTTGGACCTAATCGGATCTTTACAGTGGAGGCCAAAGCCTACTGATTAGATTTCTGGGGCAAAATTAAAATTACTAGAAATTGTTTAGAGAAATAATTGGTTATGAACCTACCCTTAGATGTACATAGGTTGGCCAACCAAAGTTGGGCTTGTGTGCAGTCTAAGTGGATTCTAGTACCCACTAAGGAATTAGGGTAATTCCTTGAATTGGAGGTAGAGGCTACCAATTCGAATAAAATAGTGGGAGAAACCTTTTGATTAAAATTCAAATCTTTAGGTTTAATGAATTAATTACTAATTAGGTTATGGTTTTCTTTTGTGCAGATATGGCCACTTCCTATCGCTCCGATCATTGTTGGACAATGATAAGTTGGTGGGACCCAACTTTGGTAGCTGGTACCGAAAGTTGAAGATAGTCCTGGAGCATGAACGGATCCTATATGTGATAATAGATCCTGCACCTAAGGAGCCAGCTGTCAATACACGTGGAACAGTCAGAGACACTTACCAGAAGTGGCTCAGTGACCGGACCACGGTGCGCTGTATCATGCTGGCTGCCATGAGCGACGAGTTCAGTCACAGATTCGAGACGGCTCAGCCAAAGGACATGCTTCAAGTTTTGGAGGATGCCTTTGGCACACCCGATGACGTGGAGAGGCAAGGACTAGTTGTGCCATCTTCAACGCCAAAATATGAGATGGTGCCTCTGTCACTGATCATGTATTGTACATGATCGAGCTGATGGAATGATTGAGCAAGCTCAGCTTTCCCTTGCATGAGCAGCTTGGGAAAGATGCAATACTGAACTCACTGCCCAAGTCTTATCTCCTATTCCTCACTCATTATAGAATGACAAAGCCTGAAGAGAACTACCACGGGTTACTGGGGTTGCTTCAGAACTTTGAGAAGGATCACCAACTTCACAAGGAGTCAGTGAACTTAGTGGGAGGTTTGTCTTCTGGTTCTCGACCTTTTAAGAAAGGAAAGAAGAACAAGAAGAAGAAAGTGAAGAAGGTGCATGTTCAGGCTGGGACATCAGTGCAGGGCTAGACCAGAAAGATCAAGCCCGATAAGAGTCTATTCTACTGGCAAGCACCCTAGATTAGATAGTGTGTCAGATATCTACTTATGGCACTATAGGCTAGGTCATATAAATAAGAACAGAATAAACAGGTTGACTCAAGAGGGAATCCTTGAAGTCAGTGATTGTGAATCACTTCTAACGGTGAGTTCTGTTTTCTTGGTAAAATAACCAAGTCACCTTTTACTGAAAAATGTGAGAGAGCTACTAAGCTCTTGGGCCTAGTACATACTGATGTATGCGGGCCCATGAGCACCAGTGCTGGAGGTGGATATTTCTACTTCATAACTTTCACAGATGACCTATCCCGATATGGATATGTCTATCTAATGAAACATAAGTTGGATTCATTTGAAATGTTCAAATGATTTCGAAGTGAAGTAGAAAAATAAACTGGAAAGAGTATTAAAACTCTTCAATCTGATTGAGGAGGAGAATACCTTTCTAGTGAGTTTCTCACATATCTAGGAGAGAATGGGATTCTCTCCCAATGGAATCCTCCAGGAACACCACAGCATAATGGTGCGTCTGAAAGGAGGAATCAGACTCTGTTAGACATGGTCCGATCCATGATGGATTTTGCTAGCTTGCCGATATCCTTCTGGGGATATGCACTCGAATTGGTCTGTTATCTATTAAATAGGGTTCCAAGTAAGTCTGTAATTAAGACTCCATATGAGATATGGACAGGACGTAAGCTAGCACTTTCACACCTTAGGGTCTGGGAGTGCTCGGCCTATGTCAAACGATTAGTCACAGATAAACTTGGATCTAGGTCTGACAAATGCTCATTCATAGGGTATCCCAAAGAGACAAAAGGATATTTTTTCTACCATGCTGATGAACAAAAGGTGTTCGTCAGCCATAAGGCAATTTTTTTAGAAAAGGAGTTCCTTGGTGAAGGAACCGTTGCCTCTAAGGTTGAACTTGATGAAGTTCAACAAATAGAAGGACCGACACCAATAGCTGAACCTGAGTCGGATATGATTAGATCAGATCTGGAGCCCAATGTAGCTGCACCATTAAGGCGATCCGGTAGAGTACCACGTCAGCTGGATAGATACTATGATTTTTTGGTCCGGGATGGTGATCCCATCGAACTTGATGAGAATAATGAGGATCCGATCACCTATATGAATGCAATGCAGAGATCTGATTCTGAGAAATGGCTTGAAGCCATGAAATCCGAAATGGAGTCCATGAAGGTCAACGACGTATGGACATTGGTTGACCCACCTGAAGGGGTTAAACCCATTGGGTGTAAATGGGTCTTCAAAAGGAAGAGGGGTGAAAACAGAAAGGTGGAGACCTATAAAGCCCGTCTGGTCGCCAAGGGGTATCATCAACGTTATGGTATTGACTATGACCAGATATTTTTCCTTGTGGCAATGCTCAAATCTATTCGGATAATGCTTGCAATAGCTGCCCATCTGGATTATGAGATCTGACAGATGGATGTAAAGACAGCTTTCCTGAATGGAGAGCTGACCGAAGAGATGTATATGATATAACCTGAGGGGTTTACATCCACAGATGAGTCCAAGGTGTGCAAGCTTCAGAGATCCATTTATGGATTGAAGCAAGCTTCTCAGAGTTGGAACATGCATTTTGATAAGGTGATGAAAACGTATGGCTTCATTAAGAATGGAGAAGAGCCCTGCATCTATAAATGGGTAAATGGTCCAGTTGTGGTATTTCTTGTCTTATACGTGGATGACATTCTCTTAATCGAGAATGACATCCCCACACTACAGGAAATAAAAATTTAGTTGTCATCACAGTTCTCCATGAAGGACTTGAGTGAAGCATCCTACATCCTAGGGATGAAGATCTATAGGGATAGATCTAAAAAGATGCTTGGGTTATCCCAGTCCATGTACATAGACACTGTGCTGAAGAGGTTCAGCATGGAGAATTTCAAGAAGGGCTATCTACCGATAGGCCATGGAATTTTTCTCTCTAAGAAGGATTGTCCGACAACTCCTGAAGAGAGAGAGCGTATGAGTAGAGTCCCATATGCTTCAGTCGTGGGATCTATCATGTATGCCATGACATGTACAAGACCAGATATGGCATACTCACTATGAGTAGTGAGTAGATACCAATATGATCCTGGAGAAAATCACTAGAAAGTGGATAAAGCCATCCTTAAGTATTTGAGAAATACTAAGGACCAATGGTTGGTTTATGGCGAGTTAGATCTGAAACTTGTGGGGTTCACAGACTCTAACTTTCAATCTGACCATGATGACAGCAGGAGCATGTCGGGTTATATCTTTACTCTGAATGGTGGAGCCATCTGCTAGAAGTGTTCCAAGCAGCATACTATGGCAGACTCTATTTGTGAAGCGAAGTACATCGCAGCATCGGATGCCGCGAAGGAAGCTATGTTGCTGAAAAAATTTATCAATGAGCTCAGAGTAGCACCCTCCCTCGATGGTCCGGGCCTGCTCTACTGTGACAGCACTGGTGCCATAGCTCAGGCGAAGGAACCCAAAGCACATCAGCGGACGAAGCACATCTTGCACCTCTTCCACCTGGTCTGGGAGATCGTGGATCGAGGTGACGTCGATCTTTAGAAGATCGATGGAAAGGAAAACCTGACCGATCCCTTCACTAAAGCCCTGGCGATAAAGGAGTTCGACAACCACAAGTCGAAGATGGGTATTAGATACTGTGCCGAGTGGCTTTAGGACAAGTGGGAGTTGTTGGGAAATGTGTCCCAAAAAGTCAATCGTCAAGCTGTTGACGGTTGAGCAACCAAGTATTGTAATTGATTTGTTAATAAATAAAATATATTTGATATTTTCATCATAAGCTTTCATCTTCAAATGAACTCCGTTGTTATGATGAAGTCCTTAGGACTATTTAGATTCAATAAAGAGAGAATTTATCGATTAGTCCTTAAAACAGTTCACGATCAAATGATAGGCTGTTAATAAGGACGATAGCTTCTATCGAGCATAGGTCGCTGTAGGCCATATGGGTTGGTTGTCCTCTTAACCAAAGAGTGTAGAGACACTGGTATGGCATACAGGTGAGATATACTGGTACATCATCATTGAACGTGACCAACTTCAGAGTATTCTGCTGTCGAGAATGTCTCTAATGGGATATAGGTATAAGTGTCTCTTAGACCTGAGATCACCTCAGTGACTTGCAAGCAACTCACTGTGCTTTAGTACTAGACTAACTGAATTTCTAATTCAGAGACGGAAGGCTTCTGGGCACAGTCAAGTACTTGCGAAGTCAGAGTGTGATCGAGATGGGATTGACCACTCCAAGAGTTGGAGAAGAATGAGTCACTGTATTTCAATTTAGCAAACCTTGGCCAGGGTAATCTATCAGATAGATTTGATATTTTGAAATACAATGTGGACAACCTGATCAGAGTTGACAGTTGAACTCTAGGGTTTCCTATGATTATTTTGGTCAAGGGGATGAATTATATGAAAACTATATCCGCATGGGTTCTAAGGATGTTGTTCTACACATTCGACCTATCCAGTCGTCGGGTACCATTGCTAGATGGTCACTTCGATTGGTACAGAAATTTATTTCCATGCTACCAGCTTAGGTTCAGACCTATGAGGTCACACACATTAGAGTTCATGATCCGATCAGATGGTTGATCAACGATTAAGAATCGTTCTAGGGTTAAATGATCAATACGATTGACATTTAACCCAGTGCAAGTGTTGCAGGAGGATCGATTAGCAATTTGATTGCTAATTGACTTAATTTGATTAAGTCAATGGGCTGAGATTAAGTATAATTAAATATAATTTAATTAGATTTAGTTTGGGCTTGATTGGATCAAGTCCAATTGGTTTATTGGATAAGCCAATTGCAAGAAAAAACTAATCCTAGTTCAACTAGGACTTGGGTCAATCTAATTTCTAATTTGATTAGAAAATTAAATCAGATTTAAATCTAATTTAATCTGATTAAATTAAGTTTTTAATTAGGTTAAGACCTATTTTAATTGGGTTGATCTAAATTTTAGTTTGATTTATTTGAGAAACCAAATTAAAACAAGTCATAAGATAGAATCCTAGTAAGACTAGGATTCCACCTTGCGCCACATAAGCCTTCCCCACGCCCTCTCTCTCATTCAACACCAATCTCCTCTTATTTTGTGTGACAAAAGCCCTCTCCCAGGTCTCTCCCACATTCACAAAAGGTTTCCTCTCTTCTTTCTTACATGGAAGGTGGTTTGGATCAAATCAAAGAGGAATAAGTTTGGATTTTGAATTCTATGAGATAGAGTTTTAGAAATCCAAAACTCTTTCAATTTTGCACCAAATTTATCCAAATTTTTTTTTGAAATTTTTGTAGATTTTAGGGTACATATTGTGCACCCTTTTATGATAATCTATGTATGAAAATAAGGAGGAGGTGCTCAAGAGTTGGGCACCCCTTATCTTGCCATGTTTGGATAAGCCTTGACTAGGTATTTGACCTAGATAAGGACTCTATCATATCTCTCTATGTAAAATGAGTTTCTTCATAAAATTTTTGGAAATGATAGAGACTTGAGAGACCTCTAGCCGTCCAAAAATTAGAAAGAAAGACCTTTGGGTCGTGGAGATATAATAGACACAAGATAGGGTGTCTAGAGAGAGAAACAAGAAGAAGAAGAGGGTCTTCTTCTAGGGTTGTTTGTTTTCATATCTTTTCTCCCTCCATCTTGAGTTTTCTGAGAGTGTCTCAGATCTGAAACTCCTCCTCCTACTTTTTATCTTTGGAAGAGTCTAAATCAAGAAGAAGGAGGCACCTAATCAACCATCAAAGAAGGATCAGCACAGTACTAGCATACTGTGCTGATTTCCTGAAGCAGGACTTCTGATCGAGATTCGTGGGCTCGTGTGGATGACTCCTAGAGGCCGGATGCATGTGTGGCTTGCAACATCATCTTCAAGCCTGGATCAGTGAGGTTAGAATGTCTAACTTGCAAGGTAATAGATCTGATCTATTGTTTAATACATACATTAGATGTAGTATAGAAACATGTTGAAATGATCAACATGTAGTTCATGCTGTATATATATATATTTTAATTTCAGATTTAATGCTATGTAATAATCATGTAATAGGATCTTAGATCTAGGGATTCTCTGATTTTAGAAAATAAATTTTGATTTATTTTAGTCTTCCGCTGTATGATCTTGAAAAAGTTTCAAGATCTAACCCTGAAACCCTAGATCTGGTTCCTTCACTATCTCTATAGACTTTTTTCCCAAAGATATAGGATGCTTTTCCTAGATCTTTCATGGAGAATTTCTTAGATAATTAAGTCTTGACCAAAGTCAATATGAAAATATCATTTTCAATAAGGAGAATATTATTGACGTACAGTACGAGAAAGACAAGGAGGCTCCTACTGATCTTTTTATGAACACAAGATTTCTCTTCATTTTTTATGAAACCAAACAGTTTGATTGCATCATCGAAACAAAGATTCCAACTCTGAGAAGCTAGCTTTAGTCCATAGATGGATCTTTGTAGCTTGCAGACTCAATGATCACCATCACCAGATGTAAAATCCAGAGGCTGCTCCATATAGATATCTTTCTCAAGATATCTATTTAGGAAAGTAGTTTTAACATTGATAAGTGGTATATTTTTATATTTATTGAAGATATTTTTGATATTTTATGGTGCTAACATCTTCTTAAAAATCTAATTTCATAAATAAATTAGATTTTCTTCTAAAACTTTTTAATTTTAAAAAAATATAACATTAGAGCATATTTTTAGAAAATAGATGTTGATTTAATTGAGCAATTTAAGTATCAAAATAATAAATAATTTTTAAAAAATTTAATGTATATTTTTTTTATTTTTCAGATAAAAATTGGAATGAAAATCAAGTCAGAATATCCTTAAAAATAATTTTTATTACCTTCGATGCATGGTGGACCGACCGCTCACTCCATAGAGTCAGGGACGTAGTCCATCGAGAACAGTATGCGGTTCACAGGTGCGGTTTGTGGAGGGCAGAAGCATCTTTGCACGATCCAACGGTCCATGCTCATCCCGACCCAGATCGGACGATTGACGTCATTCTCATGTTTGATAAGGATTTTTGGGCACGATCTGATGGCCCAGATTCTATCCATCACACGATCCAATGACTGAGAACATTCCCGACTTTGTTAAGGAGATAAAAGGCACCATTCGATGGCCAGAATTCAATCTGAAGCACGATCGGATGGTTGAGAATGAATCTGACCATAAGAAGGATTTAAATAGTAGTTTTGATCAGATTTGGGTAGTCCAAGGAAGATCCGACAGTCAGAATTAAATGATACGAGTATAATACATTTTCTAAGAGTTTTAGGACTCCTTTTGCTACCAAAAAAAGATAAAAAAATTTATCTATAAATAGGAGGTTCGAAAATAAGTTTTAAGAGAAGAAAAAATTAGTAGAATAGTAAAAAAAATTTAAAAAAAATAATATATATTTAGGAACCCAAGGAGAGCAAGAAGAGAACTCAGTTCACTCTACAAAGTACGAAGGAAGAAGAAGAGATTATCAACCATCTTCCCGATGAGGCTAGACTGATTAACTTCAAATTTTTATTACAATTTTATTTTTATTTTATTTTATTATTTTTTTAAATTTTTTATACTTGAATTTTAATTCTAATTAATATAAAATTTATTTTCTTATACTTTTAAATTTTTATCTTTTATTTTTTTATAATTAGATGCTAGGATCTAATTAGTAGATCTTAGTAACAATTTATTTTATACTTTTAAAATTTTTATTATTTATTTTTATTGCAAGTAGATGTTAGGATCTAGTTAGTAGATCTTAGTACCTAATTTATTTTTTATATTTTTAATTTCTATTTTCTATCTTAAATTGCTTTCTTCAAAATTTTATTTTTTTTATAAAATCAAAGATTTCAAATCAAAATCTTGCCTTCTCTATGAATTCGACCTGACTCGCTACTTTTTATGTATTTTTAATTTTTATTGAAGTTAGAATTAGATTGATAATCACGATATCCTAACGACAACATCATGATCAAATTTTTAATGCCGTTGCCGAAGAACATATCAAAATTTTGGCACCATTGTCGATGAAGGCACCAATTTTAATGTTTAATTTTTTTGATTTTTTTATAAATATAGATTACTAACTTTTTATTTTTTTATCTTTGTGCAAAAAAAAAAGAAAAATTAAAAAAAAAAAGGAAGATAGAAAGCTTCCAATTTGGTGAGATCAATCCTAACCCTAATCCTAACTATTTTTTTTAGTATTAATTACTATTTTTTTTAAAATTAACCTAAAATTCACCCATATAAACCTAATAAAAATTGCAAGTCAAGAGTAGAAATTTAATTGTTAGGACCATTCATCATCTTAGATTTACTTTGGGTGATCGTTGGAGACAAGGTAAGCTTTCAAGTTTTATTAGTTTCATGCATCTAATTTAGTTGCATAGAACCCCCTTGTTTGAAATTGGTTGTGCACATTCATCTTAAATCAATTTAAGGGCAACATCATAATAAGATAAGATGAAGATTTCATCATCCTTCTTTAGTCCAAAAATAACCAACCAGCATCCTGCATTAACCCTAACCTAATTAAAATTTAGTAGACGTAGACCCCTAGGATCAATTGAGTTCAGTTTGAGTATTATGGTAAAGTCAAGTGCAAAGTAAGTTTGGATTCACCCCTAAAACTGGTGTCTAAGGCAAGAGGTTACAAAGGCTCAGCTTAAGTGGACTCGTGGTTATTTAATTAGTTCCATTAGCTTACCTGGCCAATCCAATTGGTGTCTAAGACAAGCAACAAGGGGACCCCCATGACCCCACCTCTTACCTGGCTAGTTGAAGGAAGTGAGAACAAACCCAATTTGCATTTAGGCTAAGCCACTCTACATAGAACTATTAGGTCTAAGAAATCCGTAGGTGTCTAGATTTAATTATCTACTAACTTGATTACAATTAACACTCAACCACAACTAATTCTTCTCACCTTTCGTCTTTAGGTCTACGACTTTCTTAAGGATCTCACCTTTAGAACTTCTCTCTTTCTTTCTCTTCTCTTTTTCATTCTCCCTCTTCTGAAAAAATAAAATTTAAAAAAAAAAAATTGAACCACACATATTAGGGTTTGCACTGGTACATGCATGGTATAATTTTTTCTGATCTAGTTGAACTTAATCCTGAAATTAAATGACTGATCCATATTAAACATGATAATCAAATGGCTAGAAATTCTAAGAACCACCTAGGTTGATGAAGGAATATTTTATTTCTTCCATCTATAATCTATCGATATTTTCATCATTCTATGGGATCAAACATTCAGACTCTAGCCTTAAGGTTGATTTGAACCTGATTGCCTAAAAATTAGATAAAGTCGATCTTCTTATAGATAAATACCTAGTCCTAGGTCTACAATCTCCTGCGCAATATACACCACCTCCCAATTATCATAAGATTTATTCTATCTATGCTAGCCCAGCCCATCATGTGAGTGAATGTCCTGTGGCTGCACAATTTTACCTTTCTTCTAAGAACAAGTTCAAGCTACCTAAGGTTACTCCAAGCCTATCAATGATCCATTCTCTAACACATATAATTCAGACTGGAGGAATCACCCCAATTTTTCTTAGAGACTCTAACAGACTCAGGCTCCAACCCAAATTCCTCCTATGCATAACTTTCAGAATATGCCCCAATATCAGAATTATGCTTATAATAGAGGTCAATCTAATCAGCCTACTCAGCCATCCTATTACAATCAGCCTCCATACCTACTTCCTCAACTGACCCCTCTAGCTGGCGATAGGTTTAGCCAACTTTAACAAATGATTATGACCCAATAGCAATCCCTCTCCAGGCTAGAAGCACAAATAGATCAATTAGCTGAGTTTACCATAAGGAGAGAACTAGGTCAATTGCCAAGCCAATTAATATTGAATTTTAAAAATAATCCATCCATCCACCAACCACTTGGACCTAGTCATCAATCTAATGTCCCACCTAAAAATTTTCAATTTAAAAATGACAAAGTAATCTCTGAGCTTAGAAGTGATAGGAGTCTTAAGGACCCATACTAAGATCAGATGAAAGAGGTTAGTACTGATGCTAGCCAAAAATTAAATTTAGAGAGGAGGTTAGTATTGAGGCTAACCTAATAGAAGAATCTGAGTCCAAAATTGTTACTAATCTAAGTGACAAAGAGAAAAGAGCGGATGAGTTACTCGAGATATATAAATCAAAATTTTCATTTTCTTCAGCCCTAAAGGCCGATTCTTCCACTTTAAAATTACCACCTCCTTTAGAACTGAAGTCATCTTTAATCACACCTAAGTATACATGTTTAGAATCAAATGACACCCTTTCGGTACCCATTGCATCAAACTCAAATCTTAACCAAAAAATTCAATTCATGAGCATCTTAGAAGAACAAATAGGAGAAATTCTCAACAAACAAGGGTCTATAAATGGGTTTGTGAGTTATCTTCTTAATATTGGAAAGATGAAACTGATAAAAAATAAAATTATAAAATATTTTTTGAAGATTGATAATAAAATACTGAAATTTATTGAAGGCCATCTTCCTGAGATTGGCAATCTAAAACTATTAGAATTTGTCAATCCAATATTTGACACGAGATAGGTGAGAGAATTGGTATGGTCTGGCTGAAGACGATAAACTTAGCACTTTCTTGGGGGCAACCTAGCTTTTGCTTTTTCCTTTGCTTTTGCTTTCTTTTGCATTTTGTTTAGGTTAATTGAGTCTTACTTAGTATCTTTTGTAGGGATCTAAAGATAATATTGGCTGAGTTATGGGGAGAATCAATTTTGAAAAGACTTCTAGATTAGGTGACATTTCTCATTTTCTTTCTCTTTACATGCACCCTTCATTTTTTCTACTCTATTGAGGATAATATCGATTAAGTTAGGAGAAAAAATAAAAATTTTTAAGTCCTCAAGTAAGTTAGTATTTAGCATTTAGGTACCTAACTACACTTAAGAATCGAGTTAAACCAAGTATTTTTAAAAGAAAATTGATATACAAACTAGAGAGTTTGTGAGATACTAAGGGATCAAATATTAAGAAAACTCAATAAAGAGTTAAGTTTAGAACTTAAATAATTTTCTTTGAGCATTTCTAAATTTTCTTACCAACATCAAAGAAGAGTTTACTTTTTATGAGCTTATGTAGGATAACTATACATTTCTTCATATATTAAAAAAAAAAGTTTTCAAGGACTTCATGCTGAGTAACCCGACCTCTTTGCCTAAGCAAGCATTGAGTGTCGCATCAAAAAGTATGAAGGACAAAGAAGTTTGTTGTAAAGCTAGTTTTAACTCGTAGCCTATTTGATTCAAGCAAGTAGGTTCGAGGGATATTCTATATCTAGTGCCCTAAACCCATCTGGTTTGGGAGTCATTGATTGAAAACTCGCTACATGGGTCAAACAGAAAGCTTAAGGGGTTAAGACAATCAATAGCGATGCAATATTTAAAAAAAAAAATAATCAATAAATGAAAGATATAAGTAACAATATACATGTCCATATAAAGATTTATGATTTGGTGATAAAGGTAGGAATAATTTGAAAAAGTTCAAAAAAAAATTAGTATTCTTAGTTTAACTCTCATATTGATTAGTATTAATAATCCAATGACATACCTCACTCATGCTCTACTGAATATCAATGGCCTATTTAAAAATTATTTGATAAAATTTAAAATTTTAAGTTAAATGATACTTAATTTTAAATTTTTTCTTTACTCGAGGACGAGCAAAGTTCAAATTGGGGGGTGTGATAAGTGGTATATTTTTATATTTATTGAAGATATTTTTGATATTTTATGATGTTAACATCTTCTTAAAAATTTAATTTCATGAATAAATTAAATTTTCTTACAAAAATTTATAATTTTAAAAAAATATAAAATTAGAGCATATTTATAGTAAATAGATGTTGATTTAATTGAGTAATTTAAGCACCAAAATAATGAATAATTTTTAAAAAATTTAATACATATTTTTTCTTATTTTCAAGATATAAATGAGAGTAAAAATTAAGCTAAAATATCTTTAAAAATAATTTTTATTATCTTCGGTGCACAGTGGACCGACCGCTCAATCCATAGAGTCAGGGGCGCTATCCATCGGGAACAGTACATGGTTCACTGGTGCGGTCTACGGAGGGTGAAAGCTTCTTCATGCGATCCAGTGGTCCATGCTCATCCCGACCCAGATCGGACGGTTGACATCATTTTCAAGTTTGATAAGGATTCCCGGATGTGATCTGACAGCCCAGATTCTATCCATCACGTGATCCAATGGCTGAGAATGTTCCTAACTTTATTAAGGAGACAAAAGGCACCATCCAACAGCCAGAATTTAATCTGGAGTGCGATTAGATGGCTAAGAATGAATCCGACTGTAAGAAGGATTTAAACAGTGGTTTTTGATCAGATCTATGCCATTCAAGGAAGATCCGACAGCCAGAATTAAATGATACGAGTATAATACATTTTCTAAGGGTTTTAGGACTCCTTTTGCTATCAAAAAAAGATAAAAAATTTATCTATAAATAGGGGGTCTGGAAATATGTCTTAAAAGAAGAAAAAATTAGTAGAGTAGTAAGAAAAAATTAAAAAAAAAATAATATAGATTTAGAGACACAAGGAGAGGAAGAAGAGAAGTCAGTTCGCTCTGTGGAGTATGAAGGAAGAAAGAGAGGTCATCAACCATCTTTTCGATAAAACTGAACTGATCAACTTCAGATCTTTATTACAATTTTATTTTTATTTTATTTTATTTTTTTTTAAATTCTCTGTACTTAAATTTTAATTCTAATTAATGTAAAATTTATTTTTTTATATTTTTAAATTTTTATCTTTTATTTTTTTACAATTAGATGTTAGGATCTAATTAGTAGATCTTAGTATCAATTTATTTTATATTTTTTAAAAATTTTATTATTTATTTTTATTACAAGTAGATGCTAGGATCAAGTTTGTAGATCTTAGTATTCGATTAATTTTTCACACTTTTAATTTCTATTTTCTGACTCAAATTACTTTCTTCAAAATTTTATTTTTTTTATAAAATCAAAGATTTTAAATTAAAATCCTATCTTTTTTGTGAATTCGATCTGACTCACTATTTTTTACGTATTTTTAATTTTTATTGAAGTCAGAATTAGATTGATAATCACGGTGTCATCTATCTATCAGATTTCATAATCATAGTAAGCTGCAATAGCAAGCAATATGCAGATGGATTTCAGAATAGCTACAGATAAAAAGGTGGCATGATAGTCATGCTTCGCACTGACTATAACTTTTCACCACCAACCTTACCTTACAGATCTCTACCTTACCATCGGTACCTATTTTTTTTTGTAGATCAATTTACACCCAATGGAAATAATTTCCTCCGATGGATCCACTAAGAACCATACTTGATTTTGTTGGGTTCTGACCACGTAGTGAAAAGTGATTTTTATAAATTTTAAAATCATACAAATCAGTAGTTCTATCACATAAAACTACTGAGCCAAAATTCAAACAATAGAATCACCTTACCGATATCGATCAAAGCAAAAACAAGCATGCATCGGGATAGAATTTTATACTTTCATCAAAATAAAAAAGTGGCACATTAGTATTCTCCATGAGACTCAAAGGAAGAAGTCCTCCAACAGTGATCCATATGAAAGTTGGCCAAGGTCCTTCCTAACCTATGCACTGCTGCAGCCTTGTCTTCTCAAGAACACTATATGCTTCAAACTTACGTCACGATCGCGTCAAAGTCTAGTTGCTTTCAATCTTACTATCAAAATGATCCCATGAAGATACTCTTCAGATGTCATACAACCTAGAATTTGATTTTTAGCTTCAACATATGAAAAAATCAAATCCTAGGAAACTCAAGCAATACTTGTTGAAAATCTCACCACCCTTCTTTCAACTTTTGCCATTGAAATTCTCCTTTCTTTTTTTTCAAAATTTTTTCTTTGTTTACCATGTCCCTTCTCTTTAATTTTAGATAAAAATCTTAGTAGAAAACCATTTGGGGCATCCCCCATAAATAGGGGACCAAGGGATGTCATATGGGATGAAGGGGTGCCAACATTTGGTGCTCCAACTTCCCATGTGCCAAATAAATTCACTGAGTGAATTTTTGGTGTTCTAGATACTTTCAATAGAAGAACTCTTACTTCTCTATGTGCCATAAAAAATTCAATTAATTTTGGCATCAAAACATAGGAGATCTGGTTGGGAAATTATGGCAACATATAAAAATTAAGAGCCTTCTTTAAGAAGGACTCTTCCTTTCACAAGCTAAAAAAAAATGGGATGGCATTTATTTTATATATGGGTTCTGGTGGGCACAGAAGAGTCCTCCACTTGAAACTGATTCAAGTTGGATAAGGATTCAATTCAAATTGACCCAATCCCATTAGGTCAAAGGCAACTGGTCTAGGTTAGCTCAAACAATTTGATCTAAATCAATTTAGGAACTTGGGTTAATACAAAGTGCTAGCATATCAAATTAACTCATAAAATTTTTATTAAACTCTAATTAAATCAGACCAAGATAAAATCCTAAAGTGTGTGACCCATTGGATGAAGGAACCAGATCTAAGGTTTCAGGGTTAGATCTTGAAACTTTTTCAAGATCAAGCAGTAGAAGACTAAAATAAATCAAAATTTATCTTATAAAACTAAAGAATCCCTAGATCTAAGATCCTATTATATGATTATTATATGGTATTAAATCAAAAATTAAAATATAAAGAGCAAGAACTATATGTTGATCATATCAACATGTTTCTATACTACATCTAATGTATGTAAAATATAATAGATCAGTTCTATTGCCTTGCAAGTTAGATATTTTAACTTTATTGATCCAGGCTTGAGGATGATGTTGTGAGCCACACACGCATCTGACCTCTAGGAATCATCCACACGAGTCCATGAAACACGATCAGAAGTCCTGGTCCAGGAAATCAGTACAGTATACTAGTACCGCATTGATCCTTCTTCGATGGTCGATCAGATGCCTCCTTCTTCTTGATTTGGACTCTTCCAAAGATGAAAAGTAGAAGAAAGAGTTTTAGATCTGAGACACTCTTAGAAAACTCAAGATGAAGGAAGAGAAGAGGTGAACACAGCAACCCAAGAAGAAGACTCTCTTCTTCTTCTCTTTGCTCTAACCCAGATACCTAGTTTTTTGTCTATTATATCTCCATGCCCCAACACCCTTTCTTCCTAATTTTTACATGCCCCAAAGGTCTCTTAATGTTCTATAATCCATAAAAGTTTCATGAAAAAAATTATTTTAAATAGAGAGATATGATAGAGTCCTTGTCTAGGTTAAATACCTAGTCAAGGAAAATCCAAACAGGGCAAGACAAGGGGTGCCCAACTCTTGGGTGCCTCCTCCTTATTTTTCTACCATGGACCACCAGAAAAGGGTGCATAATATATGCCATAAAAGTCACAAAAATCTCAAAAAAAATCTGAATAGAATCAGTACCATAAGGAAAGAGTTTTAGTTTCCTAAAATTCTATCTCATAGAATTTGGAATCCAAACTAATTTTTACTTTGACTTGGTCCACAACCACATTCCATGTAAGAGAGAAAGAGAAAAAAGATTTGGGCATGTGTGAAGGCTTGGGAGAAAAGATTTTATCACACCAAATAAGAGAGAGTGGGCATGGGGGCCTAAGGTGGTGCAAGGTGGAATCCTAGTCTTACTAGGATTCAATCTATGACTTATTCAAATTTGGTTTCTCAAACCAAAACCAAATCAACTTAATTAAAATAGATCTTAATTTAATTAAAAATCTAATTTAATCAGATTAAATTAGATTTAAATCTGATTTAATTTTCTAATCAAATTAAAAATTAGGTTGACCCAAGTCCTAATTGAACTAGGACTAGTTTTTTCTTGCACTTGGCTTATCCAATAAACCAATTGGACTTGATCCAATCAAGTCCAAACTAAATCTAATTAAATAATATTCAATTAGATTTAATCTTAGTCCATTGGCTTAATCAAATTAAGCCAATTAGTAATCAAATTGCTAATCGATCCTCCTGCAATACTTGCACTAGGTTAAATGTCAATCGTATGGATTGTTTAACCCTAGAACCATTCTTAATCGTTGATCAACCATCCGATCGGATTGTGAACTTTAATGTGTGTGATCTCATAGGTCCAAAACTAAGTCGGTAGCATAGAAATAAATTTTTATACCAATTAAAGTGACCATCTAGCAATGGTACCCAACGGTCGGATAGGTCGAATATGTAGAATAATATCCTTAGAACCCATGCGGATATAGTTTTCATATAATTAATCCCCTTAACCAAAATGCTCATAGGACACCTCAGAGTTCAACTGTCAACTCTGATCAGGTTGTCGACATTGTATTTCAAAATATCAAATCCATCTGATGGATTATCCTGGCCAAGGTCTTATTAAATTGAAATACAACGACTCATTCTTCTCCAACTCTTGGAGTGGTCAATCCCATCTTGATCACACTTCGACTTCGCAAGTACTTGACTATGCCCAGAAGCCTTCTGTCACTAAATTAAAAATTCAGTTAGTCCAGTACCAAAGCACAGTGAGTTGCTTGCAAGTCACTAAGGCGATCTCAGCTCTAAGGGACACTTATACCTATATCCCATCAAAGACATTCTTGATAGCAGAATGCTCTGGAGTTGGTCATGTTCCATGATGATGTACCCTTATATCTCACCTGTATGCCATACCAGTGTCTCTACACTTCTTGGTTAAAAGGATCACCAACCCATATGGCCTACAGCGACCTATGCTCGATAGAAGCTGTCGTCCTTATTAACAGCCTATCATTTGATCGTGAACAGTTTTAAAGACTAATCGATAAATCCTCTCTTTATCGAACCTAAATAGTCCTAAAGACTTCATCACAACAACGGAGTTCATTAGAAGATAAAAATTTATAATAAAAATACCAAAAATATATTTTATTTATTAACAAATCAATTACAATACGAGGTTGCTCAACCGTCAACAGATTGACGATTGGCTTTTGGGACATATTTTCTAACAACTCTTACTTATCCTAAAGCCACTTGGCACAGTATCTAATACCCATCTTCGACTTGTGGTTGTCGAACTCCTTTATCACCAGGGCTTTAGTGAAGGGGTCGGTCAGGTTCTCCTTTCCATCGATCTTTTGAAGGTCGACGTCACCTCGATCCATGATCTTTCGGATCAGGTGGAAGCGGTGCAAAATATGCTTCATCCACTGGTGTGCTTTGGGTTCCTTCGCCTGAGCAATGGTACCAGTGCTGTCACAGTAGAATAGGACCAAACTATCGAGGAAGGATGCTACTCTGAGCTCAGTGATGAATTTCCTCAGCCACATAGCTTCCTTCGCGGCATCCGATGCTGTGATGTACTCCACCTCACAAATAGAGTCTGCCATAATATGCTACTTGAAACTCTTCTAACAGATGGCTCCACCATTCAGAGTAAAAATATAATCCGACATGCTTCTGCTGTCATCATGGTCAGATTGAAAGCTAGAGTCTGTGAACCCCATAAGTTTCAGATCTGACTCGCTATAAACCAACCATTGGTCCTTAGTATTTTTCAAATACTTAAGGATGGCTTTAACCACTTTTCAGTGATTTTCTTTAGGATCAGATTGGTATCTACTCACTACTCCTAGTGAGTATGCCACATTTGGCCTTGTACATGTCATGGCGTATATGAGAGATCCCACGGTCGAAGCATATGGGACTCTACTCATATGCTCTCTCTCTTCAGGAGTTGTCGGATAATTCTTCTTAGAGAGAGAAATTTCATAGCCTATGGTAGATAGCCCTTCTTGAAATTCTCCATGCTGAACCTCTTCAGCACAGTGTCTATGTACGTGGACTGGGATAACCCAAGCATCCTTTTAGATCTATCCCTATAGATCTTCATCCCTAGGATGTAGGATGCTTCACCCAAGTCCTTCATAGAAAACTGTGATGACAACCAAACTTTTATTCCCTGTAGTGCAAGGATGTCATTCTCGATTAAGAGAATATCATCCATGTACAAGATAAGGAATACCACAACTAGACCATTTGCCCATTTATAGATGCAGGGCTCTTCTTCATTCTTAATGAAGCCATACGTTTTGATCACCTTATCAAAATGTATGTTCTAACTCTGAGAAGCTTTCTTTAATTCATAAATGGATTTTTGAAGTTTGCACACCTTGGACTCATCTGTGGATGTAAACCCCTCAGGTTGTATCATATACACCTCTTTGGTCAGCTCTCCATTCCAGAAAGCTGTCTTTACATCCATCTGCCATATCTCATAATCCAGATGGGCAGCTATTGCAAACATTATCCGAATGGATTTGAGCATTGCCACAGGAGAGAATGTCTCGTCATAGTCAATACCATAATGTTGATGATACTCCTTGACAACCAGACAGGCTTTATAGGTCTCCACTTTTTTATCTGCGTCCCTCTTCCTTTTGAAGACCCATTTACACCTAATGGGTTTAACCCCTTCAGGTGGGTCAACCAATGTCCATACATCGTTGACCTTCATGGACTCCATTTTGGATTTCATGGCTTCAAGCCATTTCTCAGAATTAGGTCTCTACATTGCATCCATATAGATGATCAGATCCTCATCATTCTCATCGAGTTCGATGGGATCACCATCCTGGATCAAGAAATCGTAGTATCCATCCGGTGACGTGGTACTCTACCGGATCGCCTTAATGGTATAGGTACATTGGACTTTGGATCTGATCTAATCAAATCTGACTCAAGTTCAGCCATTGGTGTCGGTCCTTCTACCTATTGAACTTCATCAAGTTCAACCTTAGAGGCAATGGTTCCTTCACCAAGGGACTTCTTTTCTAAAAAGATTGCCTTATAGCTGATGAACACCTTTTGTTCATCAGCATGGTAGAAAAAATATCCTTTGATCTCTTTGGGGTACCCTATGAATGTGTATTTGTTAGACCTAGGTCCAAGTTTTTCTGTAACTAACCATTTGACATAGGTCGGGCACCCCCAGACCCTAAGGTGTGAAAGTGCTGGCTTACGCCCTGTCCATATCTCATATGGAGTCTAGATTACAGACTTACTTGGAATCCTATTTAAAAGATAACAGGCTGATTCGAGTGCATATCCCGAAAAGAATATCGACAAGCTGGCAAAACCCATCATGGATTGGACCATGTCTAACAGAGTCTGATTTCTCCTTTCAGACACACCATTATGCTGTGGTGTTTTTGAAGGAGTCCATTGGGAGAGAATCCCATTCTCTCCTAGATATGTGAGAAACTTATCAAAAAGGTATTCCCCTCCTCGGTCAGACTGAAGAGTTTTAACACTCTTCCCAGTTTATTTTTCTACTTCACTTCAGAATCATTTGAACATTTCAAATGAATCCGACTTATGTTTCATCAGATAGACATATCCATATTTGGATAGATCATCCATGAAAGTGATGAAGTAAAAATATCCACCTCTAGCACTTGTGCTCATGGACCCGCATACATCAGTATGTACTAGGCCCAAGAGCTCAATAGCTCTCTCACCTTTTTCAGTAAAAGGTGACTTGGTCATTTTACGAAGAAGATAGGACTCACATGTTGGAACTGATTCACAATCATTGACTTTGAGAATTACCTCTTGAGTCAACCTATTTATCATGTTCTTGTTTATATGACCTAGCCTACAGTGCCACAAGTAGATATCTGATACACTATCTAATCTAGGGTGCTTGCCAGTAGAATAGACTACATTAACAGGTTGTGATAACATGTACACACCATTGTTCAAATGTCCACAAAAAATAGTAACACCATTTATAATGATATTACAAACTT
The DNA here is from genome assembly GCF_000442705.2 of Elaeis guineensis. Taxonomy (NCBI): domain Eukaryota; kingdom Viridiplantae; phylum Streptophyta; class Magnoliopsida; order Arecales; family Arecaceae; genus Elaeis; species Elaeis guineensis. Next base: position 104,053,687 of record NC_026000.2, on the reverse strand, counting down.
GTTTCTTTATTGAAATTTCACAATCATTTTTGGCCAAAAGGCCTACGGAAATAACATTTAAAAAAAACTGAGATAGAAATGACAATCATTAAGAACAACGGTATGGGACTCAAATACAAGTTTCAAGATTCCTAATACTAGAACTGAAACTGATCTTCCATCTCCAACATTCAGAAACCTCTCACCTTGCTCGAATCTCCTACTAACCTACAACCCCTGCAACGAATTGCAAATATGGTAAGGGCTACCGATATCCAATACCCAGTTAGTTATATCACAAATAGAGAAATTACAAGGGCTTATCATATAAATACCTTGCCCAGCAACAGCTTGCTTCTTTCTCTGTCTATTCGGGTCCATAGAGGCAATGTACTAAGGATAGTTCCTCTTCCAGTGCTAAAAAAGCATTCAGCTTGACTCTTATCGGGCTTTATCTTTCTGGTCTGGCTCTGCACTGATGTCCCAGCCTGAACTTGCACTTTCTTCACTTTCTTCTTCTTATTCTTCTTTCCTTTCTCAAAGGGTCGAGAACCAGAAGATGAACCTCCCACTAAGTTCACCAACTCTTTGTGGAGTTGGTGATCCTTCTCAAAGTTCTGAAGCAACCTCAGTAACCTGTGGTAGTTTACTTCAGATTTTGTCATTCTATAATGAGTGAGGAATGGGAGATAAGACTTAGGCAGTGAGTTCAGTATTGCATCTTTTCCAAGCTGCTCATGCAAGGGAAAGCCGAGCTTGCTCAAACGCTCCATCAACTTGATCATGTACAATACATGATTAGTGACAGAGGCACCATCCCATATTTTGACGTTGAAGATGGCACAACTAGTCTTGTGCCTCTCCACATCATCGGGTGTGCCAAAAGCATCCTCCAACACTTGAAGCATGTCCTTTGCTGAGCCATCTCAAATCTGCGACTGAATTCGTTGCTCATGGCAGCCAGCATGATGCAGCCACCGTGGTCCGATCACTGAGCCACTTCTGGTAAGTATCTTTGATTGTTCCACGTGCATTGACAGCTGGCTCCTCAGGTGCAGGATCCATTATCACATATAGGATCTGTTCATGCTCTAGGACTATCTTCAACTTTCGGTACCAGCTACTGAAGTTGAGTCCCACCAACTTATCATTATCCAACAATGATCAAAGTGATAGGGAAGTGGCCATATCTGCATAAAAAAAAATCATAACCTAATTAGTAATTGATTCATTCAACCTAAAGATTTGGACTTTAATCAAAAAGTTTCTCTCATTATTTTATTCAAATTGATAGCCTCTATCTTCAATTCAAGGAATTATCCTAATTTCTTAGTGGGTACTAGAGTCCACTTAGATTGCACACAAGCCCAACTTTGGTTCGCCAATCCATGTATATCTAAGAGTAGGTTCATAATAAATTGTTTCTCTAAATAATTTTTAGTAATTTTAATTTTGTCTCAGTCCCTAATCAGTAGGCTTTGGCCTCCACTAAAAAGGTCTGGTTAGGTCCAACCATTAACATGACCATACTTGGCTCATCTAGCCAATCAATGATTAGGCCCAACTTTGCTTGGCTAACCTAACCACCATTTAGAAAGATGCAGTCAAGAAATCATATTATGAATGATAATTTCATCAGTCAATAAGCACCAAGCCTTTGGGCCTTCAATGATTATCCAATTGATGGACCCATTATCATCCACTTAATGGGAGGCTATGATCTAGTTATCACCATAACTATTTCATTTTAAGGACCTAATAATTTTAAAAAAATTAATTGATTTAGAGGAGAAGGTCAGATGAACCAGCTTATCATGATCCTTCCACTGGCTTCACCAAGTCAGCTTAAGGGAGACTATTAAAAGGACTGGTCTAGGAGCACCTAAATCAGTCACACTGATTTACCTAGCTAACATGGGTCAGCTCGAATAGTCAAGTGATCTGATCAAAATATAATTTCACCAAGAGGCCAGGTAAGTTCAATCGATGGGAGGATCTGCCAAAGCTTGCCGTAGATACCATCAAAAATGGCCAGATAAGCGGGCTGTCAATTAAAAACCACCGATCTGGTTTACTTTAGACATTAATTAGTTTAATTAGTTTCAATTAGATCAATCTAACAGTTCGTGCTAGACTGCTTAGCCAAGAATCAAGTCTATTTGGTTCTCGTTAAAGATATAGACTTTACCAACTACAACTATTGTAATTGATTTAGAGAATCCTTGACCTAATCTAAGATAACAATTGATTAGATTTAGTTAATTTTCTAATTAAGTCTATCTTTAACCTAACCTTTGGTCTAACCCAATTAATGGACCTAATTCTCACTAACCCATTAACCCAATATGTTATGCTTTGTGTCTTAGGTTCTTCAATTCACAATCCTAGAACCTAATCAAACAACTTCTTAATTCTCAATTAAGTTTTGGGCTGAGGGTTAGGGTTCGACTTTTTGAAAATAATTTTTATATTTATAAAATATTTTTACAATATGGTTCTTACCAACTAAGTTGCATGTTTGATTCATAATCAAAATGCAAGTCAAATAAGCATGAAACTACTTTAGATCTAATCTAAATAGGTTCATGTAATTGAAACAATTTCAACTTTAAACTGTGCAAATTTCTCTGACAAATATATGATGGTTCTTTGTGCAGAAATTATTAATAAAGTAATTTTATTTTAAATTTAAATATATTTTAAATCTAATAAATCATAAATTTAATCTAGATCACATCTAACAAATTTATGATTAAAGATAGATCTATACAAACTAGGACAACCTTTGTACTGTAAGGGGTAAACCTTACAGCAGGACAACCTACAGTTCGTGATTGATCTAAAAATTTTAATTTTAGATTTAACAATCAGATTATAAATTAGATCTAATTTAAGAAATAATCTATGTATGTATAAATAATCATGTAATAAACAATCTTGGCTCTGATACCAATTGAAGGAACCAAATCTAGAGATTCAGGGTTAGATCTTGAAATTTTTTCAAGATCAAGCAGTGGAAGACTAAAATAAATCAAAATTTATCTTATAAAATCAGAGAATTCTTAGATCTAAGATCCTATTATATGATTATTACATGATATTAAATCAAAAATTAAAATATAAAGAGCAAGAACTACATGTTGATCATATCAATATGTTTCTATACTACATCTAATGTATGTAAAATATAATAGATCAGATCTATTACCTTGCAAGTTAGACATTCTAACTTTGTTAATCCAAGCTTGAGAATGATGTTGTGAGCCGCACACGCATCCGGCCTTTAGGAGTCATCCACACGAGCTCACGAATCACGATCAGAAGTCTTGGTCTCGAAAATCAGCACAGTATGCTAGTACTGCACTGATCCTCCTTCGATGATCGATCAGATACCTCCTTCTTCTTGATTTGGACTCTTTCAAAGATGATAAGTAGGAGAAGGAGTTTTAGATCTGAGACACTCTTAGAAAACTCAAGATAGAGAAAGTGAAGAGGTGAACACAGCAACCCTAGAAGAAGACCCTCTTCTTCTTCTCTTTGCTCTTACCCAGACACCTAATTTTGTGTCTATTATATTTCAATACTCTGTAATGCATAAAAAAATTATAAAAAAAATTATTTTAAATAGAGAGATATGATAGAGTCCTTATGTAGGTCAAATACTTAGTCAAGAAAAATCCAAACAGGACAAGACAATGGGTGCCAAACTCTTGGGCACCTCCTCCTCCTTTTTCTGCCATGGACCACCAGAAAAGGGTGCACAATATGTGCCATAAAAGTCACAAAAATCTCAAAAAAAAATTAAGTAAAATCAGTGCCATAAGGAAAGTATTTTGGTTTTCTAAAATTCTGTCTCATAGAATTTGGAATCCAAACTAATTCCTACTTTGACTTGGTCCACAACCACATTCCATATAAGAGAGAAAGAGAGAAAAGCTTTGGGCATGTGTGAAGGCCTGGGAGAGAAGGTTTTGTCACACAAAATAAGAGAGAGTGGATGCGGGGGGCTAAGGTGGTGCAAGGTGGAATCCTAGTCTTACTAGGATTCAATCTATGACTTGTTCAAATTTGGTTTCTCAAACGAAATCAAACCAAAACCAAATCAACTTAATTAAAATAAATCTTAACCTAATTAAAAATTTAATTTAATCAAATTAAATTAGATTTAAATTTGATTTAATTTTTTAATTAAATTAGAAATTAGATTGACCCAAATCCTAATTGAACTAGGACTAGTTTTTCCTTGCACTTGGCTTATCCAATAAACCAATTGAACTTGATCCAATCAAGCCCAAACTAGATCTAATTAAATTATATTCAATTAGACTTAATCTCAGCTCATTGGATTCATCAAATTAAGTCAATTAGCAATTGAATTACTAATCGATCCTCCTGCAACACTTGCACTAGGTTAAATATCAATCATATTGATCGTTTAACCCTAGAATGATTCTTAATCGTTGATCAACCATCCGATCAGATAGTGAACTCTAATGTGTGTGACCTCATAGGTCCGAACCTAAGTCGGTAGTATAGAAATAAATTTTTGTACCAATTGAAGTGACCATCTAGCAATGATATCCGATAGCCAGATAGGTCGAATGTGTAGAACAACATCCTTAGAACCCATGCGGATATAGTTTCCATATAATTCATCTCCTTGATCAAAATGCTTATAGGACACCTCAGAGTTCAACTGTCAACTCTGATCAGGTTGTCCACATTGTATTTCAAAATATCAAATCCATCTGATGGATTATCCTGGCTAAGATTTTGCTAAATTGAAATACAGCGACTCATTCTTCTCCAACTCTTGGAGTGGTCAATTCCATCTTGATCACACTCCAACTTTGCAAGTACTTGACTGTGCCCAGAAGCCTTCCGTCACTGAATTAAAAATTCAATTAGTCCAGTACCAAAGCACAGTGAGTTGCTTGTAAGTCACTAAGGCGATCTCAGGTCTAAGGGATACTTATACCTATATCCCATCAGAGACATTCTTGACAATAAAATGCTCTAGAGTTGGTCACATTCAATGATGATGTACCTTTACATCTCATCTGTATGTCATACCACTGTCTCCGCACTCCTTGGTTAAGAGGACAACCAACACGTATGGCCTACAGTGATCTATGCTTGATAGAAGCTGTCGTCCTTATTAACAGCCTATCATTTGGTCGTGAACATTTTAAGGGCTAATCGATAGATTCTCTCTTTATTGAACCTAAATAGTCCTAAGGACTTCATCACAACAATGGAGTTCATTAGAAGATAAAAATTTATGATGAAAATACCAAAAATATATTTTATTTATTAACAAATCAATTACAATATGAGGTTGCTCAACCGTCAACAGATTGATGATTGGCTTTTGGGACATATTTTCCAACATTGGATTCCAAATCTAGCTAGTAGTGAATTAAGACTTTTGACGTAACTCTAATTTGATGAGATTAGCTCATCCGAAGAGCCCCAATCAACTTGGATGCTTGCAAATTAACTCTAAAATTAAATTCTTTTAATTTTGATAAATTCACAAGTCATGATTGACGTCTAGCAATATGTCATGACTACCTGAAAGATTTAAAATTTTAATAAAAATTATCAAAATATCCTTCAATGGCAAGTTTTCATGTAATTCAATTCTTTAGTCAAACAACATCCCAGATGAGCTGTGGGCATGAAAATATATCAAATCTATTCACTTATCATTATGTATCTCGATTAGAAGATGATGATTCAATTGATGATACATTAGAAACCCTTTTCTAATTATCATCTTACTTTGGCCAAAGACTTCCAGAATCACTGTCCGATGAGATCACATAGGATGTTTGCTCCCCTTATTAGGAGAGACTAATTCCTTATTGATCACACACAACCTCCATGTACTCTTCACCATATCCAGAACACCCCACACAAGGATCAGAGAACTAAGTTAGGTAATGAACCAAAACATAGATCCAAGTACATAAGGTACCATGATGACCTCAGGTCTAAAGATCACATACACAACTCACACTAGAAAAATATCAATTGACATGTAAATAAGACTCCATCTGATATTCTCTCACAGGTCAATTCAGTGAACTCATTCTCTAATGAGTACTCATATCTTTGTGTTAGTGTCACCACACAAGTGGTTGTGAGATCAACCACCCTCATTTCTGAGCATACATAGGACATGCCAGTCTTATCGATATCATTGATCTCCGACTCAATGTACCAATGACTAAGAATGTTTTAGATTAAGGTTATCAAGAAATTAGATCTCATTGGTGTAATCTCATCACGATCCTAAAACCATTGTCCCAACCTATGGGGTTCATTATAATCTTAAAATAAATAAGATGTAGCATATAATAAAATAAAAATATCTTATTTTATTAATCATAAATATCAATTACATGAGTTTGAAAGATAAATTACAATAAATACCCTATTATATCTCATATGCGATTGGTTTGTAGGATTTATTCTTTTAATCTCTCACTTGCACTTAAAGTCAATCATCCCTATACTTAATACCCATGCTATCAAGATGGTGGTCAAACTACTACATTGACAAGGCCTTAGTGAATGGGTCCGCTATATTTTTTTTGGTGTCAACTCACTCCACGATCACATCGCATCTTTCGACTATCTTCTGAATGAGGTGGAACCATCTTAGGATGTGCTTGAATTTATGGTGAGACCTTGGTTCTTTGGCTTGAGCAACTGTCCCAGTATTATCACAATAAAGGGGCACTGATTATTCAATCTCTAGAACAACACCTAACTCTGTGATGAATTTTTTTATCTGGACGGCCTCCTTAGCGGCCTCACTTACAGCAATATACTCAGCCTCAGTACTCGAGTCAACAACAATTTGCTATTTAAAATTTTTCTAACTTACTACACCACCATACAGAGTGAACACATATCCAGATATACATTTGCTATCATCCGAATCAAATTGAAAACTAAAATTGGTATAACCTTCTAGTTTTAAATCAGATCTACCATATATCAGAAAACATCTCTAGTCCTTCTCAAGTACTTGAGTATATTTTTCACAACATTCCAATGATCCTCTCGAGGATCAGTCTGAAATCTGCTTACAATGCCTAAGCCATAAGCAACATCAGGCCTGGTACATAACATAGCATACATTATAGATCCTACAGCCAAAGCATAAGGAAAAGAACTCATTCTATTTCTCTCTTCAGGTATCTTAAGAGACATCTTCTTAGAGAGTTGTATACCATGACCTATGGAAAAGTAATCTCTTTTACTTCCTTCCATGTTGAACCTCTTCAACACAAGGTCAATGTACCTAGATTGGGATAAGTCTAGCATCTTTTTCGATCTATCCCTATAGATCTTTATACCAAGTATAAAGGATGCCTCACCCAAGTCTTTCATAGAAAACTTTTGTGATAGCCAAGTCTTGACCGATTGCAATATCGGGATATCATTCCCAATGAGTAGTATGTCATCCATATACAAAATCAAAAAGATAATAGCACTCCCACTATTCTTCTTGTACACACAAAATTTATCCATATTTTTGATGAAGCCAAATAATTTAACTGTCTCATCAAAACGGATGTTCTAACTCCTCGATGCTTACTTTAATCCATAAATGAATCTATTGAGCTTGCATATCTGATTTGCTCTCCCACTTGAGACAAATCCCTCTGACTGAGTCATATAGACTTCTTCCTCAAAGTTTCTATTAAGGAAGGCAGTCTTGATGTCCATCTGCCAGATCTCATAGTCATGGTATGCTGCTATAGCAAGCATAATCCGAATAGACTTAAATATGGCTACCGATGAAAAGATTTCTTCATAATCAACACCTTATTTTTGCCTGAAATCTTTTGTCACTAGCCTGACCTTATAGGTCTCTACCTAGCCATCTACTTCAATCTTCTTTTTGAAGACCTATTTGAAGCCTATTAGGGTCACACCCTCAGGTGCATCAACCAAAGTCCATACTTGGTTGACATACATGGAGTCCATTTCAGATTTCATAGCATTGAGCCATTTGTTAGAGTAACTACTCATGACAGCTTTCGAATAGGTTGTGGGATCATCATTCTCAATGATGTGGGTTGTATTGTCATTCTCAATGATAAACCCATATCTGAGTGGTACATTCATACTCTACTCAACCTTCGGAGAGGAGGTGTGTGTAGTAGCTGTGCCTCAACAATGGGCACATTTGGTTGAGAACTATTTGGTGAATCCTAGATGGGTTGTAGGTTTTGAACTTTCTCAAGTTCAACAGACCTCCCACTGCTTCTTTCTTGGATAAACTTTTTTTTTCAAAAAATGGTATGCCTACCAACAAACACCTTTTATTGAGTAAAGTTATAGAAGTAGTATCCTATACTCTTCTTGAAATAACCAACAAACCTGCATATTTCTGATCTAGCATCTAGCTTATGTCCATGAATATTTTTCACATAAGTTGGGCAATCCCAAATCTTAAGATACTTAATATTGGATCTTTTTCCTTTCTATATTTCATATGGAGTGCTAGAAATAGATTTTGAAGGTACTTTATTTAAGATATACGCTACGGCCTCGAGGGTATATCTCCAAAAGGATATTGAAAGATCCGTGAAATACATCTTGGACTGCACCATATCTAATAAGATGTGATTCTTTCTTTTCGTAATTCTATTTAACTATGGAGTATAAGGAGGTATCCATTGAGAGGGTATTCTATTTTATTTCAAATAATCGAGAAACTCACTGGATAAGTATTTTCTTCCTCGATCCGATCGAAGAGTTTTAATACTTTTATCAGTTTATTTTTTGACCATTCTTTGATACTCTTTAAATTTGTCAAAGGCTTCAGATTTGTATTTCATCAAATACACATATCCAAACCTAAACCTATCATTAGTAAATATGATAAAGTATGAGTATCCACCTTTGACTTGAGTCGATATTGGACCATACACATCAGTATGTACAAGATCCAAAATGTCACTCGTCTTTTCTCCATATCCAGTAAATGGAGTCTTGATCATTTTTTCTATGAGGCAAGATTCACAAGTTCCATATGATTCATAATCATAAGGATAAAAAAATTATTTTTGAATATCTTGTTAATCCTTGACTCATTGATATGGCCAAGTCGGTAGTGCTAGAGGTATATGACATTCACATCCTCTCTCTTTCTTTTCTTCATATTATCAATATAAAATATATTATCATTAAGTAAAAGAAATAAAAAACCATTATCAATAAAAGCACTTCTATAATATTCACTAAAAAAATAAATAGAACAACCATTATTCTTTACAATTATTTCAAAATCTTATTCCAATAATAATGATACAGAAATAATATTTCTAACAATATCAGAAATATAATAACAGGTCTTCAGTTCCAAAACTTTGCCTAAAGGCAACTTTAAAACCCTAGTTCCTATAGCTTCGGTCTGAATGGACTCTCTACTAGCACCGAACTACTCAAAGTCACCTTAATTCAGATTCCTTACTTCTTGTAGACCCTACAATGATTTGCAAAGGTGTGAAACATAGGTAGTTTTCAATACTCAAGAATCTGATATTGAAGTACTTAATGATAAATTAGTTAGTATCATATACAAAACTCTAGCAACATTTGTCATTTCATGGTTGCAAGGTACTCCTTGCAATTTCTCTTCCAGTGGCCCTCCTTGCCACAGTGATAACAAGTACCTTTGGTAGAGACTTTCTTCACCTTCTTCTTGGAGATGCTAGCCTTAGAATTCATCTTTTTCTTAGAACTCTTCTTTGCCTTCTTCTTGCTAATCTTATCAATATAAAGGACCTGAGCCTTTTCACCCTTGAAATGGCTCTCTACTATTTTCAACATATTCAGTAGCTCAGACAGACTAATATTCAGTTTGTTCATATGATAATTAATCACTAACTGAGAAAAAGAGTCAGGAAGAGACTGCAGGATCAAATTCTGATTCAGTTCACCGTCCATGATAAAATCTAATTATCCCAGATGAGTGATCAAATCAATCATCTTAAGGACATGCATTTGCACAGAGGTGCCTTCCATCATGCAGGCACAGAACAACTGCTTTGATATCTCATATCGAGTAGTTCGATTTTGTTCCCCATATAACTCCTTAAAATTAAAGAGAATAGAGGGAACATCCATGTCTTCATGCTGTCTCGGAAGCTTATTGCTCATAGAAGCAAGCATGATGCATTTGACAGTTACACTGTCATCTTTCTATATCTTATATGTGGCTCTTTCCTCTTTGAAAGCATCTTCCCTAAGAGAATCTGGAGCAAGTGTATCCAGAATGTAGGAGACTTTCTCCTGAGTGAGAATAATTCTCAAGTTCCTTAACCAGTCGACATAGTTGGATCTAGTCAACTTGTTTGCATCAAAAATACCTTTAAGTGAAAGTGAGGATACCATGTGTGTAGTTAATCTACAACAACAAGAATATCAAATAAGCGGACAACTCATGATGACATGCACAACTAGACTAGGACTTTTATCTAATTGTGTTTCTCACTATTTTATCGAACTTCATACCCCTCAAATATGAAAATCAAGAAATATACTAATGTCTCTTAATGGGGTTGAGATCCCTATTCCTCACAAATATCTTGTGGATAGCACAACAAGTATTCATGAGTTCAAAAGTAGACAACTCTTTACTAATTGTACCTTTATAATTCTCAACCTCATTTACTCTAGCCTCTAGATCACATATAGTCTTGTGGATAGCACAACAAATAATAGTATTCTATTTAAGTTGACCCTTCAATCCATATGGTCATACTTAAATAATACTGTGCTTGTGGATAGCACAATAAAGCAATACTATTCAAATATGCCATAAGCATCAATATGCATTTGATCAATATCATGTCAATTTTTATAGTAAGCCTTGTGGATAGCACAACAAGCTCACTAAGATCTGGACATACTCTATCGATCAAGTTTGAAGGAAGGCCCTTGTAATATCTACATCACTTAATCAATCTAAGTCTGAAATTCAACGAGACTAAATTGGCCAGGTAAGTAGGTGGGAGGCTCTCCTTAGCTTTTCTAGACACCAACAGAGTTGACCAGGCCAGCATACGGATCTAATTATAAAACTACTATTTATACTTTCCTCAACACTAATTAATCTTAAGTATTTAACTTTTGATTAAAAAGTGAATCCCGACATTATAACTTAATATAATTAAATGAGGAACTTTAAACTGATCTCGACACATCCTAACTATAAGTGCATAAAATATACACTATAAATTATGCAAATTTGCATGCTTTAACTATTTATAATAGCAATCAAATTATCATGCCAAAAATCATATAAGGGTGCAATCAAAGTTATAACATATGACTAACAAATTCATATAATATAACAAACCCTAATCTAATTAGGCATGCATAGCACCTTATTTTTTATACACTGATTTAAGCATCATGATACCATGATAATAAAAATTTCAAATTATCATAAATTTATAATTTAATAATTAAAATTTAGAATCATGATTCACTAAAAGTCAAAAATAATTTTTTGAGTTTGAAGAATCAATGCTAAAAATAATGCTACATTTTTTGCAGGATATGAACAAGAATGATTCTATGCTACCAAATTATACTTGTTTGATTGAATCAGACAAGAGTGGCTCTGATACTACTGTTGGGTTCCGACCACACAGTAGAAAGTAATTTTTAAAAATTTTAAAATCATACAAATCAGTAGTTCTATCACATAAAACTATCGAGCCAGAATCCAAACCCTAGAATCACCATGCCGATATCAATCAAAGCAAAAACAAGCATGCATAGGGATAGAATTTTATACTTTCATCAAAATAAAAAAGTGTCATCTTAGTGTTCTCCATGAGACTCCAAGATAAAAGTCCTCCAATGGTGATCCATATGAAAGTTGGCCAAGGTCCTTCCCAATCGATGCACTGCCATAGCCTTATCTTCTCAAGAATACTGCCGACTTCAAACTTGCGTCACAATCGTGTTAAAGCTCAGTTGCTTTCAATCATGCCACTAAAATGACACCAACAAGATACTCTTCAGTTCTCATACAACCTAGGATTTGATTTTTGGCTCCAACATATGGAAACATCAAACCCTAGGGCACTCAAGCAACACTTGCTGAAAATCTCACCACCCTTCTTCCAACTTTTGCCACTCAAATTTTCCTCTTTTTTCAAAATTTTTTCAAAATTTTTTCCATATTTACCACATATCTTCTCTTTTATTTTAGCCAAAAATCTTAGTAGAAAACCATTTGGGGCATCCCCTATAAATAGGGGAGCAAAAGACGTCACATGGGATGAAGGGGCACCAACCTTTAGCACTACAACTTCCCATCTACCAAATAAATTCACCAAGTAAATTTTTGGCATTCTAGATACTTGCAGTAGAAGGACTCTTCCTTCTCTATGTGTCATAAAAAAATTAATTAATTTTGGCATCAAAACATAGGAGATCTGGCTGGAAAATTATGGCAACGCATAAAAATTAAGAGCCTTCTTTAAGAAGGACTCTTCCTTTCACACACCAAAACTAAAGGGGGCAGCATTTATTTTATGCATGGGTTCTGGTGGGTGCAGAGGAGTCCTTCTCTACTTAAAACTAATTTAAGTTGGATAAGAATCCAATTCAAATTGATCCAATCCCATTAGATCAGAAGCAACTGATCTAGGTTAGCTCAAACAATTTGATCTAAACCAATTTAAAAACTTAGGTTAATACAATATTTTAGCATATCAAATTAACCCATAGAATTTATATTAAACTCTAATTAAATAAGACCATCAAGATTAAATCTTAAAGTTTGTGACCCATTGGGTTCTAAATCTAGCCAGCAGTGGACCAAGACTTTCGACGTAACCCTAATCCGATGAGATTAGATCATTCGAAGAGTCCCAATCAACTTGGACTCTTCTAAATTGACTTCAAAATTAAACTCTTTTAATTGTAATGAATCCACAAGTCAAAATTGATGTCTAGCAATGTATCATGACTATTCAAAAGATTTAAAATTTTGATAAAAAATTATCAAAATATCTTTCAGTGGCAAGTTCTCATGTAATTCAATCCTTCAGTCAAATAACATCTCAAATGAGCTGTGGGTATGAAAATATGTTAAATCTAATCACTTATCATTATGTATCTTGATCAGAAGGTGATGATTCAATTAATGATATATTAGAAATCTTTTTCTAATTATCATCCTGCTTTGGCCAAAGACTTCCTGAATCACCATCCTATGAGATCACACAGGATGTTCGTTCCCCTTATTAAGAGTGACTAATCCCTTATTGATCACACACAACCTTCATGCACTCTTCACTATATCCAGAACACCCCACATAAGGATCAGAGAATCAAGTTAGGTAGTGAACCAAAACATGGATCTAACTACACAAGGTACCATGGTGACCTCAGATCTAAGGATGACATACATAACTCCAACTAGAGAAACATCAGTTGACATGTAAATAAGACTCCATCTGATATTCTCTCGTAGGTCAATTCAGTGAACTCATTCTCTAATAAGCACCCACATCTTTACATTAATATTACCACACAAGTGGTTGTGAGATCAACCACTCTCATTTCTGAGCATACATAGGACATGCTAGTCTTACTGGTATCATTAATCCCCGACTCAATGTATTAATGACTAAAAATATTTTAGGTTCAGGCTATCAAAGAATTAGGTCTCACTGGCATAATCTCATCATGACCCTAAAACCATTGTCCAAACCTATGGAATTCATTATAATCTTAAAATAAATAAGATGTAGCATATAATGAAATAAAAATATCTTATTTTATTAATCATAAATATCAATTACATGAGTCTGAAAGATAAATTAAAATAAACATCCTATCGCATCCTATATGTGATTGACTTGTAGGGTATTATTCTTTCAAGTTCAAGTGCATTGAGTCAATTTCTGATTTCATTGTATCTAACTATTTTTCAAAATTGATGTCAGACATTGTCTTGTCAAAAGTACTAGGATCATCACTATGACCCCCATCTCCCACAAGGAATGATTCCCCTACATTCTCTTTTAGTATATCCATGTATCTTTTAGGAGGATGGGAGATTCTATCTGTTCTATGAGATGGAGGTGGAACATTAACTACTGGCTCATCATGAACAGGTTTCTGAGAATTTATAGCTCGTTACTCTTCAGAGACTTTCTCATCGAGCTCAACTAACCTCCCACTGCCTCCATCCTAGATAAATTATTTTTCTAAGAATGTGGCACTGCGACTCACAATGATGTTATGGTCATGTGGAAAGTAAAAGTAGTACCTAATGGATTCCTCGAAGTACCCTATAAATCGAGCTACAACTGATCTATCCTCTAACTTGTCAGCTTTCTATCTCTTGACATAGGCTGGATATCTCCAAGTCTTAAGGTAACTTAGACTCGATTTCTTACCATGCCATGTCTCATATGGTATGGTAAGAACAGACTTAGAAGGAACCCTATTTAAAATATGCATCGCGGTAAGTAAGGCATATCCCCAAAGAAATAAGGATAAATCAGTATAGCTCATCATGGATCAAACCATATCCAATAGAGTCTTATTTCTCCTTTCGGATATCCTGTTGAGTTGAGGTACGCTGGAAGGAGTCCATTAAGAGACTATGCCGTTCTCCCTAAGATATCCCAAAAATTTAGTGCTCAGATATTCTCCTCCTTGATCAGATAGTAGGACTTTGATAGGTTTCCTTGTTTGCTTCTTTACCTCATGCCTGAATTCTCTGAATCTTTCAAAGGCTTCAGACTTGTGTTTCATAAGAAACACATACCCATATCATGATAGATCATCAGTAAAGGTAATGAAGTAGCTATAACCACCTCTAACTTGCATATCAAATGGGTCACATATATTGGTGTGTACCAGGGCTAGTTACTCGATGGCTCTTTCCTCTTATCCCACAAAGGATAACCTAGTCATTTTTTCTCGAAGGCATGATTTATAGGTTGGAATTGACTCAGATTTAACTAGTCAAGGATCCCATCCTTTTTCACTCTGTTTATCCTATCCTCTCTAATATGGCCAAGCCTATGGTGACATAAGTACTTATGGTTAAACTCATCTCTGGGTTTCTTTTGGCCTACGACACTCACTATTTGCTCATTTAAGTTCACATTAGCATCAACATACAAGTGATAAAGACTGTCAATCAAAAGATCAGATGCAACCAATTTATTTTGCAAATAAATGAAATAAAAATTTTTATTAAATTAAAAAATAAATCCATCCTGTACTAGTATAGAGATTGAAATCAAATTTTAGCTAGCTACAAAAACAAAATAACAGTCTTTTAAATTTAATCTAAAGCCTGATGGTAATCGAAGAGGATAGGTTCCAACGACTTCTGCAACAATCTTTGCTCCATTATTGATCCGAAGGGTCTTGTCACCTTTCCTCGACCTCCTACTTCCTATTAGACCATGCATTGAAGTACATATATGAGTACTGAAATCAGAGTCCAATATCCAACTTGAAGTAGAAGAAATCATTAGCTTAGATTCTATTATGAGCATACCTTCAGAAGGTTGATCATTCTTTTTCATCTTTAGACCCTCCAGGTAAGACAAGCAGTTTCTCCTTTAGTGACCATCGGAGTTACAGTGGGAATACTTTTCTTTCTCTATAGCTTTCTTCAGAGTGTCCTTCTTTGACTTGCTTTTCTTCTTCTACTTCTTTATAAGTTTATTCTTTTTCTTTCTTTGAGACTTTCTCTTAGAAGGTGCCCGCTTAACAGCAAGAACAGAGCCCCTTGAATATTTTAAGGTACCCTCAGTAGTGACCAGCATATTGATCAATTCAGGTAAGTTACAATCTAATTTGTTCATATGGTAATTTATAATAAACTGTTCAAATGAACTGATCAGGGATTGGAGGATCAAATCCACCTTTAGCTCCCTCTGCATATTTAGGCTGAGCTTCTCAAGCTCTTTAAGATCCTTGATCATAGTCGTACAGTGATCGTGGACTGACTGTCCCTTATACATCTTCATATTGAACAACCACTTAGACAATTCAAAGAATGTGATCCTGCTCTGCTCACCGTACAACTCTTACAAGTGAGTGATCATAGCATGGGCAGTTGGCATGTGCTCATGCTGGCTCTGCAACTCGTTTGACATAGAAGCTAGAACATATCATTTCACCCTAAAGTCATCATCTATCCACTTGTCCAGAGTAGCTCTTTGCTCTGCCATAGGACATGCTGGTAAGGCTAGGGCATCCTAGTCGAGTACATACCCAATTTTTTTAGATGTCAGGACTATTCTGAGATTTTTGAGCTAGTCCTTATAATTTGTATCGATCAGTCGGTTGGTTTCAAGGATACGGACTAGTGGGTTAGAGGCTGATATTATTTATCTGTGAGAGTAGAGATTCTAGTTAGACATTTATATTTGAAATCATATTTATTTTAGAGACTTTTAGATGCAAATAGACTCCCACTATTTTTTCAAATTTCAATACTCCCCAGATGAAAAATGAAAATCTGATGTGACCAATGCAAGGTTTCTAATGGGTGCTGCAGTCCCACCGATGCCGTGCACCTCACCTAACAGTTATTGATGACATGCACACCGATGCATAGGCAACTCTTTGTCCGGATGCTTCTTTAAGTATATTGCAGCGACTTGATCTCTAAGTCATGAGAGCTTACATAACACACATTGTCCAACTCCTTAGTTAAGCCTGACCCACCATTCACAAGCAGGTGTGAAGCCATCATTAAGTCCCTCAAATAACACATATTGGGTCCAACTCCATCTTCATCTTGGAGCAACTCTTTGCTAGTAAAGTGGTTGCGTATTCTCGATGCAACTAAATCACTATAACCAGTCGAGAACAGTCAATGCCAGTAGCATGCCTACACTTCTACAATAGTGAAAGATCATAAGGCTTAATATTAATTAAGGAGGTTTAGGTTAGGTCTCATCTAATCAGTCATCATATGACCAATCTAATTGATATGGGCTAAACTAAAACTCCTTAGCTACTAAAGAACCCAATCATCCAATTGGCCAAATAAGTGAGACCAGCGGGAGGGTATGCCATTAACTCACCGTAGGCAAAATTGTTTAGGTGAGTAGCCTTCCAATTAAAAACCATTGATCAAGACTTATCTTAGACACCACATGGCTTATTGGTTTCAATTAATCAGCTTAGGTGAATTGGATTCAAGCCATAAAGCCGGATTAGATCCTTAGGTTGACACAATTATGCATATGGGGTTTAATCAACTCAATCTACAACACTAGTAGAATCATAAGCTCAATTGATCTAATCCAAATCAAAACTTGACTTGTTTTGATTAATAGCTACATTAATTTCAACCTAATATGATTTAATTGTAACCTAAGATATAATTCATTGACCTAATGCAAAACTACCTATGCCCAACGATTCATGCAAACATTAATTTCAGATCATTGAAATAGATTTTAGATCTAAATTAATTACATAAAAAGTAAATTTTTTATTTTTGAAATACTTTCAGAATAAGCATGCATTCATATATCATATACATAAAAAAAATTTAAATTTTTTAAAAATTAATTTCAGATCTAAACATGCTATCATATATCGTATATACAAAAAGTTCATATCATAGAAATTTAATTTCTAACCTATGCATGCTTTCATATATCGCATATATGAATAAAAATCAGATCTAAAATACTTTTTAGATCTAAACATAAATATATACATCTCATGTATAATCTAAAATCAAAATTTAAAAAAAAAAATTTCAAAACTTTTATGCTACTTTCATGCATATGAACATGTGGCTCTGATACCACTGTTGGAATTTCTATAGGTGCTAGTATACGTGGATATCAAAAAAATTTTTAAATCTAAAATATAATAAAAAAATTAGATTAAAATATTTTTAATCTAAGCATACATTCATTGGATGAAAGCATCTATGGATCTACTTCATATGCTAAAATTAATATAAACTAATTTTAGAAATAACAAATGAAAGTCTGTAGTCAATTCACATATCTGAATCGCTTTCTCTTTGCTTCAAACCTGTAACTAGGGTTGAATCTGATTTAATCCCTGGATCTAGGCCTAAATAGATTTTGAATTAGAAGCACAAGTGTTCTACCTCTATGAGTATTCACAGAGCGGATCTAAATAGATCCTCTTGACTCCTGCTTGCTTGAACCAAAAGTCTGAATAGGCTTGAACCAAGTTTGGAGAGGCTTTTAATTATGAACCCTTTTGATCTTTTTTTTTTAATTCTTAAAGAAAATAAGAATCTTTCTTGATCCTTCAACTAATCAAGAAGAACAACAAACAAAAATTGATTGTAACTAACTTTCAACAAACTTGAGACTAAAGGAAACAAGAACCAAACAAATGGCACCAGCAATTGACCCACTTCCTTGATGTGCCACCCACCCTCTTTTTGGCTCCAAGGGAGGACACCAAGAGAGAGAAGAGGTGTGAGCTAGAGAGAGGAAGAGAAGGGGAGGTGTGGGCCCAGTGAAAGGTGGCGGCAAGGTGGGAGGAGGAGAGGTTATGTCACAACTAAAGGGCTAGGATCTTTTATATAGACAACTTAAGGATGTCCTAATCAAATTAGGATCCCTCATTCTAATCATATTAAAATTTCTAGCCATCATATAATTGCACCAAATAAATGGGGCACCACCCATTACTCACCCAAAATCACTCCCTACTCTAGGTGTCCCATCATATAGGATCCAATTAGATGCACAAATCAGCCCACATAGTTTCATAAATTTTCTTTAAGGGTTCTTAATAAATAAAATCAAGAAACTCTTTCTTGATTTAATCTAATGTATAAATTAATCATCCAACAATTGGATCTTATTGAATCAAATTTAATTAGGTTCAAATTAAGTATAGAAATTGATTAAAACTCATCATATAAGTAAACCAACCATAAGAGAAATTGGGTTCACCCAGATGCCAGCAAGGTTAATATGAACCCAATAGGATTTCTCTAAATCTATATTAATTAGTACTTCATAAGCCCAATTATAATCAATTTAGATCTTCTCCTTTTATATGTGACCCCATAGGTTTAATTCTATTTGGTAGTGAGACATACTATAATATCTATCATAGGTATCACTGAAATCTTTTTCAGTGGGTCGAAATAGTTTCATTCTGACGTAACAAGGATCATTGATCCAAAACGATCCTATTGAGTTCTCACAATTCATCAGTGCTATCTAACAATATATAATGGCAACCCAGTAGAATTGAAATAGAACCTCTAGGTATAGTTAATATATGATACAGTCTCTCTATCATGAGTCCCGACTAGATGGCAAGTCATGAATAAATCGTCAAACCTTATCATCAGTCATATGATAAATCCGATCAGCTCAAGTTCAATAGTAATTCTAAATAAAAACTCTTTTCAATTAATCACACTGCTATGGCCATAGACTTATGGACTTAGCTTCTCAGATCTCATAGGACTACTCTTCTTTATCAAGGTCGATAGATCCTATATAAATGCACATATCGCTCGCAGAGCTTAACCAACTAAAGCCAATATCCACTACAAAAATTTATAATCGAGTTAATGTTCATATGTAGTCAAACTATAGCAGTCTTACTGTGAGCAACTGTGACACCGCAGGTCAAAGGACCAATCACACAACTACAGTATTAAAATGATCATAGATGATTGAATAAAAATCTATGTGATCACTCGTATGGTCATGCTCAGCACTAGTTATTCTCTAACAACTATCCATACTTTCTGCTCAGTGTCACTACACTGTAGATTTAAGACTTATCTATCTTGAAGAAAGTGAATTGTGCGTTGATCCATTTGAAAAGATCACCATCCCCATGACTATCTAATGACTGGGAGAAATTTAAGAATCGATCATACATATCTCTAATTCTCAATATTTGAGAATATGTATCGTAACATAAATTCTAAAAATGATTCAAAGACACATAACACTTGAATAAAAAAAAAACTTATCTTTTATTGATTAAATGAATAGTTTAAGTTTAAATATGTGTCATAGAATAAAATTGTATCAGCCAATAATTAACTTCTAGGATATACATCTAACATTCCACAATCCACCAGTGACATCTAGTAGTATATGGCAGCAAGCTAGCAGAATGAAATAGAATAAATCTTTAGATACAGTTATCATATGATACTATCCTTCTATTAGGGTTCTGATTAGATGAAGATTATGGATTACTTATCAAACCACTGAAAGAAGAGTACCTTACAAGCCAATCATATGATTGATGCAATGGGATTTTTTTTTATTACCTTCCAACTCATGTAATGATATTATTCATTTGTTAATGAAATAAGATATTGATTTATCATTTTAGCTGCATCTTACTATGTATAAGATTATGGTGAACCCTTTGGATTAAGATAATGATTTTTGGGGTCATGAAGAGTTCATGCCTGTGAAATCAAAAATCTTAAAATTCTAATCCTAAATATTTCTAGTTGTAGGAATATCGAGTTGAAAATTAATATTTTGGATAGATTGGCACATCTTATGAATGCTCGATAGAGAGGGTGGCTAATTTCGCAAGCCGCTTATGTGAGACACTAATAAAAGGATATGGGTGCTCATTAGAGAATAAGTTTATTGAATTGACTCGCCAATAGAGAATATCTTATGGAGCCTTACTTACATGTCAAAAGATGGTTCTCTAAGTGAGAGTTATATAAGTGATCCTTAGATCTTAGATCATCATGGAACCTTATACACATGAACCCATATTTTGGTTCATACCCACGTATCGCATTAAGACATATACGAAATGTTCTGGATATGGTGGAGTGTGTATTAAGATTGTGAGTTGATCAACAAGGAATCAATCACTCCTAGTAAGAGGAGATGGCTGTTGTGAAATTTCAGTGCAGGGGTAAAATGGTAATTTTAAAATTTTTTCAAAATTATAATTTTACAGTGAAAATTATTAATTAATTTAATTAATTAACATATATTAATCCTATACAAGGATCTAAATATAATATATATAGAATGTATTTAAATTTAAAATTTTGAATTCTATGATAAATATTTTACTGTTATGTGTTCAGAACACATTACCTTCATGCAGGTAGTCGATCATCGTAGTCTGATCACCGTCAGAATAGTTTGATCATTGCAATATAGCCACACAGTATGTCTGGCCTCTGCAGATCATCCACACGAAGCTTTCGATCTAATCGGCTCCTTACGAATGCTAGTTCATTGCAGAACCCTTTCGATAGCTAATGCTGATCGAACTCCTTCGATTGATGTCTGTCGATTCTTCGGATGCTCTGAATCATCAGCAAAAATAGTAGAGAGGTTGATTAAGCTCTTCTTGAAGTTTGGTGAACTCATGACACTCGTAGCACACCTTCTCACTTCCCAAACCCTAAGCAGAAACCCTAGGGTACTCTCAGAAAAACCCTGTGCCCTTTTTGTTTCTTTTTTTTTCTTTTCTTTTCTTTTCTTTTCTCATTCAGAAAGCCTTTCTCACACCACCCTTTCTCTCTCAGATCAGATCTGCACACGCCCCACCTTCTCTCTCATTTTAAAACATGCAAGACCGCATCTTTTCAGCATTTTCATCACGTGAGAGGATAAAGCTAGGTGGTTGCTCACTTGAATTCAAATCAAATTTGAATTCAAATTCCAACCAACCTATCTTTATCCACTCAAGGCATGAGAAGAGAAGGGGTGTGGGTTCTTTGTGCGTGGAGAATTTACACAAGAAACTTTTTCTCGTGTAGAGAATGGAGCACATAAAAGGATAAGGTGGTGCATGGATTAGTTGCCTATTCAAATTCAAACATTATTTGAATTTGAATGGCCAACCAACCTTATCATTATCCATACAAGTGGTGCATAAGGGAGGGTGTGGGAAGGCTTCTGCATGGGAGAAAATTCATGAGAACTTGTTTCTCATGAATTCAAATAGGCGCAAGTGAGGTGAGGTGGCGTAGAGAGATAAGTCAAGGTGGTTTCAAATATTAAATCAACCTAATTGAACCAACTTTATTAAAATAGGTTAGGCACAATTAGACTAAATTAAACCCAACATAATTAGGCTTAATTAGACTCAATAAAATCTTAATCAAATTAAGAATTGACTAAGCCCAACCCTTGATCAGATCAGGGACCAAACCACCTTGGTGATTAGGTCAACTCTTAACCTAATCGGGTCAAACCCAACTGAATCCAATTCAATTGGACTTGATCCAAAAATAATTACTCAATCAAATTGAGTTAATTAGCGATCAAATCACTAATTAAATCTCTCATAAATACTGAGTCCAAATCCGATGGGCAATCGGGCATCAAAGTCCATCGATATGAAATCCTGATCGAAGAGTCCCAAACCAGTGGGACTCTTGACCTCGGTATCCAAAATATGTGGAACTCATGATCAGAGAATCCTGATTCTCAATCATAGAGTCTGAGACACATAGGACTCAGAGTCCTCGAGCATTAGGACTCTTGGTCGAAGAGTCCCAATCCAGTGGGACTCTTCACCAGCCATCAGATCCGATAGGAACCTCTAATGTGTGTGACCCCGCAGATTCGAACCTAAGTCGGTAGCACAGGAATCAATTCCTGTACTAATCGAAGTGACCATCTAGCAATGGTACCCGATATTCGGATAGGTCGAATAGTCACAATTACAACATTCAGAACCTACGCGAATATGGTTACTGTATAATTCATCCCTTTTGACCCCTGTGTATAGGATGACTCAAGGTTAAACTGTCAACCCTGATCAGATCATCTAAATCATGCTCAACTCAAACAGTCTTGTGACTCCTCACTCAGACTACCCTGGCCAAGGTTTCGCTAAATTGAAACACAACTGTACACAGCTCCTGAACTGGAGTGGTCAATCCCATCTTGACACACACACCGACAAGTCAAGTACTTGACTACACCCAGCAGCCTTCCATCACTGAATTAAAAATTCAAGTAGTCCAGTGCCTAAGTGCAGTGAGTTGCTTGCAAGTCACCGTGGTGGTCTCAGGTCGAAGGGACAGTTATATCCATATCCCATCGGAGCAAATCTTGACAGTAGAAAAAGCTCCGGAGTCAATCACGTTCAGTGCAAATGTACCCTTACATCTCACCTGTATGCCATACCAGTGTCTCCACACTCCTTGGTTAAGAGGACAACTAATCCATATGGCACACAACGACCTATGCTTGATAAACATTGTTGTCCTTGGTAACAACGTATCATTTGGTCGCGAACAGATTTGAGGACTAAACGACAAATCCTCCTTTGTCGAGTCTAAATAGTCCTAAGGACTTCTCCACAACACAGGAGTTCATTAGAAGATGAAATAATTTATGATAAAAAAATATCAAAATAATTTTTATTTATTTATAATTCATATACTAATACAGAAAAGAGCATAACCGTCAACAGGCTGACGATTGGCTTTGGGACACTATTTCCAACAATCTCCCACTTGGCCTAAAGCCAATCGGTGTAGTATCTAATACCCATCTTCGACTTCAAGTCATCGAACTCCTTCACCGCAATGGCTTTAGTGAATGGATCGGCCAGGTTCTCCTTTCTGTCGATCTTCTGAAGGTCGACGTCACCTCTATCCATGATTTTTCAGATGAGATGGTAGCGATGCAGAATATGCTTCATCCGCTGGTGTGCCTTCGGTACCTTCACCTGAGCAATGGCTCCAGAGCTGTCACAATAGAGCAGAACTGGATCAACAAGGGAGGGTGCTACTTTGAGCTCGATGATGATTTTTTTTAGCCACACCACTTCTTTGGCAGCATCTGATGCAGTGACATATTCTGCTTCGCAAACTGAATCAACCACAGTGTGATGCTTGGAACTCTTCCAGCAGACAGCCCCACCATTAAGGGTAAAAACAAATCCCGACACACTCTTGCTGTTATCGTGATCAGACTGAAAACTGGAGTCTGTAAACCCCATAAGTCTCAAGTCCGATTCACCATAAACAAGCCACTGGTCCTTAGTATTTCTTAAATACTTCAGGATGGTTTTAACAACCTTCCAGTGATTCTCCCTTGGATCAGATTGGTATCTACTCACTACCCCTAGTGAGTATGCCACATCTGGTCATGTATATGTCATGACGTACATGATAGATCCCACTGTCGAAGCATATAGAATTCTACCCATACGCTCTCTCTCTTGAGGTGTTGTCGGACAATCCCTCTTCGAAAGAGAAATTTCATGGCCTATCGGTAGATAGCCTTTCTTGGAATTCTCCATGCTGAACCTCTTCAGCATAGTATCAATGTATGTAGACTGGGATAAGCCAAGCAACCTTTTAGATCTATCCCTATAGATCCTCATCCCTAGGATGTAGGAAGCTTCTCCCAGATCCTTCATGAAGAACTGTGATGACAACCAAATCTTTATTCCTTGTAATGTAGGGACATCATTTCTGATTAAAAGAATGTCATCCACATACAATACAAGAAATACCACTACTGGACCATTAGCCCACTTATAAATGCAGGGCTCTTCTCCGTTCTTAATGAAGCCATACATCTTGATCGTCCTATCAAAATGTATGTTCCAACTCCGGGATGCCTGCTTAAGTCCATAAATGGACCTCTGTAGCCTGCACACCTTAGACTCATCGTGGATGTGAATCCTTCAGATTGTATCATATACACCTCTTTGTCCAGCTCTCCATTTAGGAAAGCTGTCTTCACATCCATCTGCGAGATTTCATAGTCCAGATGGACAGCTATCGCAAGTGTTGGGTATAAAATACCCCCCAGCTGAAGTTCGTGATAGGAGTGACCCTCCGGGGATTCTACCGACTTTCGACCTTCGGCGACATCTCTCCAAACCTCTCCGGCAGCCGAGCCACCGCAACACTCCCAAGTTTTGCCGACGGATAAGCCCCCAGCAGCGTCGACCGGATTCTTCATGACGGACGGATCCCACCCAAGTTTCCACGATGATCGACCACCTTCTAGACTTCATCCGGACTCCTACAGGAGCTAGACCTCATCCCCGACTTCGACTGCAGGTAGACTTCATTCGGACTCCTACAGGAGCCGGACCTCATTCCTGACTTCAACTGCAGGTGGACTTCATCCAGACTCCTACGGGAGCCAGACTTCGCCCCCAACTTCAACTGCAGGTGGACTTCATCCGGACTCCTACGGGAGCCGGACTTTGTCCCCGACTTCAGCTGAAGGAAGACTTCATCCGAACTCCTATGGGAGCCGGACCTCGTCCCCGACTTCAACTGCAGGTAGACTTCATCCAGACTCCTACGGGAGTCGGACTTCATCCCCAACTTCAACTGCAGGTGGACTTCATCCGGACTCCTACGGGAGCCGGACTTCATCCCCAACTTCAACTGCAGGTGGACTTCATCCGGACTCCTATGGGAGCCGGACTTTATCTCCATCTTCAACTGAAGGAAGACTTCATCCGGACTCCTACGGGAGCCGGGCTTTATCCCCGACTTCAACTGCAGGTAGACTTCATCCGGACTCCTACGGAAGCCAGACTTCGTCCCCAACTTCAACTACAGGTGGACTTCATCCGGACTCCTACGGGAGCTGGACTTCGTCCCCAACTTCAGCTGCAGGTAGACTTCCTCCAAACTCCTATGGGAGCCGAACTTCATCCCTGACTCCGGCTGCAGGTAGACCTCACCCCGAACTCCTACGAGGGCCGGACTCCGAGCTCCTACCACAAGCGACCCACTCCGAGCTTCCACTACACAGCGATCTACTTCAAGTTTCTACCATGAGCGATCCGTGCCGGATCCCCACCGTAGGCCTTTGTCCGAGCTTCCATTGCGGACGAACCTCTCCAGCACCATCCGACGTCCACCGCCGGTCGGCCCTCTGCCAAAGTCTGTGCGAGATCGGGCTACGCCTGTGGGAAGCCTCTGACCGAGCTCCTACGGCACATGGTCCTCGCCTACCGCCTTAACGCCCAAGTCACCCAACAGGATTTGCAGCATCCGAGCTCCTCTCAGATGGGTATCTAGCCACCTCTCTCCGCCAGATGCCCCAACCAAACTTCGACCGACAGGCCTGAACCCCCTGGCAGGCCACAGTAATGGCCACGACTCTGCTCCACTTCCTGCGATGGATCCTGCACGGCTCCATCACTCCCTGGCAGGCCACAATAACAGCCACGACTCTGCTCCACATCCTGTGATGGATCCCACGCGGCTCCATCACTCCTTGGCAGGCCATAGTAACGGCCACTACTCTGCTCCACTTCCTGCAACAGATACCTCGCGGCTCCTCCACCCTCTGGCAAGTCACGACAACAGGCGCCGCTTCACTCCCCGCAACAGACTCCACGTGGCAGATCGCAGTGATGGCCATGATTCCGCTCCACTACATTTCATAACAACCTCCTCCTGGCCCTGAACGGCCCGCTGCCAGATGGTTACAAACGTCGCTATCATCTATTGCACCCTCTATCTATAAAAAGGGGACCCCAGATACATTATTCTCTAAGCTCTCATTTCCTATCTCAAAACTCTACTAAATTTTTCGTTTGAGCACTCCATTCTTATTGAGACAGAGAACTGACTTGAGCGTTGGAGGGTCTTGTCGGAGCACCCCCACCTCTGGTTTAGACTTCCTTTGCAGGTCCCAACGGCGACCGCGGCTCCCTCGACTCCAGCTTCTCTGACGCAAGCAGATTTTTGCACTAACAGGATTGGCGCTAGAGGAAGGGCTGTGTCTTCACAGTACCCTTGTTCTTAAAGGAGCGCTCAACGGGACCGCCTCCGGTCATCTTTTCTGATGACCTCTCCTCCTTTCCCCACTAGATCTTCGCCCGATGCCTCCCCGCAAAGCATCCACATGGCGATCCACGGCCTCTGCGGCCAGATCTCAGGCTCCAGCTTCACCTCCAGTTTCCCAGCCTCCTCCCCCTCCTCCGGCTACGGTGGTTGGCATGGAACAATTCGACTTACTGGCCCAGCAGGTCAGAGGCCTCGCTGAAGCGGTGCAGGCCATGCAGTAGAAGCAACAGCCGCAGACGTCAGTGCGGCTGGAGAGAATGTCGTTGGAACTCCAAAATCCAACGGTGGGATGGGCCACTTGGGCCAGTCGCCCCATCTTTCTTGGAAAGATGAATCCGAGGGTGGAGAGCCCTCAGTCGGATCACGATTCCACCCCTGGAAGATCTCTATCTCTATTCTGCCAGAAGACCCTCGAGACCCGTAGTCGAGAGGATTTTCTGGACCGAAGGCTCCAGGAGATGAACCGACGGATCGAAGAACTCCGCCATGCTCCCCCCGCTTATGGTGAGGATATTTGTACTGACCCTCCCTTTTCTCAAATGATCATGCAGGAACCGATCCCACCAAACTTCAAGCTCCCTCAATTTGAAAGCTACGACGGGACTTCGGACCCAGTTGACCACCTGGAGGCCTTCCGAACAATGATGCTGCTTCATGGCGTGCCCGACGCCATTCTATGCCGAGCCTTCCCATCCACCTTGAAGGGAGCGGCGAGAAACTGGTACTCGATGCTGAAGCCGGGTACCATCTTTTTCTTTCATCAGATGAGCCACCAGTTTGTGGCTTATTTTGTTAGCAGCCGGCGTCTCCGAAAAGGTTCGAAGTCCCTCATCAACATCAAGCAGAGGGAGGGGGAGTCCATTCGGGCATACATCAACCGTTTCAATGTCGCCGCATTGGAGGTCCGGAACTTGGACCAATCGGTAGCAATGGCTGCCCTGAAAGGCGGCCTTCAGAAGAACGACCTTTTATTCTCTCTGGAAAAGAAGTACCCCAAGAATTTTGCTGACCTGTTGGCTCGGGCTGAAGGGTACGCCCGAGCGGAAGAAGCCTTCAAAATGAAGGATGAGGAGACCGCAAGAGAGCGGCAGGCGGGAGACTCGAGTAGGCCCACAGTCGAAAAAGGGCCGAGAGAAGCTCGGCCACATTCTCGAACTCCTCCCGGGCGCAAGCGCGTCCAGACTCCTCCCCGAGCATGCAGGCAGGGAAGCCCGGAGCACCGGGCTCGGCGGGGCTCTCCCCCAGGAAGATTCTGCAGCTATGCCCCCTCAACGCATCGAAAACCCAGGTGCTGATGGAGGTCAGAGAGCAGCTCCCAAGGCCAGAGAGGATGCGCACGCATCCTGGGAAGCGCAATCCTAACAAGTTCTGTCTTTACCATCGTGACCACGGCCACGACACGAAGGAATGTATCCAGCTCCGAGACGAGATCGAGGAGCTCATCCGATGAGGTCGACTCGATAGGTTCATTCGGCGCCGGCCTGAGGGTAGAGAAGATCGGCCAAGGGCCCTGCCACAGCCTGAGCCGCCAAGGAGGGAAGAGCAGCCCGGAGATCGGCCTCCATTTGGGATCATCAACTCCATCTCTGGAGGACCTTGACAGGAAGCAGACCTTCCACAGCCCTAGGGTTTGAAAATTTGTAAATGTATTGCGAACGATCCCGCTTTAAATCAAGATTTCTTTCAGACTTGCACATCTTTCCCTTTTTGGCATAGACTTGTAACGATAGGGGACGACCCCATCGGACAACAAAAACAAGCCCCAATGTGGGCAAGGTTGAAGGCCCGATTATTTGTAGATCGGATGGGAGAAAAGGCCATACAGCGCCCATATGTACCCCCACAGCCATGTTAGGGATAGGAGGAGAACCTTGCCTAACATGAGCAAGGTCGAAGGCTCGGTTATTTGTAGACCAGATGGGGGGAGAGGCCATACAGCACCCATATGCACCTCCACAGCCATGTTAGGGACAGGAGGAGAACCTCGTCCTAACATGAGCAAGGTCGAAGGCCCGGTTATTTGTAGATCGGATGGGGGGAGAGGCCATACAGCGCCCATATGTGCCCCCACAGCTATGTTAGGGACAGGAGGAGAACCTCATCCTAACATGAGCAAGGTCGAAAGCCCAGTTATTTATAGATCGGATGGGGGGAGAGGCCGTACAGCGCCCACATGCACCCCCACAGCCATGTTAGGGACAGGAGGAGAACCTCGCCCTAACATGAGCAAGGTCGAAGGCCCGATTATTTGTAGACCAGATGGGGGGAGAGGCCATACAGCGCCCATATGTGCCTCCACAGCCCCATTAGGAACAGAAGGAGAACCTCATCCTAACCTGAGCTAAAATCGATCACATCAAAAATAGGGGAAGAACTCCATCTCGATACCAATTAAGGTCCGGCCATTCGAGACCCGGCAAGAAAGAAGAAAACCTTCTCGGTGATCCTTCTGCGCTACCGCGACTCCGTAAAAAGCTAGGGAGAACCCTTGCCCAAAAAAGAAAAAAGAAAAAGAAAGAGAAGGAGGGGAATGTGAAGGAACAGTGGTGGGCTACCCCAATAAAAAATGGAGGCCAAACTACACTAAAAGCACAAAGGGCCTCATCTCTATGAAGAGGGAGGAAGAGAAAGTATGATCTACGGTCGCAAACAAAAGGCAAATCGACACGGCGATGGCTAGGAACCTCCAACGGCGTCGACACCGAACCAATCAAAAGCACAAGAAACTCATTAATGGTGACCTAATACAAAGATGAACCAGGAACCTTCGAACAACATCAACATCGCACAGGACAAAAATGAAAGAAGTCTGGCGCACGACAATTCAACACGACGTACGGGTAAGGTAACAAAGACCTTTTCATTTCATTAGCAAAATGTACGTTACAGAACCTAGAAGACTGAAAAAAAAAAAATAACAACGACAACAACAACGGCGACAACAAATAGACAAGCGGCAAAAGAAGACACTTAAAGGGATGAAGGACAAAAAGAGCTCTAAGGGGGCCCGGCTTCCTCCGACTTCGAACTTTCGGCTTTGACTCTCATCAGGGAGTGCCTTAAGCTCTCGACTTCTTCTTCCAATTCCTTTTCTCTCATCAGTATTTTCATATATCTCTGATGAACCCGCTGGCTTTCGTTCTCCACCTCTCGGCGCCTTTTTCTCAGGACCTCGGATTCCGCCTCCGTGTCCTTAACTGCCTGTTGCTCGCATACCAGCTGGATCTTCAATTGCTGTAGCTCGGCCTTCCCCTCCCCAAGGGTGATAGATAGCTCTTCTATGATTCTTCTCAGGGATTGGAGTTCATCGAAATCTAGAACGGGAGCAAACTGAGCCCCTTCAGCTAGCTACCTTTGAAGGCGGGCAACCTCGTCGGTCGCCATCCTGAGCTTCCCCCTGTATTCATCCACCTGCCTGCACCAGCTGGCCCGATACGCGTCATAGCTCACCTCGGCATCCTGGAGTTGTTGCTGAAGGTCGGAGAACTTCTTCGACCATTCTCGATCGCAGTCGGCCCGAGTCGAAAGCCGGGACGAGCTTCCTTCCAACTGGCTAATTTTCTCCCATGCAGCCGTCAGCTCCACTCTAAGAGAACTGATCTTGGCAGCTTGAGCCCAAGATCGGTCGTTGGCGTGCTTCTTGTGTTCTTCGAGCTCCTTCTCGAAGTTCACTTTCCTCCGACTGTACTCCATGATCTCCTTCACGTGGAAGTTCCAAAAGTGGGTGGCCTCCGTGGTGGCTTCAGAGTGGCTCTCCCTCAACCTACGAAGTTCGCCATCCATCTCCTTCGACCTCTTTGTCAGATGATGAATTTTCTTCTTCAGACGTTGGATCATGGACTTCAGCGGAATTTCCTATGGCAAGGGAAGCGCTTCGGCAAGATACTGCCATCGGGAGATAAAAGCATCAAGGCGCGTCTCATTGCAAAAAAAAAAAAAAAAAGAGAGAAGAAGAGGAGAGAGGAGGGAAGAAGAGAGGAGAAGCCCTCTATAAGGAGAAACCCAATTTTATTGATTGAATGTTTCTTAAAGACAAGAGGGAACAGAAAAATTGCAATAAAAGAAAAATACATAGTCAGAGGTCTCAGACCTCTGAAGTAGGGATTGGGCAGCTCGGTGTTCCCGAAAGGGGGGCTGCGGTGGCAGTAGCAGTGGGAGAGGGACCGACTTCATCTTCAGATGCCTCGCCCAAGAAGCTGAGGTCGAGCTCGAGAAATTTCTTGACCACCTTCTCCTGGCAGAGCTCGAATCCTTTGATGAATGCTTCTTGACCGAACTTGACGTTCAGGTCCCTCATCTCTGCAGAGGCTTTGAACTCCTCCACCGCTAGAACCCTAGCCTCTGAGACCAGGACCGGGATCTGCTCCACCAAATTTGCAACCTCGGCCTCTGCCTTCCTCACCGTCTCCTCCGAGGTCTGCTTTTCTTTCTCCAGGGCCTCTTGGAGGGTGACTACCTCGGTCGCCTTCTCTCTGAGGCGAGCAACTTCAGCCCGGTGGCTCTCCTCCACCTGGATGGCATCCCTCCTCGCCCGGTTCGTCACCTCGATATTGGCAAGGAGCTGGTGTCTGATCTACAAGGGTGGCTAGGAGGTCAGAATGAAGGCTGAGAAGTTAATTAAATGAAGGCGCGAGGGGAAGGAGGAAAGTGAATCTGTTTACCTCGAGAAAGGACCCTAGGGAGTCCTAAACCCGCTGTTCGGGATCGACGCGATCGATCCTCTAGACGACTTCGGGCAGGATGCAGCCGTCGATCAGTCACTTTATCAGGTCCCTGTCATTAAAGGGATTCTCCCCCAGCTCTCCTTCGAAACCAAGGGACTCTTCGATGGTGGCTCGGTGGCTACTCACCCTGCAGGCCACCGACTTCCTTCTCCTCCCCCTCTCAACCCCTGGCACCTCCTCGAAGCGAACCCCCAAAGTGGAAACCTCAGCGGGGGGACTCCTTGAAGATGCCCGAGGAGCCGGAGGTTTGGCGTCTGAAGAAACGTTGACTGCGAGGGCCGCCTGGGCAAGCATGGCCGAGCTCGTCCCCTCCGTTCTGGCTTTTTTTGCCGATTCGGAGGTTACGATGTCTTTTCTTTTGTGGGCCTTGAGACCCCTGACGAGCATCCGTGCTGCTTCGACATCCATTCCTAAAAAAAAAAAAAAAAAAGAGAGATCAGTGATGGGGTGAAAAAAGAAGAAGTGGCATGCAAAAAAAAAAAAGAGAAGAAAAAGAAAAGAAGAGCAGGAGAAAAGAAGAGGAAAGGAAAGATGGGATACTCGCAGGATCCAGGGGACTCAAGCCGATGTTGAACAAAAACTGCTCCTTCAGAAGGTTGGGAAGGGAAGGAGCCGAATAACCAAGAAGCCTCCGGGCGGCCTGAAGGTCATCCTCCCCCAGGCTAGGAGCCTGGCGGACAGAGTCCCTTAGGGAGCCCCAAGGGGGCAATCCCAGCCTCAAGGTCGGGCAATGGACGAAGAGGTACTTCCCCTTCTAGTTATGGATTGAAGAGGGAGCACCTTTCAGCAACCCCTTCTTGCCAAACTGGGGAGAGAAATACCACTAGTCCTTTGCCGAGGGGTAACGCTTGAAGGTGTAAAAATGCCTAAACAAAGAAAGAGATGGCTGAACTTCGACTACGTGGCAAAGGGAGAGGAACCCTATCAAAAACCTAAAGGAATTTGGCACAACTAAAGCTAAAGAAATATCTAAAAAATAGAAAAGGGTGATGACGAAGGATGAAAGCGGAAGTCGGAGTCTGGCACGGAAGGCCTCTTGATACAGGCAGAAACGGCCAGGTGGGGGGGTGCTAGCCCGGTCGGAGGGACTAGGAAGCTCCAGATCATACTCCGAAGGAACTCCATACTGAACCCTTATCAGTAGAAGTTCATCCGGAGTCAGAGAACAAGGAATGGCACCTAGCACAAAAATCGGGCAAGGCCCAACCCTAGATGTGGGTTCGTTTACAGTGTGGGGGTTCTGGGGGGCTGAGGCGGATGAACTCCTGGAACCACTAGAGGTGAAGGTGCCAGAAGATATTTCAAACAAAGATCCTAAAAATCCCGAAGGAATCAGGTGGGACAAGAGGTGAAAGGTTTGCGGGGGACCAAACCAGAGGAATGCGGCAGAAGAAAAATGGAGGAGAAAGGTTACCTAGATGGCAAGAAGAGAAACGAAAGTTTGGGACTAACCTAGATCACTCCGAAGGGTGCAGAGGGGCGAGGACAGGGATGACTCGAAGAATGCTTAGGGCCAAGGTGGACGCCAAAGAGGGTCAGAGCTCTCGGAGAGAAGGCAGACACCGATAGAACTCTCAAGCAGAATGAGACTCCTGAAGGTGGAAAGGCGGGTTTAAATAGACCCTGGGATCCGACGCTATAATGATCGCGAATCTCCCCAGGCCGACCCACGCTCGCCGCGTGTCCCACTCGCCACCGCAGGCAGCTAAAAGCGGCTAACAGCTGACAGAGCCATTACTGTGTCGTACCTGGGCCAACGCACCAGCGAGAATTTTGAAATGTCCCTTCAGATCGCCCCGATTTGAAAAGACTCCAGCACACGCGCATTAAATGCCAGAATATCTGAGGCGATCGTGCACAAGATTCAAGGGGATAACTTCGGCTGTAAAAATTTTTCTATACTCCCTTCGTTCGAAACTCGAACTCGAAAGTAGGGGGACTGGTGTTGGGTATAAAATACCCTCCAGCCAAAGTTCGTGACAGGAGTGACCCTCTGGGGATTCTACCGACTTCCGACCTTCGGCGACATCTCTCCGAACCTCTCTGGCGGCCGAGCCTCCACAACATTCCCAAGTTTTGCCGACGGATAAGCCCCCTCCAGCATCGATCGGATTCTTCGCAACGGACGGACCCCACCCAAGTTTCCACGATGATCGACCACCTTCTAGACTTCATCCGGACTCCTACGGGAGCCGGACCTCATCCCCGACTTTGACTGCAGGTAGACTTCATCCTTACTCCTACGGGAGCCAGACCTCGTCCCCGACTTCAACTGCAGGTGGACTTCATCCGGACTCCTACGGGAGCCGGACTTCGCCCCCAACTTCAACTGCAGGTGGACTTCATCCGGACTCCTACGGGAGCCAGACTTCGCCCCCAACTTCAACTGCAGGTGGACTTCATCCGGATTCCTATGAGAGCCAGACTTCGTCCCCGACTTCAACTGAAGGAAGACTTCATCTGGACTCCTACGGGAGTCGGACCTCGTCTCCGACTTCGACTGCAGGTAGACTTCATCCGAACTCCTACGGGAGCCGGACTTCATCCCCAACTTCAACTGCAGGTGGACTTCATCCGGACTCCTACGGGAGCTGAACTTCGTCCCCAACTTCAACTGCAGGTGGACTTCATCTGCACTCCTACGGGAGCCGGACTTCGTCCCCGACTTTAACTGAAGGAAGACTTCATCCGGACTCCTACGGGAGCCGGGCTTCATCCCCGACTTCAACTGCAGGTAGACTTCATTCGGACTCCTACGGGAGTCGGACTTCATCCCCAACTTCAACTGCAGGTGGACTTCATCCGGACTCCTACGGGAGCCGGACTTCATCCCCAACTTCAACTGCAGGTAGACTTCATCCGGACTCCTATGGGAGCCGAACTTCATCCCCGACTCTGGCTGCAGGTAGACCTCACCCCGAACTCCTACGAGGGCCGGACTTCGAGCTCCTACCGCAAGCGACCCACTCCAAGCTTCCGCTACACAGCGATCTACTTCAAGTTTCTACCATGAGCGGTCCATGCCGGATCCCCACCGTAGGCCTTCGTCGAGCTTCCATTGCAGACGAACCTCTCCAACACCATCCGACGTCCACCACCGGTCGGCCCACTGCCAAAGTCTGTGCGAGATCGGGCTATGCCTGCAGGAAGCCTCTGACCGAGCTCCTATGGCACGTGGTCTTCGCCTGCCGCCTTAATGTCCAAGTCACCCAACAGGATTTGCAGCATCCGAGCTCCTCTCAGATGGGTAGCTAGCCACCTCTCTCTGCCAGACGCCCCAACCGAACTTCGGTCGATAGGCCTGGACCCCCTGGCAGGCCATAGTAACGCCACGACTCTGCTCCACTTCCTGCGACGATCCCGTGCGGCTCCATCACTCCCTGACAGGCCATAGTAACGACCACGACTCTGCTCCACTTCCTGCGATGGATCCCGCGTGGCTCCATCACTCTCTGACAGGCCACAGTAATGGCCACTACTCTGCTCCACTTCCTGTGACGGATACCTCGCGGCTCTTGCACCCTCTAGCAAGTCACGACAACGGGCGCCGCTTCACTCCTCGCAACAGACTCCACGTGGTAGATCGCAGTGATGGCCACGATTCCACTCCACTATGTTTCATAACAACCTCCTCCTAGCCTCGAACGGCCCATGCCAGACGGTTACAAACGTCGCTATCATCTATTGCACCCTCTACCTATAAAAAGGGGACCCCAGATACGTTATTCTCTAAGCTCTCATTTCCTATCTCAAAAATCTGCTAAATTTTCCGTTCGAGCACTCCATTCTTGTTGAGGCAGAAAACTGACTTGAGCATCGGAGGGTCTTGCCGGAGCACCCCCCCTCCGGTTTAGACTTCCTTTGCAGGTCCCGATGGCGACCGTGGCTCCCTCGACTCCAGCTTCTCTGACGCAGGCGGATTTTTTCACCAACAGCAAGCATAATCCGAATGGATTTGAGCATTGCCACAGGAGAAAATATCTCGTCATAGTCTATACCATAACGTTGATGATATCCCTTGGCAACCAGACGGGCTTTATAGGTCTCCACCTTTCCGTCTGTGCCCCTTTTTCTCTTGAAGACCCACTTACACCCTATGTGTTTTACTCCTTCGGGTGGGTCAACCAATGTCCACACATCGTTGACCTTCATGGACTCCATTTCAGATTTCATGACCTCTAGCCATTTCTCAGAGTCAGGTCTCTGCATTGCATCCATGTAGGTGATCGGATCCTCATCGTTTTCATTAAGTTCAACAGGATCGCCGTCCCAGACCAAGAAACCATAGTATCTGTCCGATTGATGTGGTACTCTACCAGACCGCCTTAAGGGTGCAGGAACAATGGACTCCAGATCTGATCTAACCAAATCTGGTTCAGGTTTAGCAACTTGTGTTGGTTTTTTCACCTGCCGAACTTCCTCAAGTTCGACCTTAGAGGCAACAGTCCCTTCACTAAGGAACTCCTTTTCCAAAAAGATTGCCTTAAGACTGACAAACACCTTTTGCTCATCAGCTAGGTAGAAATAATACCCTTTGGTCTCTTTTGGGTATCCTATGAAATAACACTTGTCAGACCTAGGTCCAAGCTTGTCCATAATTAAACATTTAACATAAGTCGGACACCCCCAAACCCTAAGATGCGAGAGTACTGGTTTACGTCCTATCCATATCTCATAAGGCATTTTGGTTACAGACTTACTCGAAACTCTATTTAGAAGGTAACAAACCGATTCGAGCGCATATCCCTAGAGGAAGATCGGCAGACCAGCAAACCCCAACATGGATCGAACCATGTCAAACAAGGTCCGATTCCTCCTTTCAGACACACCATTATGCTGTGGTGTTCCAAGAGGAGTCCACTGAGAGAGAATCCCATTCTTCCTAAGATATGTCAGAAACTCATTAGAAAGGTATTCACCTCCTCGATCAGATCAAAGAGTTTTAATACACTTTCCAGTTTATTTTTTTACCTCATTTCGGAATAGTTTGAACATTTCAAACGACTCCGACTTATGCTTCATTAAGTAGACATACCCATGCCTCGATAGGTCGTCTGTGAAGGTTATGAAGTAGAAATATCCACCTCTTGCACTTGAGCTCATGGGTCCACATACATCAGAATGTATCAGACCCAAGAGTTCACTGGCTCGCTCATCTTTTCCACTAAAAGGTGATTTGGTCATCTTTCCAAGAAGACAGGACTCACAGGTTGGAAGTGATTCACAATCACCAACTTTAAGAATTTCTTCTTGAGCCAACCTGTTTATCATGTTCTTATTGATATGACCTAGCCTACAGTGCCAAAAGTAGACTTCTGACATATTATCCATTCTAGGGTATTTACCGAAGGTTTGAACCATATTAACAGGTGGTGATAATAAGTAAATTCCATTATTTAGTTATCCAACAAACATTGTAACACCATTCAAAATGATATTGCAAATATTTTCTTTTATTAAAAATTCATAACTGTACATAGCCAAAAGGCCTACAGAAATAATATTTAATAAAAAATTTAGATAATAGTGACATTCACTCAGAATTACATTACGAGAGTTGATTACAAGGTTCATGATTCCTAAAGCTAGAACTGAAACTTTGCTTCCATCTCCAACATTCAGGAACCTCTCGCCTTCATCAAATCTCCTACTGACCTGTAGACCCTGTATCGAATTACAAATATGATAAGGGCTTCCGATATCCAATACCCAGGCAGTAGTATCACAAATGAAAAAGTTGCAAGATGTTATCATATAATTATCTTGCTTCTTCTTCGGTCTATTCGGGTCCAGGGAGGCAATGTATAGAGGACAGTTCCTCTTCCAGTGCCCCTACTTCTTGCAAAAGAAGCACTCCGCCTGGCTCAAGTTGAGCTTGCGCTTCTTGGTCTGACCTTGTGCAGACGTCCCAGCATGCGATCGCACCTTCTTATTCTACTTCTTCTTGTTCTTCTTTCCTTTCTTAAAGGGTCGACGACTAGAAGAAGACCCTCCCACAACATTCACTGACTCCTTATGGAGCTAGTGGTCCTTCTCAAAGTTCTGCAGCAACCCCAACAAATCGTGGTAATTCATTGCAGGCTTTGTCATCCAAAAATGAGTAAGGAAGGGGAGGAAGGACTTGGGCAAAGAATTAAGGATCGCATCCTTACCGAGTTGCTCGTGCAAGGGAAAGCCCAGTTTACTTAGGCACTCAATCATTTCGATCATATACAGTATATGATCAGTGATTGAGGCCCCATCCCTCATCCGAGCATTGAAAATGGCACAACTAGTTTTGTGCCTTTCAACGTCGTCAGGCATGCCAAAGGAGTCGTTCAACATTTGAAGCATCTCTTGTAGCTGGGCGTTCTCGAACCTATGGCTGAACTCATCATTCATTGCCGCAAGCATTATGCACCGTACGGTGGGGCGGTCGTTGAGCCACTTCTGATAAGTGTCTCGGACCGTCCCTCTAGCATTCGGGGCTGGCTCCTCAGGTACCGGATCCGTTACTACATAAAGGATCCACTCATGCTCAAGGATGATTTTTAATTTTCGATACCAGCTATCGAAATTAGGTCCCATGAGCTTGTCATTATCTAATAATGATCGGAGCGACAGGATAGTGGCCATAGCTGTATAAAGAAAAATCAGACCTTTATTAGTACATAAATTATTAATACTAAAGACTTGGACTTTAGTCTAAAGTTTCTCCCAGTATTTTTATGAATTGATAGCCTCAACCTCCAATTCGAGGAATTAATTTAATTTCTTAGTGGGTACTACAATCCACCCAGACCACACATGAGCCCAACTTTGGTTGGTCAACCCATGTGCATCTATGGGTAGGTTCATAACCAGTTGTTTCTCTAAACAACTTCCAGTAATTAATTTTGCCCCAGAATCTAATCAATAGGCTTTAGCCTCCATTGAAAAGATCTAGTTAGGTCCAACCATTAACATGATTTGATTTGGTGAATCTAACCAATAAATGATCAGGTCCGATTTTGGCCGGCCAACTTGACCACCATCAGAAAGACTCAACCAAATTATCATATTATGAATGATAATTCTATTAGTCAATAAGCACCAGGCCTTTGGGCCTCCAGTGATTATTAAACTAATAGACTCATTATCACTCACTTAATGGGAGGCTATGACTTAGTTGTCACTATAACTTAATCATTTTTAGGGACCTAATAATTTTTGAGGATTTTATTAAAGGATAGAAGAGAAGAAATTAACCAGCTAATTTCAATCCTCCCACTGACTTCACCAAGTCAGATTAAAAAAGATTTAATTAAAGTTGGCATTAGGAGCACCTAAATCAGTCACACTGATTTACCTAATGACATGGGTGAGCCCTAATCACCAAGTGATTTAATCAAAATCTAACTCACCAGGTTGGCCAGGTAAGTGAGATCAGTGGAAGGAATGTGCCACTAACTCATCAGAGATCGAATCAATGCGAGTAGCTCCCAATTAAAAACCACTGATCAAATTACCGAACTTATCTTAGACACCAACCGGTTCATTAGTTTTAATTTGATCAACTTAGTAAATAGGGTTCCACCGCGTAGCTTTGAATTAAGTCCATCTTGGTCTAGTTAAAGACATGGACCCATTCAACTACAACTATTGGAGTTGAGTCTAGAGTGTCCTTGACCTAATCTAATTCAACTTTTGATTTAGATTTGACCAATTACTCTAATTTAGTCCGTTTCTTTAAGCTAACCTTAGGTCTAACCGAATTATGGACCTAATCCATCTAACCCATTGACCCACAAGTTTATGAAATTGTCTTAGGTCTTAATTCATAATTCTAGACTAACTAGACAATACTTAATTCTTTTAATTAAGTATTAGGGCTGATGGGTCATGGTTTGGCATTTCGAAAATAATTTTCAAATTGAAAAAAATTTATTTTCTGTTCACCAAATGTGTTGACTCATTTCACAAACGGATCAGCACATTTCATAAACAGCAATCCTATTGCTAATTACATAACAAAAAATAATTCAATCAAAATAAATCATGAATATTCTTTTAGATCTAATCTAACACATTCATGATAAATTTTACAATTGAATCTTTACAATTAAGTCCTTTCACTGCTTTGTCTGCATGGGATATAATCACTCGGCACCCCTACCACCATAAGAGAATCCCATCGAATGGGAGGAGAGGCCCTTTAAACCCTACTTTTCTCCTATGATCGGACGACCATGGCAACCAACCCAATTAGACTACTTGCTACTTGGATCAAGTATATCTAAATGTACCAATTTCAAAATTTAAATTTTAAATTTCAAATTTCAAATTTTGAATTTCAAATTTCAAACAAATTTCAAATTTCAAATTTTAAAATTTTGAATTTCAAATTTTTGAATTTTGAATTTTAAATTTTAAATTTCAAAATTTAAATTTTAAATTTAAACTTTTAGATTACTACTTAATCTACGCATGCAAATGTATATCATATTTTAGAACCGGCTCTGATACCATTTGTTATGAAATTTCAGTGTAGGGGTAAAATGATAATTTTAAAACTTTTTTAAAATTATAATTTTATAGTGAAAATTATTAATTAATTTAATTAATTAACATATATTAACCCTATACAAGGATCTAAATATGATATATATAGCATGTATTTAAATTTAAAATTTTAAATTCTACAGTAAATATTTTGCTGTTATGTGTTCAGAACACATTACCTTCGTGCAGGTAGTCGATCGTCACAGTCTGATCACCGTCGGGATGGTCTAATCATTACAATGTAGCCACACAGTATGTCTAGTCTCTGTGGATTATCCATACGAAGCTCCGGATCTGATCGACTCCTCAAGAATGCTAGTTCATTGCAGAATCCTTTCGATGGCTGATGCTGATCGAACTTCTTCGATCGGTGTCTGTCGATTCTTTGGATGCTTCAAATTATCAGCAAAGATAGTAGAGAGGTTGATTAAGCTCTTTCTAAAGTTTGGTGGACTCACGACACTCATAGCTCACGTTCTCACTTCTCGAACCCTATGTAGAAACCCTAGGGTACTCTCAGAAAAACCCTGTGCCCTTTCTGTTTCTTTTCTTTTCTCTTCTTTTCTTTTCTCATGCAAAAGGCCTTTCTCACGCCACCCTTTCCCTCTCAGATCAAGTATGCACACACCCCACCTTCTCTCTCATTTTAAAATGGTGCAAGATCGCATCTTTTCAGCATTTTCACCGCGTTAGAGGATAAAGCTAGGTGGTTGCTCACCGATTTGAATTCAAATGCCAACCAACTTAACCTTATCCACTCAAGGCGTGAGAAGAGAAGGGGTGTGGGTTCTTTGTGCATGAAGAATTTATACGAGAAACTTTTTCTCATGTAGAGAATGGGGCGCATAAAAGGATAAGGTGGCACATGGATTAGTTGCCCATTCAAATTCAAACATTATTTGAATTTGAATGGCCAACCAACCTTATCATTATCCACACAAGTGGCGCACAAGGGAGGGTGTGGAAGGCTTCTGCATGGGAGAAAATTCACGAGAACTTGTTTCTCGTGAATTCAAATAGGCACAGGTGAGGTGAGGTGGCGCAGGGAGATAAGTCAAGGTGGTTTCAAATATTAAATCAACCTAATGTAGGAACCAGATCTAGGGTTTCAGGGTTAGATCTTGAAACTTTTTCAAGATCATACAGCGGAAGACTAAAATAAATCAAAATTTATTTTCTAAGATCAAAAAATCCCTAGATCTAAGATCCTATTACATAATTATTACATAGCATTAAATTAAAAATTAAAATATATATAAATATAGTATGAACTACATGTTGATCATATCAACATGTTTCTATACTAGCTACATCTAATGTATGTATTAAATAATAGATCAGATCTATTACCTTGCAAGTTAGACGCTCTAACCTCGCTGATCCGGGCTTAAGGATGATGTTGCAAGCCGCACACACGTCCGGCCTCTAGGAGTCATCCACACGAGCCCACGAATCTCGATCAGAAGTCCTGCTTCAGGAAATCAGCACAGTATGCTAGTACTGCGCTGATCCTTCTTTGATGGTTGATCAGGTGCCTCCTTCTTCTTGATTTGGACTCTTCCAAAGATGGAAAGTAGAAGGAGGAGTTTCAGATCTGAGACGCTCTCAGGAAACTCAAGATAAAAGGAGGAAAGATATGAAAATAAAAACCCTAGAAGAAGACCCTCTTCTTCTTCACGTTTTTTTCTCTAGACACCCAAACTTGCGTCTTTTATATCTCCACGACCCAAAGGTATTTCTCTCTGATTTTTGGATAGCAGAAAGCCTCTCAAATATCTATCTCTCCTTAAAATTTCACAAAGAAACTCATCTTATATAGAGAGATATGATAGAGTCCTTGTCTAGGTCAAACACTTAGTCAAGGCTTATCCAAACATGGCAAGTTAAGGGACGCCCAACTCTTGAGCACCTCCTCCATATTTTCATGCATGGATCACCAAAAAAGGGTGTACAATGTAAACCCTAAAAGCCACGAAAATTCCAAAAAAAATTTGGATAAATTCGGTGCAAAATTGAAAGAGTTTTGGATTTCTAAAACTCTATCTCATAGAATTCGAAATCCAAACTTATTCCTTTTAGATTTGATCCAAATCACCTTCCATGTAAGAAAGAAGAGAGGAGACCTTTTGTGAACGTGGGAGAGATCTGGGAGAGGGCTTTTGTCGCACAAAATAAGTGGAGATTGGCGTTGAATAAGAGAGAGGGCGTGGAGAAGGTTTATGTGGCGCAACGTGGAATCCTAGTCCTACTAGGATTCTGTCTCATAACTTGTTTTAATTTGGTTTCCCAAACCAAATCAAATCAAAATTAGATCAACCCAATTAAAATAGGTCTTAACCTAATTAAGAACCTAATTTAATCAGATTAAATTAGATTTAAATCTGATTTAATTTTCTAATCAAATTAGAAATTAGATTGACCCAAGTCCTAGTTGAACTAGGACTAGTTTTTCCTTGCACTTGGCTTATCCAATAAACCAATTGGACTTGATCCAATCAAGCCCAAACCAAATCTAATTAAATCATATTTAATTAGACTTAATCTTAGCCTATTGGCTTAATCAAATTAAGCCAATTAGCAATCAAATTGCTAATCGATCCTCCTGCAACACTTGCACTGGGTTAAATGTCAATCGTATTGATTATTTAACCCTATAATGATTCTTAATCGTTGATCAACCATCCGATCGGATCATGAACTCTAATGTGTGTGACCTCATAGGTCCGAACCTAAGCCGGTAGCATAGAAACAAATTCCTATACCAATCGAAGTGACCATCTAGCAATGGTACCCGACGTCCGGATAGGTCGAATGTGTAGAACAACATCCTTAGAACCCATGCGGATATAGTTTTATATAATTCATCCCCTTGACCAAAATGATCATAGGACACCCCAGAGCTCAACTGTCAACTCTGATTAGGTTGTCCACATTGTATTTCAAAATATCAAATCCATCTGATGGATTACCCTGGCCAAGGTTTTGCTAAATTGAAATACAGCGACTCATTCTTCTCCAACTCTTGGAGTGGTCAATCCCATCTCGATCACACTCTGACTTCGCAAGTACTTGACTGTGCCCAGAAGCCTTCCATCCCTGAATTAGAAATTCAGTTAGTCCGGTACCAAAGCACAGTGAGTTGCTTGCAAGTCACTGAGGTGATCTCAAGTCTAAGGGACACTTATACCTATATCCCATCAGAGACATTCTCGACAGCAGAATGCTCTGGAGTTGGTCACGTTTAATGACGATGTACCCTTACATCTCACCTGTATGCCATACCAGTGTCTCCACACTCCTTGGTTAAGAGGACAACCAACCCATATGGCCTACAGCGACCTATGCTTGATAGAAGCTGTCGTCCTTATTAACAGCCTATCATTTGGTCGTGAACAGTTTTAAGGACTAATCGATAAATCCTCTCTTTATCGAACTTAAATAGTCCTAAGGACTTCATCATAACAACGGAGTTCATTAGAAGATGAAAGCTTATGATGAAAATGCCAAATATATTTTATTTATTAACAAATCAATTACAATACTTGGTTGCTCAACCGTCAACAACTTGACGATTGGCTTTTTGGGACACATTTCCCAACAACTCCCACTTGTCCTAAAGCCACTCGGCACAGTATCTAATACCCATCTTCGACTTGTGGTTGTCGAACTCCTTTATTGCCAGGGCTCTAGTGAAGGGGTCGGCTAGGTTCTCCTTTCAGTCGATCTTCTGAAGGTCGACGTCACCTCGATCCACGATCTCTCGGACCAGGTGGAAGCGGTGCAAGATGTGCTTCATCCGCTGATGTGCTTTGGGTTCCTTCACCTGAGCTATGGTACCAGTGCTGTCGCAGTAGAGCAGGACTGGACCATCGAAGGAGGATGCTACTCCAAGCTCATTGATGAATTTCCTCAGCCACACAGCTTCCTTCGCGGCATCCGATGCTGCGATGTACTCCGCTTCACAAACAGAGTCTGCCACAGTATGCTGCTTGAAACTCTTCCAGCAGATGGCTCCACCATTCAGAGTAAAGATATAACCCGACATACTTCTGCTGTCATCATGGTCAGATTGGAAGCTAGAGTCTGTGAACCCCACAAGTTTCAGATCTGACTCGCCATAAACCAACCATTGGTCCTTAGTATTTCTCAAATACTTAAGGATGGCTTTAACCACTTTCCAGTGGTTTTCTCCAGGATCAGATTGGTATCTACTCACTACTCCTAGTGAGTATGCCACATCTGGTCTTGTACATGTCATGGCGTACATGATAGATCCCACGGCTAAAGCATATGGGACTCTACTCATACGCTCTCTCTCTTCAGGAGTTATCGGACAATCCTTCTTAGAGAGAGAAATTCTTGGCCTATCGGTAGATAGTCCTTCTTGGAATTCTCCATGCTGAACCTCTTCAGCACAGTGTCTATGTACATGGACTGGGATAACCCAAGCATCCTTTTAGATCTATCCCTATAGATCTTCATCCCTAGGATGTAGGATGCTTCACCCAAGTCCTTCATGGAGAACTGTGATGACAACCAAACTTTTATTCCCTGTAGTACGGGGATGTTATTCCCGATTAAGAGAATGTCATCCACGTACAAGACAAGGAATACCACAACTGGACCATTTGCCCATTTATAGATGCAGGGATCTTCTCCATTCTTAAT
Organism: Elaeis guineensis; assembly: GCF_000442705.2. NCBI lineage: Eukaryota > Viridiplantae > Streptophyta > Magnoliopsida > Arecales > Arecaceae > Elaeis > Elaeis guineensis. The sequence goes on along the minus strand of NC_026000.2, from coordinate 104,008,969 downwards.
GAAGCCATACGTTTTGATCACCTTATCAAAACGCATGTTCCAACTCCGAGAAGCTTGCTTCAATCCATAAATGGATCTCTGAAGCTTGCACACCTTGGACTCATCTGTGGATGTAAACCCTTCAGGTTGTATCATATACACCTCTTCAGTCAGCTCTCCATTCAGGAAAGCTGTCTTTACATCCATCTGCCAGATCTCATAATCCAGATGGGCAGCTATTGCAAGTATTATCCGAATAGATTTGAGCATTGCCATAGGAGAAAATGTCTCGTCATAGTCAATACCATAATGTTGACGATACCCCTTGGCAACCAGACGGGCTTTATAGGTCTCCACCTTTCCGTCTGCGCCCCTCTTCCTTTTGAAGACCCATTTACACCCAATGGGTTTAACCCCTTCAGGTGGGTCAACCAATGTCCATACATCGTTGACCTTCATGGACTCCATTTCGGATTTCATGGCTTCAAGCCATTTCTCGAAATCAGGTCTCTGCATAGCATCCATATAGGTGATCGGATCCTCATTATTCTCATCAAGTTTGATGGGATCACCGTTCCGGACCAAGAAACCGTAGTATCTATCCGGCTGACGCGGTACTCTACCGGATCGCCTTAATGGTGCAGGTATATTGGGCTCTGGATCTGATCTAATCATATCCGACTCAGGTTTAGCTATTGGTGTCGGTCCTTCTACCTGTTGAACTTCATCAAGTTCAACCTTAGAGGCAACGGTTCCTTCACCAAGGAACTCCTTTTCTAAAAAGATTGCCTTAAGGCTGACGAACACCTTTTGTTCATCAGCATGGTAGAAAAAATATCTTTTTGTCTCTTTGGGGTACCCTATGAATGAGCATTTGTCAGACCTAGGTCCAAGTTTGTCTGTGACTAATCGTTTGACATAGGCCGGGCACCCCCAGACCCTAAGGTGTGAAAGTGCTGGCTTACGTCCCGTCCATATCTCATATGGAGTCTTAATTACAGACTTACTTGGAACCCTATTTAATAGATAACAGGCCGATTCGAGTGCATATCCCCAGAAGGATATCGACAAGCTAGCAAAACCCATCATGGATCGGACCATATCTAACAGAGTCCGATTCCTCCTTTCAGACACACCATTATGCTGTGGTGTTCCTGGAGGAGTCCATTGAGAGAGAATCCCATTCTCTCCTAGATATGTGAGAAACTCACTAGAAAGATATTCTCCTCCTCGATCAGATCGAAGAGTTTTAATACTCTTCCCAGTTTATTTTTCTACTTCACTTCAGAATCGTTTGAACATTTCAAATGAATCCGACTTATGTTTCATCAGATAGACATATCCATATAGGTATAGGTCATCCGTGAAAGCTATGAAGTAGAAATATCCACCTCTAGCACTGGTGCTCATGGGCCCACATACATCAGTATGTACTAGGCCCAAGAGCTCAGTAGCTCTCTCACCTTTTTCAGTAAAAGGTGACTTGGTCATTTTACCAAGAAGACAGAACTCACAGGTTGGAAGTGATTCACAATCACTGACTTTGAGGATTCCCTCTTGAGTCAACCTGTTTATTCTGTTCTTATTTATATGACCTAGCCTACAGTGCCATAAGTAGATATCTGACACACTATCTAATCTAGGGTGCTTGCCAGTAGAATAGACTCTTATCAGGCTTGATCTTTTTGATCTGGCTCTGCACAGATGTCCCAGCCTGAACTTGCACCTTCTTGACTTTCTTCTTCTTGTTCTTCTTTCCTTTCTCAAAGGGTCGAGAACCAGAAGATGAACCTCCCACTGAGTTCACTGAGTTCACCGACTCCTTGAGGAGTTGGTGATCCTTCTCAAAGTTCTGAAGCAACCCCATTAACCCATGGTAGTTTACTTCAGGCTTTGTCATTCTATAATGAGTGAGGAATGGGAGACAAGACTTGGGCAGCGAGTTCAGTATTGCATCTTTCCCAAGCTGCTCATGCAAGGGAAAGCCGAGCTTGCTCAATCGTTCCATCAGCTCGATCATGTACAATACATGATCAGTGATAGAGACTCCATCCCGTATTTTGGCGTTGAAGATGGCACAACTAGTCTTGTGCCTCTCTACGTCATCGGGTGTGCCAAAGGTATCCTCCAACACTTGAAGCATGTCCTTTGGCTGAGCCGTCTCGAATCTGCGACTGAACTCGTCGCTCATGATAGCAGCCAGCATGATACAGCGCACCGTGGTCCGGTCACTGAGCCACTTCTGGTAAGTGTCTCTAACTGTTCCACGTGCATTGACAGCTGGCTCCTCAGGTGCAGGATCCATTATCACATATAGGATCCGTTCATGCTCTAGGACTATCTTCAACTTTCGGTACCAGCTACCGAAGTTGGGTCCCACCAACTTATCATTGTCCAATAATGATCGGAGCGATAGGGAAGTGGCCATATTTGCACAAAGGAGAACCATAACCTAATTAGTAATTGATTCATTAAACCTAAAGATTTGGACTTTAATCAAAAGGTTTCTCCCACTATTTTATTCGAATTGGTAGCCTCTACCTTCAATTCGAGGAATTACCCTAATTCCTTAGCGGGTACTAGAATCCACTTAGACTGCACACAAGCCCAACTTTGGTTGGCCAACCCATGTACATCTAAGGGTAGGTTCATAACCAATTGTTTCTCTAAACAATTTCTAGTAATTTTAATTTTGCCCCAGAAACCTAATCAGTAGGCTTTGGCCTCCACTGTAAGGATCCAGTTAGGTCCAACCATTAACATGATCATACTTGGTGTATCTAACCAACGAATGATTAAGCCCAACTTTGGTTGGCTCACCTAACCACCATTAGAGAGATACTTCCAAGTCGTCATATGATGAGTGATAATTCATTAGTCAACAAGCACCAGGCCTTTGGGTCTGCAATGATTATTGAGTTCATGGACTCATTATCAAACACCTTAATGGGAGGCTATGACTCAGTTATCTCCATAACTTTATCATTTTAAGGACCTAATAATTTTAGATGATTTAAATAATTTAGAGGATGAGGTCAGATGAACCAGCTTATCATGATTCTCCCACTGACTTCACCAAGTCAGCTTAAGGGAGACCATTAAAAGGGCTGGTCTAGGAGCACCTAAATCAGTCACACTGATTTACCTAGCTGACATGGGTCAGCTCGAATAGTCAAGTGATCCGATCAAAACATAATTTCACCAAAAGGCCAGGTAAGTTCGATCAGTGGGAGGGTCTGCCAAAACTTGCCTTAGACACCATCATGAATGGCCAGGTAAGCGGGCTCCCAATTAAAAACCACCGGTCTGGTTTACCTTAGACACCAACTGGTTTAATTAGTTTCGATTAGATCAACCTAACAGTTCGTGCTAGACCGCTTAGCCAAGAATCAAGTCCATTTGGTTCTCGTTAAAGACATGGACTTGACCAACTACAACTATTGTAATTGATCTAGAGAATCCTTGACCTAATCTAAGACAACAATTGATTAGATTTAGTTAATTCTCTAATTAAGTCCATCTTTAATCTAACCATAGGTCTAACCCAATTAATGGACATAATTTCCACTAACCCATTAACCCAATGTGTTATGATTTGTGTCTTAGGTTCTTCAATTCACAATCCTAGAACCTAATCAAACAACTTCTTAATTCTTAATTAAGTTTTGGGCTGAGGGTTGGGTTTGGCTTTTCAAAAAAAATAATTTTCATATTTGTAAAATAATTTTACAATAGATTCTACCAATCATATTGCATGTTTGATTCATAATCAAGATGCAAGTGAAATAAACATGAAACTACTTTAGATCTAATCTAAACAGGTTCATGTAATTGAAACAATTTCAACTTTAAACAATTTCTTTGCACAAAAATTATTAACAAAGAGATTTTATTTCAGATTTAAACATCTTTTAAATCTAATAAATCATAAATTTAATCTAGATCATATCTAATAAATTTATGATTAAAAATAGATCTACACAAACTAGGACAACCTTTGCACTGTAAGGGGTAAACCTTACAGCAGGACAACCTTGCAGTTTGTGATTGATCTAAAATTTTAATTTCAGATTTAATAATTAGATTATAAATTAGATCTAATCTAAAAAATAATCTAAGTATGTATTAATAATCATGTAATAAAGAACCTGGCTCTGATACCAATTGTAGGAACCAGATCTAGGGTTTCAGGGTTAGATCTTGAAACTTTTTCAAGATCATACAGCGGAAGACTAAAATAAATCAAAATTTATTTTCTAAGATCAGAAAATTCCTAGATCTAAGATCCTATTACATGATTATTACATAGCATTAAATCAAAAATTAAAATATATATAAATATAGTATGAACTACATGTTGATCATATCAACATGTTTCTATACTAGCTACATCTAATGTATGTATTAAATAATAGATCAGATCTATTACCTTGCAAGTTAGACGCTCTAACCTCGCTGATCCGGGCTTAAGGATGATGTTGCAAGCCGCACATGCATCCGACCTCTAGGAGTCATCCACACGAGCCCACGAATCTCGATCAGAAGTCCTGCTTCAGGAAATCAGCACAGTATGCTAGTACTGCGCTGATCCTTCTTTGATGGTTGATCAGGTGCCTCCTTCTTCTTGATTTGGACTCTTCCAAAGATGGAAAGTAGAAGGAGGAGTTTCAGATCTGAGACGCTCTCAGGAAACTCAAGATAAAAGGAGGAAAGATATGAAAATAAAAACCCTAGAAGAAGACCCTCTTCTTCTTCACATTTTTCTCTCTAGACACCCAAACGTGCATCTTTTATATCTCCACGACCCAAAGGTATTTCTCTCTGATTTTTGGATAGTAGAAAGGCCTCTTAAATATCTATCTCTTTTTAAAATTTCACGAAGAAACTCATCTTATATAGAGAGATATGATAGAGTCCTTGTCTAGGTCAAACACCTAGTCAAGGCTTATCCAAACATGGCAAGTTAAGGGACGCCCAACTCTTGAGCACCTCCTCCATATTTTCGTGCATGGATTACCAAAAAAGGGTGTAGAATGTAAACCCTAAAAGCCATGAAAATTCCAAAAAAAATTTGGATAAATTCGGTGCAAAATTGAAAGAGTTTTGGATTTCTAAAACTCTATCTCATAGAATTCGAAATCCAAACTTATTCCTTTTAGATTTGATCCAAATCACCTTCCATGTAAGAAAGAAGAGAGGAGACCTTTTGTGAACGTGGGAGAGATCTGGGAGAGGGCTTTTGTCGCACAAAATAAGTGGAGATTGGCGTTGAATAAGAGAGAGGGCGTGGAGAAGGTTTATGTGGCGCAACGTGGAATCCTAGTCCTACTAGGATTCTGTCTCATAACTTGTTTTAATTTGGTTTCCCAAACCAAATCAAATCAAAATTAGATCAACCCAATTAAAATAGGTCTTAACCTAATTAAGAACCTAATTTAATCAGATTAAATTAGATTTAAATCTGATTTAATTTTCTAATCAAATTAGAAATTAGATTGACCCAAGTCCTAGTTGAACTAGGACTAGTTTTTCCTTGCACTTGGCTTATCCAATAAACCAATTGGACTTGATCCAATCAAGCCCAAACCAAATCTAATTAAATCATATTTAATTAGACTTAATCTCAGCCTATTGGCTTAATCAAATTAAGCCAATTAGCAATCAAATTGCTAATCGATCCTCCTGCAACACTTGCACTGGGTTAAATGTCAATCGTATTGATTATTTAACCCTATAATGATTCTTAATCGTTGATCAACCATCCGATCGGATCATGAACTCTAATGTGTGTGACCTCATAGGTCCGAACCTAAGCCGGTAGCATAGAAACAAATTCCTATACCAATCGAAGTGACCATCTAGCAATGGTACCCGACGTCCGGATAGGTCGAATGTGTAGAACAACATCCTTAGAACCCATGCGGATATAGTTTTCATATAATTCATCCCCTTGACCAAAATGATCATAGGACACCCCAGAGCTCAACTGTCAACTCTGATTAGGTTGTCCATATTGTATTTCAAAATATCAAATCCATCTGATGGATTACCCTGGCCAAGGTTTTGCTAAATTGAAATACAGCGACTCATTCTTCTCCAACTCTTGGAGTGGTCAATCCCATCTCGATCACACTCTGACTTCGCAAGTACTTGACTGTGCCCAGAAGCCTTCCATCCCTGAATTAGAAATTCAGTTAGTCCGGTACCAAAGCACAGTGAGTTGCTTGCAAGTCACTGAGGTGATCTCAAGTCTAAGGGACACTTATACCTATATCCCATCAGAGACATTCTCGACAGCAGAATGCTCTGGAGTTGGTCATGTTTAATGACGATGTACCCTTACATCTCACCTGTATGCCATACCAGTGTCTCCACACTCCTTGGTTAAGAGGACAACCAACCCATATGGCCTACAGCGACCTATGCTTGATAGAAGCTGTCGTCCTTATTAACAGCCTATCATTTGGTCGTGAACAGTTTTAAGGACTAATCGATAAATCCTCTCTTTATCGAACTTAAATAGTCCTAAGGACTTCATCATAACAACGGAGTTCATTAGAAGATGAAAGCTTATGATGAAAATGCCAAATATATTTTATTTATTAACAAATCAATTACAATACTTGGTTGCTCAACCGTCAACAACTTGACGATTGGCTTTTTGGGACACATTTCCCAACACCTAATTGAGCCAACCTTATTAAAATAGGTTAGGCACAATTAGACTAAATTAAATCCAACATAATTAAGATTAATTAGGCTCAATAAAATTTTAATCAAATCAGAAATTGACTAAGCCCAACCCTTGATCAGATCGGAGACAAACCACCTTGGCGATTAGGTCAACTCTTAACCTAATCGGGTCAAACCCAACTGAATCCAATTCAATTGGACTTGATCCAAAAATAATTACTCAATCAAATTGAGTTAATTAGCGATCATATTACTAATTAAACCTTTCATAAATACTGAGTCCAAATCTGATGGGCAATCAGGCATCAAAGTCCATCGATATGAAATCCTGATCGAAGAGTCCCAAACCAGTGGGACTCTTGACCTTGGTACACAAAATGTATGGAACTCATGATCAGAGAATCTTGATTCTCAATCATAGAGTCTTAGACACATAGGACTCAGAGTCCCCGAGCATTAGGACTCTTGGTCGAAGAGTCCCAGTCTAGTGGGACTCTTCACCAGCCATCAGATCAGATAGGAACCTCTAATGTGTGTGACCCCGTAGGTTCGAACCTAAGCCGGTAGCATAGGAACCAATTCTTGTACTAATCGAAGTGACCATCTAACAATGATACCGACATTCGAATAGGTCGAATAGTACAATTGCAACATTCAGAACCTACGCGAATATGGTTACTGTATAATTCATCCCTTTTGACCCCTGTGTATAGGATGACTCAGGGTTAAACTGTCAACCCTGATCAGATCATCTGAATCGTGCTCAAGTCAAACAGTTCTATGACTCCTCATTAAGACTACTTTGGCCAAGGTTTTGCTAAATTGAAACACGACTGTACATAGCTCTTGAACTGGAGTGGTCAATCCCATCTTGACACACGCACCGACAAGTCAAGTACTTGACTATACCCAACAGCCTTTCGTCACTGAATTAGAAATTTAGGTAGTCCAGTGCCTAAGTGCAGTGAGTTGCTTGCAAGTCACCGTGGTGGTCTCAGGTGAGAGGGACAGTTATACCCATATCCCATCGGAGCAAATCTTGACAGTAGAAAAAGTTCCAGAGTCGGTCACGTTCAGTGCAGATGTACCCTTACATCTCACCTGTATGCCATACCAGTATCTCCACACTCCTTGATTAAGAGGACAACCAACCCATATGGCACACAATGACCTATGCTTGATAAATATTGTTGTCCTTGGTGACAATGTATCATTTGATCGCGAACAGGTTTAAGGACTAAACGATAAATCCTCTTTATCGAGGCTAAATAGTCCTAAGGACTTCACCACAATACAGGAGTTCATTAGAAGATGAAATAATTTATGATAAAAAAATATTAAAATAATTTTTATTTATTTATTATTCATATACTAATACAGAAAAGAGCACAACCGTCAACAGGCTGACGATTGGCTTTGGGACACTATTCCCAACAATGGCATCTTATGAATTCTCATTTTTAGATGACTCAAAAAAATCTTTTGACCAAAAGAAGGATGGAGATTAGAAAGAGTTTCTAATGCTTCATCGTTGGAGTCATCACTGATTGATAGAGAATCAATATAAATATGTGTTTGAGTTTGACATGATTCTATACTCATGAATATATTCGGGATGCAAGATTGATTGAAGGATTGAATTATATGATAACTTGCCACTAAAAGGTATATTTGGTATTTTCATCAAATTTCATATCTTCTGAGTGTTAGAAAATCGGGTAGACTAGCATGCATAGATTTCAAAATATTTTGAAACAATAATGAAAACAGATCTAGGTTAAATCCTTTAATCCCACATGCTATAGATCTAATCTACATGTACCCGAACTCTAGATCTAAGACATACATATAATCTGAAAATTAAAAATTAAAATTGAGATCGGATCTCAATGCCTTATGCGGATTGATATACACTGCAACTGATGATCTTAGATCTAAAGGTTTTTCAACCGTACACATGTCCGACCCCCACAGGTATCCATCGAGATCAACCTTGAATCTTTCTTGTCCTTGTAGGTCCTTCTCCATATAGGATCTCAGCCTTTTGAACCTTTGATCAATTTTTGATCTTTGACCACAAGCTCAACACTTGAAGTGTAGTCTTTCTCCTCGTTCTTGATGTAGAAGCAATCACCCTCTTCAACTTGGGCATGTGAGAAGATGGGACGCCCAACTCTTGGATGTTGGAAAGAGAGGAAGAAAGGGTGATAGCATGGAGAAGGAGAGAGAGAGGTTTTAAATCTCAAAAATTCAATTTTTTCTAAATCCTAGGAGACTATCACCTTAAATAGGTATTTTCTTGATTCCAAATTATTATCCAATCAGGCTAAAAAAGTTAGTCCTTATCTCATAAGATCACTTACCTTTTAATCTGATTTTTTTCTCAAAAAAATCAGACCCAATTGAAAAGTCCTTTGCCTTAAATGTCAAGTGGATGTGGTGCCCTCATCTTATAAGGCAAGATGAGAGGCACCACTTGATTTATAAGGCAAGTAGTTGGGGTGCCAACTCTTGGCGCCCCCTTAGGATTTTAAGTGCTCAAGAGATAGGGCATGGCCTCTCTCTCTCTCTCTCTCTCTCTCTCTCTCTCTCCTTTCACACCTAAACAAAAAAGGGGTGGGCCCCTCTTTCTTTCATCCACCCACTCCAAGGGATTGCGCCCCTTGGACTTTCTAAAAGGGGAGGCTTGCGCCTCCTCTCTTCTTTCCAATAATTCTATGCTATATAAGGGAATAACAAGGGAGAATTTAAGGAGATTAGTTTGCCAACTCATTGACTTGATCCAATCTTTTTGGGCCCTCAAATAGGTGCCTCACTAAATCTAAATCAAAATGGATCTAGTTAAGGTTCAAGACTATGAACTTGATCTAATCCTTATCTAATAAGGAATCGAAGTTCAGAGAAGAACTGGATTTAACTATGTGCTAGCATGGTTCTCTTAAATCAAATAAAATTTTATCAAATCTGAATCCAATTAGAATTTCATAAGTTCAATTAATTAATTCAGGATTAATCCCTTATTATGTGACTCTATAGGTTTCATTCTATCTGATAGTGAGATATATTGTGATCTCCATCATAATATCATTGAAACTCCTTTCGATGGGTTGAAATAATTTCAGTTCTACGTTTTGAGGGTCATAGATCATCAAGATGATGCTCGATGAGTCCCACAATCTATCAGTGATACCTAGCAGTATGTAGTGGCAATCTAGTAGAATGAAAGTGTAAACCCTTAAATACAGTTATCATGTGATTCAATCTTTCTATCATGAGTTTTGACTTGATAGAGGTCATAGAGAACTTGTCAGACCCCATCATCAATCATATGCTAGATTGACTCGACTCAAGTTCACTTGTAAATTCCATAAAATTTTTTTTTTAGTATTTATACTTACTTTGGCCAAAGACTTTCTGAACTTAGTCTCACAAATCATATAGGACTTCTCTTTTTCTATCAACATCGATAAATTCCATCTAGGTGTATCCTACTTCTAATAGCAAATCTGAATCTATCGTGGCCAATGTACACAATAAAGAACTGAATAGCTAGAGATCAAAAAAACATGCAGTCAAACTCAGTAGCCTCGCTGCGAATAGCCGATTGTTGGAAATTATGTCTTAAAATTAATCATGTGATGATTGAGTTTCTCTTTGTATATAAGTTATTGACTAATGAATAAAAGTTATTCTGACATTTTTTCATCACCAAGTTATATCTTCCTTGTAGAACTCTTGTGTTGTAATGAAATTCTTAGAATTATATTAGTGAACGATAAAGAGAGGATTTATCATATAGTTCTTAAACATGTTCATGATCAAATGATACATCATTACAGAATGATAATGTTTATTGAGTGAAGGTCATTGTGTGCCATATGGATTGGTTGTCCTCTTAATCAAGGAGTGTGGTGATACTAGAATGGCATACAAGTGAGATATAGGAGTATATCATCACTGAATAAGTGACTCATCTGTTGAGCATTTTGCTGTCAAGAGCTGTTCGTGAAGCATATGGATATAAGTGTCTCTCAGATCTGAGATCATCATAGTCACTTACAAGCAACTTATTATGCTTTGATGCCAGACTATCTGAATTTCTAATGCAGTGATGGAAGGCTACTGGATACAGTCAAGTACTTGTGAAGTCTATGTGTGGATCAAGATGGGATTGACCCTTTCAGATTATTGGAGCTGATGTATGGCTATATTTTAATTTAGTAAAGCCTTGATCGGGATAATCCATGAGATAGATTTGGAAGGTTAAAATACAATGTGGATAAAGCAACCTCGGTTGACAGTTAACCTGAGAGCATCCAAGAGCATTCAGGATCAAAAGGATGAATTATGCAGTAACCATATGCATTGATTCTAAAATATCTTTTTATGATAATTTGACCTATTTGGACATAAAAAATTATTGCTAGATGGTATCTCAATTAGTACAAAAATCAATTTCTATGCTATCGACTTAATGTTTGATCTTGTGGAGTCACGTACATAAGTTAGACACCGTAGGAAAGTATTGGCCTATATTTATGTATCTAATTTGGAAATACTTAACTTGATTGAACATATAAGCTAAATTAATTGAGAATTGAGTTATGGATCAAATGGAATTGAAGAGTTGACTATGTCTAGCTAGCACTACACATAAGGTTCAGGTTCATATTCGAAGATGAACAGTTTTTGATCTATGATCCATGGAGTTTATGAGAGATTAGATTTAAGTACTAATTAATTTCAGATTAAATTTAGATTAATTAAACTTAATTAGATTTAAAATTTTAAGTTAGACTTGGTATAAAAGTCTTAAAAAGTTTGAGATTGACAGTCTTTCGAAATTGCTTCGAACCAGCTTCAAATTAGATTCGAATCAGACCCTTTTTGGATGAGATATGAGAAGTCCTACTTGCACTAAGATTTCCTCCTCCCTTGAGTTGACCAGCATCTGGTATGGTGCTAGTTGTGGGCATCCCATATGGGTGTGGGAATGGGTGCATTGTGGGTGCCATAAGTGATGGCAATTCTATCTCATGTAGGAGTCCTTCTTTCATGAGTATTAGACTAATTCAAAGCATATTTGAATTAGGAGTCCTATACTTATTGGGTCATGAGAATTATCTATAAATAGAGAGGGTCTCTACTTATGGATGTATAGAAATCAAATAGCAAAAATCAGATTGATAGAAGAGAGAAAGAGAGAGAGAGGCATGAGAAGAGGGAAGCCCCTTCTTTTTCCTTGGCATCTCCCCTTGTGGCCGTCTCCTTCTCCTTGCCATGGGGCCCACTTTGGGCATCCCCCTTATTGGTGTGAGGCATCACACTAGTACCTCTCTTTTTTCATTTGATTGGGTTGTGAAAGTGATTTGATCAGAGTTCATCCCACTTTCCTGCATTGTCTGGCATGCATGCGAAGTATAGGGTCTGCACTTCTAGACCTCCACGAAGGTTGATTCTAAATTTTTAGAGATTTGATCTTCAATTCTACTATTATTTAGGTTAAGATTTGATCCTTATTCATGTATATTTATAAAAAAATTTTCTATATAATATGGGCTATCTGAAGAGAAATAATTTTTCTTCCTTTAAATTGGTATCAGAGCAGGCCTTTGATTCATGCATGCATAACTAAATTTTTTTGAATTATTTATATATTATATATAATTAAAATTTTATGTTTGATATTAAATCTAATTTAAATTTATTTAAATAAAATTTTTGATATGATTTTGATTGGATTAGATGATCCTGATCAATGGTTGATTAAGATTGTTATAAGTTTGTTATAACAAAATTTTACTATTGCTGAATTTTTGATGAAATAATAATATGAATTAAAATTTATTTTAAATTTATTTTAATAAAATTTTAGTATTATTATTTTTATTAAAAAGTAAAATTTATTTTAGATTTAAATTAGATCTATTTTGATGGATATTTAGATCTGAATACTAACAAAATTCAGTACTACACCAAAATAGATCTAATCAGAAATTTAATCCTTATGCATTCATATTTGTATCTAATTAATTTTTTATATGATATCAAATCTAAAATTAATATTTTATAATCAGTATAAGATATGTTTTAAAACTGATATGATGTATATGATGTATCAAATCTAATTAGATTAGATGATGAACATGATGGATAAGATCAAGGACATATTCATGACATAAACTATTTTGTCAAAATTACATATCGATGTGATTACATATGAAATTAGATTTTAGATCTTAGTAGCCTAATACTCAAATTGATAAGATCATCAGACCATTCAGTTATAAGAGATCAAAGAGATTAATCTCTCTTTTATCTATTCGATGGATTCTCTTATGACATGTAGGGGTATCATTGTGATTCGATTTCATGAAGAAGAAAAGTGAATTGATTATTTATAAATTTTTTTGATCATAAATATATTTAGATTAGATCTAAAGTGATTATGATTCATTATAATAAAATAAATTTTAGATATAAATTTATTTTAAATCTAAATAGTATGTTACATAAGATGTAATCGGTATGAATCTAAGAGTTGTCATGATGTATGAGATGTATGTATGAAAATTAGATCATATCTATATTTATTTAATTATAAAATATATTATAAAAATTTATTTTTATGAATTGAAATATATGGTATGCTTCACCTGAAATCCTGGTAGAATAGTTCTACAAACTGAAACACATATTTTACACACTTAATTTTAAATTATGCTTTGAATGATCTAGATTTGAGAATTGAAGATCATTAAGACACCATATAAATCGATGGGCTAAGGGTTAGCATGAATTAGGTCCTTCTAATGGGTTAAATCCACGGTTAGAAATACATATGGATCAAGTAGAGAAATTGGTTAAATCTAATCAAGTGTTGAATTAGATTAGGTTAGAATTTTTCTAAATCAATCTAAATAGTTAAAATTTGATCAAATCCATATGTTTGACCCTAATAAATGGACCATGATCATAGCTCTGTGGTTGAGCTCAAATCTTCTAGTAGACCAAATTAAAACTAATTAACTAGTTAGTGTCTAAGATAAGTTTGGCAGATTCGATCAAGTGATTTCTAATTAAGAGCTACTTATCTAGATGTGTCTACAGCAAGCTAATGGCACATCTCTCTCACTGATCTCACTTACCTAGCCAACATAATAGATTGTGTTTTGATTAGGTCACTAGTTGATTCGTGCAGACCCATGCCATTAAGGTTAATTAGTGTGACTGATTTAGGTATCTTTAGACTAGCTTGTATTTAATCCTTTACATGACTTGGTGAAGTCAGTGGGAGGATTTACAGCTTTCATGTTATCTTCTTCTTTTATTCTCAAGTCAATGAAATCAAATTTTCTAAATTATTAGGTCCATAAAATGATACAATTATGGGATAACTTGTTCATAGCCTCCTATTAAAGTGCGTGATAATGAATCCAATATTTTAAATAGGCATTAGAGATGCTACACGCCTGGTGTCTATTATGTATTAAATTATCATTCATCATATGACCATCCTGTTGTACCTTCAGATCAATGCTCAAGTTGGTCGAGCCACACTCGGACCTGGACATCCGTTTGTTAGATGCACTTGATGTTATTATGTTAATGTTTTGGACCTAACCAAGATTTTTAGTGGAGGTGCCATACGCCTGTTGAAAGGATGCTTGAGGCAAAATCTAATTGCTAAAAATTATTTAGAGAAATAATTAGTTATGAACCTATCCATGGATGCACTAGGGTTGGCTGAGCCACACTTGGATCTGAATACAGTTTGTGTAGATTCTAGTACTTGCTAAGAAATTAATGTAATTTCTCAAGTTGGAGGTAGAGGCTACCAATTCATAAAAATAGTGAGAGAATTTTTAGACTAAAGTCCATATCTTTAGGATCAAAAATAATTCATATACTAATAGACTTATATTTTTTCTTCAATTATGGCCAACACACTATCGCTTCGTACGCTATTAGACAGCGATAAGCTCACTAGATCCAACTTCGATAGCTGGTATTGAAAGTTGAAGACTATCTTGGAGAATGAAAGAATTTTATACGCCTTATAGATAAGGCACCTGAAGAACCTGCTACCAATGCTCCTCGTACCACGACAGATCCTTATATGAAGTGGCTCAATGACCAAATGACTATGCGTTGTGTGATGAGGGCAACTATGAACGATGAACTTAGCTGTAAGCTCGAAGATGCACAGTCAGAGGAGATCATTTAAATGTTGAATGAGTCCTTCAGCACCCCTGAGGATGTAGAGAGACACAAAATCTCCTATGCAGTGTTCAATGCCCGTATGCGAGAGGAGACTTTAGTCACCAATCATACACTGTACATGATTGAGCAGATTGAATGCCTTAGCAAATTTGGCTTATATTGCATGAATAGTTAGACAAGGATGCTATCCTCAATTCGCTATCGAAATCCTACCTGTCCTTTCTCAGTCATTATATAATGACAAAGCCTACAGTAAATTACCATATTTTGCTAGGATTACGACAGACTTTTGAGAAAGACCACCAGCTCCAGAAAGAATCGATGAATTTAGTGGGAGGTTCATCAGCAGATCGTCGATCCTCTAGGAGAGGAAAGAAGAAGAAGGTGCAGAAATCCCATACCGTCGATCCTAAGCAGAGCAAAGCATCAAAAGTTGACAAGAATCAGGTAGAATGCTTCTTTTGTAAGAAGCTGGATTATTGAAAGAAGAATTATCCTGCTTATATAGCCACCCTTGACCCAAATAGGCCTAAGAATAAGAGAAAGAAGCAAACGGTTGCTTCACAAGGTACTTATATGATAACTCATTATAATTTTCCTGTTTGTGATACTACTACCTGGGTATAGGATATTGGAAGTCCGATTAATATATCAATTCATTATGGAGACTGCAGGTAAGTAAGAAGTTTCGAGAGGATGAGCGATTTCTTAATATTGGAGATAGAAGTCTTATTCCAGTTCTGACTTTGAAAACTTTGTAGCTTGCCTTTGAGTCTAGTAGTATCATGTTAGATGATTATCATTATTGTCCCTCTTTCTTGATGGATGTCATCTCTGTAGGTCTTTTGGCCAAACTTGATTTCAAGTTTATAATAAAGGATGATTTTTATGATATCATTATGAATGATACTGTAATTATACATGGATAATTAAAATATAGCATATACATAATATCATGGTCTGTTAGTGTAATGTACACAGCCAGTAAATATCCTAAATTAGATAATATCAGTGAATCTTACCTTTGGCATTATAGGCTTGGTCATGTGAACAAGAGTAGGATTGATAGGTTGATCAAAGAACATATCCTTGAAATAGATGATTGTGAATCATTATCAAACCTACAAATCCTGACTGCTTGGTAAGATGACTAAGTCACCTTTTAAGAAAAAAGTTGAAAGAGCCATCGATGTCCTAGGTCTAATACATACTGATGTAGAAGGACCTATGAACACAAGTGCTTGAAGAGGATACTACTACTTCATTACGTTTACAGATGACCTATCGAGGTATGGATATATCTAACTTATGAAGCATAAGTCAGAATCATTTGAAATATTCAAACGATTCTATATTGAAGTAGAGAAATAGATCGAGAAGAATATTAAGCCCTTCGATCAGATCGAGGAGGTGAATATCTCACTAGTAACTTTTGGACATATTTGGAAGAGAATAAGATTCTCTCATAATAGACCCCTCCTGAAATACAACAATATAATGGAGTGTCTGAAAGGAGGAATCGAACCTTATTAGACATGATCTGATTCATGATGGGCTTTACGAGTCTGTCAATTTTCTTTTGAGGATATGCTCTAGAAACTACCTGCTACATTCTAAATAAGGTACTGAGCAAGTCTATCGATAAAACTTTGTATAAGATATGGACTGGACGTAAGCCGGTGCTCTCACACCTTAGGATCTGGGGGTGTCTGAAAGAATAGTGCCCTACAAGCCAATCGTGTGGGTGATGCAAAGAAATTTTTCTATGATATCTTTCTACTAATTTGCATGACATTGATTATTTTATTTATGAGATATTCTATTTTATCATTTGTTGCATCATATTTTTTGATTATGATAAACTCCATAGATTAAGATAATGATTTTAGGGTCATGATGAGATCATGCCAGTGAGATCTAAAATCTTGATAGTCTCAATCTAAAATATTTTCAATTGTTGGATCATCGAGTCGGAGATCAATGATGCTGGTAAGGTTGGTACATCCTATGTATGCTCAATAGAGAGGGTGATTGATCTCACAATCAGTTGTATGATGACACTAATACAAGGATGTAGATGCTAATTAAAGAATGAGTTCACTGAACTAATCCATAGAAAGAACATCTGATGGAGCCTTACAGTATGTCGACAGATGGTTCTCCAGTGAGAGTGGTGCAAGTGATCCTTTGATCTGAGATCACTATGGTACCTTATGTATATGGATCCATACTTTGGTTTATTCCCTAGCATGTCACTTTAAGATGTGTGTGGGATATTCTATATTTGATAAAGTATGTATGGAGGTGTGAATGGTCAATAAAAAATCGATCACTCCTTGTAGGAAGAGAGAACATCCTATGTGATTCATAGAATGATGACTCTGAAAGTCTCTGGCCAGAGCAGGGATGAACAGTAGAAAAAATTTTTACTAATTCATCAATCAAGTCATCATCATTAGATCGAGATACATATTGATAGGTATTTAGGCTTGACATGATTTCATGCCCATGGCCTGTCTAGGATGTTATGTGATCGAAAAATTGAATTACACGATAACTCGCTATGAAAGGATAATTTTGATATTTTCATCAAATTTTATATCTTCTGGGTAGTTATGACACGTTGCTAGATATCAATCTTGACTTATAGACTTAAAGAATTAAAAGAGTTTAATTCGAGAATTAATTAAAAGGTGTTCTGATTAATTGATGCCTTTGGGCTGACATAATCGGATTAGGTCATGAGTTTAAGTCCACTACTGGCTAGATGTGGAACCCAATAGATCACACACAACAAAAATTTAATCTTGGTCTAATCTATTTGGATTTATTACAAATTCAATGGGTTAATTAAATTGCTAGCACATGAATTAACTCAAGTTCTCAACTGGTTTTAGTGCAAAGGTGTTTGTGCTAACCCTAAACTTGTTGCCTTGATCTAATGTGATTAGGTTTGAACCATCAAATTATTAGGTGGCTTATCTAATTTTTATGAAAGTGTTCCATAAGAAATCAACTACTTTCATGCCCAACCACATGCTAAAATAAATTGGCACCCCATTTATTTTAGCATTAAGAAGGAGGAGTCCTTCTGGTTTACTCCTCTTAAATTTTCTTCCATTTTTCCATGCACTCTTTTATTTCTTGCACCATCAGATGTCACCTTGGGATGTGTGGATGCAGAAGAAAAGAAAGAGTCCTTCTCTGTGAAGGAAATGATATGCCAAAAATAAATGGGATGCCCACTCATTTGTGCATTGAATATTGGAAGGGTCCTTGTTTTGGACTCTTGGTTTCATGCTCTTTCCCTTATCCCACGCACCATCAGATGGTGCCTTAGTTTTTGTGCCCAGAGGAGGAGTCCTTCCTGTGAAACTCTTCTTTTTCCATGCCTAACTCATTTATCCTTTGGTTTCTATGCTGAAATTTATTTCAATGTGTAAGAAATAAGGGATGCCAAGAGTTGGCGCCTCTTGGGATTGTTTGTCGCGCCCGTTGTTTCCTTATTTAAGGGGTGCCCTGAAGGGAAGGAAATAGTTTCCCTCCAGAATGTTCAGATTGCATCTAATTTTTTTTTAATATTTTATTTATTTAAAGATCAAATTTTTACCTGAATCACAGCAGAATCAGGGATCAAATCTTAAATTATCTGATATAAACCTTCATGGAGGCCTAGATATACAGACCCTCAACTTCGCATGCACGTCAGACGTCGTAGAAAAATAAGATGAACTCCAATCCAATTGGCTTCGCAACTTAATCAATCGAGGGATGAGATATGATGGTGTGACACCTCACACCAGTAGGTGGGATGCCCAAGAAAGATCCATGCCCAAGGAGAGGAGGTGGTAATAAAGGGAGAGATGTAGAAGATGAAGGACCTCTCTCTTCACATGCCTATCTCTCTCTCTTTTTTTCTTCTCTCAATTTGATTTATTTGCTATTCTATTCTCTTCTCTTATCTATAAGTAGAGATCCTCTCTATTTATAGATGATTCTTATAATTCAATGAGAGGAGGATTCTTTATTCAAATCTGATTTGAATTGGTCCAATACCCATGAAAGAAGGACTCTTATATGAGATATAATTGCCATCATTTATGACATCCACTTTGCACCCACTTTCACACCCACTTGGGATGCCCCAAATAAGCACTAAATTAATTTTTGATCATGCTTCATGAGTGGGTATTTTCAGTGCATGTAGGAATACTCATATCTCATCCCAAATAGGTCCAATTCGAATTCGATTTGAAGTCGGTTCGAAATAATTTCAAAAGACTGTCAATCCTAAACTCTTTAAGACTTTTATACCAAGTCTAACTTAGATTTTAAACCTATTTAAGTCTAATTAATTCAAATCTAATCTAAAATTAATTAGTACTTAAATCCAATCTTTCATATGTTCCATGGATTAGAGATAGAAATTGTTCATCCCCAGGATTGAACCTGAACCTCATGAGTAGTGCTAGCTAGACATAGTCAACTCTTTAATCCCATTTGACCCATAACTCAATTCTCAATCAAGTTAGCTTATATATTCGATCAAATCAAGTACTTTCAGATTGGACATATAAATATAGGTCAATTCCTTTCTACTTTATCTGACTTGTGTACGTGACTCCATAGGTTCAAATACTAAGCTGGTAGCACAGGAACCAATTCCTGCACTAATGAGATATCATCTAGCAATGATTTTTGATGTTCAGATAGGTCGAATTATCGCAAAAGAATATTTCAGAACCCATACTCATGGTTATCTCATAATTCATCCTTTTGATCCTGGATGCTCTAGGATGGTCTTAGGTTAACTGTCAATCGAGATTGCTTCATCCACATTGTATTTCAATCTTTCAAATCTATCTCATAGATTACTCTAGCCAAGGCTTTACTAAATTGAAATACAGTGATACATCAACTCCAATAATCCGGAGGGGTCAATCCCATTTTGATCCACACACACAGACTTTGCAAGTACTTGATTGTACCCAATAGCCTTCCGTCACTACATTAAAAATCTAAATAGTTTGGCACCAAAGCATAGTGAGTTGCTTGCAAGTTACTATGATGATCTTAGGTTTGAAGGATATTTATACCCATGCATTTCACGAGCAGCTCTTGATAGTAGAACGCTCAGCAGGTGAGTCACTTGTTTAGTGATGATGTACCCTTACATCTCACCTATATGCCATACCAGTGTCACCACACTCCTTGGTTAAGAGGATAACCAATCCATATGGCACACAACAATCTTCACTCGATAAATGTCATCATTCCATAATGACGTATCATTTGGTCGCGAACTTATTTAAGAACTATATGATAAATTCTCTCTTTATCGTACACTAGCATAGTTCTAGAAATTTTATCACAGTACAAGAGTTCAAGAAAGATGTCACTTTTGATGAAAAATATCAGAATAACTATTATTCAATAATCAATAATTTATATACAAGGATGAACTCAATCATCACACGATTGATTTTAGGACACAATTCTCAATACGCCCCATATGGGATATGATCTCAATCCAAAAGGCTTTAGGCATGGGATTATGTGAGAAAATAAAATAAAAAATCTAAAAAGAAAAGACAAGAAAAAGAAGAGGAAAATTAGAAAGGAAATCAAAAGGAAAATGGAAAGTAATTGTTGCTTGTCCTAAAGTTTAGATTGTTCAAGTGATGAACATCTAAATCTGATTTAGGTGGTGAGTTTTTGTAAGGAATGGTTCTTAGTGTGATCCTTATGAAGGTTTCGAAGGCATACAGATGATGGTATAACTCATTCTTGAGAAGGATGATCGTTAGTAGATTTGTGAAGATGGCTGCAGCACTACGTCCATTTGGAAAGGACCCTGATCTATCCCGTGTAGATCACCATTGTAGGACTTCTACTTTGGAGTCTTATGGAGATCACTCTGTTATCAGATCCTCAACTTCATATTTGGTATATGACTTCAGATCCCTCATTAATATACATGCTTAAATTGTTTGATTGTAATCATCAAGGAGTTCCTAGAGTTTTGTGTTTCGATAGTCTTATTTAATTGTTAAACTTATTTTTAATTGTTAAATGCATGTAAAAAATTTTAAAAATCATATTTTGCTACATCACCAAAATTCGACAGTAGTATCAGAGCCACCCTTGATTGATTCAATTAAACATCATGTTATTATTATGATATGGATTAGATCCAGTTCATATTATGTCAAAATCAAATTTTTTGAATGATGTTTAATTAATATTTTTGATGCATTTATTGTTAAAGATAAATATTATCAATCCACGATCGATTTTGGATATGAGATTCTATGGTCTTTAGACTTGTGAGACAAGTTTAGGTTAGATCCAATGATCTAATTTTTTATAGAATTGTATCCAGTGCATGTGATGCACGGAGCCTTGGAATGATACATTAGATGTACATTGCCAAGACCTACAGTTCTTGCATATGATGCATTCACCCAAGTTCCAAGGGCCGACCACCATGTAATTGTGCATTCTTCATTATGAATTTTTCATTATGATTATTGCCCTGGATATGTGTGGAGCCGAAAAATTTTGATCATGAAAAGGATATTTCAAAATATAGTTTAGGGTTTTTGCCGATGGATTTATTTTAACTATGATTCATTGATCTAATGTGATTAAAATTATGATTATAGATTAAATCAAATTCATATTTCTAATTTGATTAGAAATTATATATGTTTGATTAAGATTGATCAAATTGTTATTAACCTAATTTGATTAGGATTTGAGTTATAGTTGACTGAATCTTAGCTAACCTAATTGGATTAGGGTCAAGCTAAGAATTGATCAGCTCAACTCAAAAGGATGACAAATTGAATGACTTAAAATAGGTCAAGAGTTGAATCTGAATAAAAAATCCTAGATGGTTTTTATGCTCATATATTTGTACATCTTTATTGACATGTTTATGAATGATATCACAACTAAAATAATATGAGAAGTTTGTTATCATGTTTTGTAATTATTATAAAATGCATGATGAGTGGTTATGGACTATGGTACATCTATGTGATGGATATATGCATAAATGCTTCTATGTTGGCTGATTATATAAATGTATCTGCAATAGTTGCAATAGGGGCTGGGTGCTCCTGTTGCATTGTATTATCAGCTATATCTTTTTTTTGTATGTTTCCAACTATTGATTAGGACTTTTACATATTGATGTAAAATTATAGAAAAAAATTATTTAAAAATAGATATAAATTATTTTTTTTATTTTTAGATAAAGATCGAGCATTCATGGAAGTCTTCATGGAGATGAAGACTGGACTACCGGATGTTTGGAGAGCAGAGGTGCATTAAGATTGACTATGAGATGGTTCAATCTATGATGCACCTAGGGTTTGACCCATTTACCATCCTATGACTCAGATATATTTTATTCAAAAGTTCATAACCATTAGATTTTCTTTATGTGCTCTTACATGCTGGTAGTTAGAATTAAAATTTAAATTGCATATGATGCATTTGTATATATTTTGGATGTGCATGAGATCTAAGTCCCTCATTTAAATTATATTAAGTTATAACGATGAAGTATTAAGAATATTATCCATGCCTTCTTTCATGTCAAGCCAGTATTATGTCAAGAACCATAGTAGGCTTCTTATGCTATCCACAAGACTTGTTGTGAAGACTAATTTAATACTATCTGGGTGCATAATGAAGCTAATGGTATTTAACTCATACTAAGTCAATAGAGCATGTCAAAAACTATAGTGAGTTTGTTGTGCTATCCATAAAACTTGCCATAGGGATTGATATGATATTGACTTAGTGATGCTTATGGCATATTTTGGTAGTACTGTTTTGTTGTGCTATCCACAAGGATAGTATTATTCATATATGACCATATAGGATTGAAGAGTATGATTTAACTAAAATACTATAGTTTGTTGAACTATCCATAAGGCTATAAGTATTTTAAAGGCAAAAGTTATGTTGAAAGTTACATGAGATACAATTGGTAAAGAGTTACCTATCTTTGAACTTATAGGAGTTTGTTGTACTATCCACAAGGCTTTTTATAAAAAATTAAGATCTCAACCCCACTAAAAAATTTAATGATAGATTTTTTTATTTTTCATACTTGCGGACTATGAAATTTATTAAAATAGTGGGAGACAATTAGATAAAAAATATCATCTAATTTGTGCATATCATCATGAGTAGTCCTTTTATGTTCTTACATATTCATCTGCATCTTCACGATCATTGCATAGTATATTTGATACTTTTTAAATTGATCAAACTTCATGGACTGGTTGAGGAATTTGAGAATAGTTCTCATTTAGGAAATAGTCTCCTATTCTTCTGATTCCAATTTGATCGGAGATAATACTATAAAGAAGGAAAAACCACTATACAATATGATAGGGTGACAATATGACTGTCAAGTGTATTCTGATTAACTTAATCATGCGATTAAGTCAACATCATAGATGGTTAGTTAATCCAAAATTTGATCATACAAACACTCCTGTATTTTTTTTTAGCATCTCTCAAGAGAAGAAAGGTGAAGAATGTCTTTACCAAGGGTATTAATTTTCATTACAGTAATGATGAGCATTAAAAAGAAATTGCAAGAGTTATCTTTCAAGTGTGAAGTAGTAGTAGGATGCAAAAATTGCATTTATTAATGGTTTGTATATGATACAAACCAATTTGTCGTTGAGTGCTTCAGCTTTAGATTTTTGGATATATGATACCTTATATAGGTTTCACTTATGCAAAGCATTGTTGGACCTATAAAGTTGAAGAGAGGTGACTTCATGCTTTTTGGCACTGATGGATAGTCCATTTAAGCTAAGGCTGTAAGAACCTACTTATATATGTAACCTTCTAGCAAGGTTTAAAAACCAGTAGACTGCTATTATATGCCTAAATTTATCAGAAATATTATTTCAATTCTTTTGTTATTGTAATATGATTTTGAAATTAATGTATGGAGCAAAAGTTGCTCTTTTTCTGATAAATTTTATAGCTATGGATCTATGATAATAGTCTCATATTTCTGTCACTCAATGATGTTGTTCTTCATATTGATGAGAACAAAAAAAGAATATGTAATGGTCACATATCTCTGGTGTTGCCAACTTAGCTATTTTTGTGAGTCAAAGATAAATAAGTACTATAAAGAAAAGTTCTTTGATTTGTATGATTTTTGAATCATATAAAATTTGTAAATCTTATCTCATGGGTAAAATGATCAAGATCCTATTTACTGGACATGGAAAAAGGTGCGAACAAGTTATTAGGTCTTGTACATATGAATATTTGAAGACTAATAATATCTCGACCCAGAGATGGGCACCCCATATGAGAAATGGTGTGTTCCTTAATTTACTTCATAGATCTTGTTATTTCTTTCTGGAGATATACCCTAGAAATAGCTGCATGTGTTCTGAATTAGATACTGTCAAAATCTATTACTAGCACTCCATATGAGATATGGAAAGGAAAAGAGACAGGTTGCCCAGCTTATGTGAAAAGAGTTGATGTACATAAGTTTTATGCTAGATCAGGTTTATATAAGTTTATAGGTTATCCTATGAGTAGTATGTGATACTACTTCAACCATCCTACTGGACAAAAAATATTTTGTCAGTATATATACCACTTTTTGAAAAAAAAAATTTCTAAGAAGGGGACAGTGGGAGGATAATTAAACTTGAGAATTTTAAGATCGATGAACTATCTTATCATAACATATGGAGTATCCGCAGTTGATCCTCGACCAGATGTGCCCTTTGATGAGGCACAAGCATAAAACACATCTCCTTACTGAAGATCAATCCGAGTGTGTGATGTACCACTCAGTTATGGATTTATCATTGAGAATGATGATACACCATACATCATTGAGAATGATATTTTTTTGATCTATTCAAATATTATCAAGAATATAGACTCTGACAGATGGCTTAAAACCATGAAACCTGAAATGGACTCCCTATACATCAACCAAGTATGGATTTTGGTTGAAGCACCTATGAGTGCGACCCAATAGATTGCTAACAGGAATGTCAATCCAAATTTTTGCTTGCTATAGCCATACACCATCTAGAGAGTTTGTCTTTAGTGGGAGGAAAATCCATTTATGGATTAAAGCAGGTATTGAGGAGTTAGTACTTTTATTTTTGATTAGATAGTCAAAATGTTTAACTTTTTCGAAATATGGATGAACCAAGTGTGTACAAGAAGACAAGTGAGAGTCCCACTAACTTCTTGAAGATGTATGTATGGAAAAAATTCAGTGCAGGGTAAAACGATAATTTTAAAACTTTTTAAAATTATAATTTTACAGTGAAAATTATTAATTAATCTAATTAATTAACATGTATTAACCCTACACAAGGATCTAAATATGATATATATAGCATGCATTTAAATTTGAAATTTTGAATTCTACAGTAAATATTTTACTATTATGTGTTCAGAATACATTACCTTCATGCAGGTAGTCGATTGCCACAGTCTAATCACCGTCGGGATGGTCTGATCATCGCAATACAGCCACACAATATGTCTGACCTCCGCAGATCATCTACATGAAGCTTCCGATCTGATCGGCTCCTCCTGAATGCTAGTTCATTGCAGAACCCTTTCGACGGCCGATGCTGATCGAACTTCTTCGATCGATGTCTGTCGACTCCTCAGATGCTCTGAATCATTAGCAAAGGTGCTTGAGAGGTTGATGAAGCTCTCTCTGAAGTTTGGTGGGCTTACGACACTCGTAGCTCACCTTCTCACTTCTCGAACCCTAGGCAGAAATCCTAGGGTACTCACAGATGACCCTGCACCCTTTCTCTCTTCTTTTCTTTTCTTTTCTCATGCAGAAGGCCTTTCTCATGCCACCCTTTCTCTCTAAGAAAGTCATGTGCATGCCCCACCTTCTCTTTTCTTCTTAAAACAGTGCAAGACCGCATCTTTACCGCATCTTCACCGTGTGAGAGGATAAAGCTAGGTGGTTACTCACTTGAATTCAAATCGAATTTGAATTCAAATGCCAACCAACCAATCTTTATCCACTCTTGGCATGAGAAGAAGGGGGCGTGGGTTCTTTGTGCGTGGAGAATTTACACGAGAAACTTTTTCTTGTGTAGAGTAAGTGGTGCACAAGTGGATAAGGTGGCGCATGAGATTAGTTGCCCATTCAAATTCAAATATCATTTGAATTTGAATGGCCAACCAACCATCTTTATCCACTCAAAATGGCATACATAGGAGGGGCATGGGAAGGCTTCTGCATGGGAGAAAATTCATGAGAACTTGTTTCTCATGAATTCAAATAGGTGCAGGTGAGGTGAGGTGGCGCAGAGAGATAAGTCAAGGTGGTTTCAAATATTAAATCAACCTAATTGAACCAACCTTATTAAAATAGGTTAGGTACAATTAGACTAAGTTAAATCCAACATAATTAGGCTTAATTAGGCTCAATAAAATCTTAATCAAATCAAGAATTGACTAAGCCCAACCCCTGATCAGATCAGGGACCAAACCACCTCGGCGATTAGGTCAACTCTTAACCTAACCGGGTCAAACCCAATTGAATCCAATTCAATTGGACTTGATCCAAAAATAATTACTCAATCAAATTAAACTAATTAGATATCAAATCACTAATTAAACCTCTCATAAATACTGAGTCTAAATTCGATGGGCAATCAGGCATCAAAATCCATCGATATGAAACCTTGATCGAAGAGTCCCAAACCAGTGGGACTCTTGACCCCGGTACCCAAAATGTGTGGAACTCATGATCAGAGAATCCTGATTCTCGATCACATAGTTCCAAACATGTAGGACTCAGAGTCCCCAAGCATTAGGACTCTTGGTCGAAGAGTTCCAGTCTAGTGGGACTCTTCACCTGCCATCAGATCAGATAGGAACCTCTAATGTGTGTGACCCCGCAGGTTTGAATCTAAGCTGGTAGCACAGGAATCAATTCCTGTATTAATCGAAGTGACCATCTAGCAATGGTACCCGATATCTAGATAGGTCGAATAGTAGCAATCGCAACACTCAAAACCTACGCGAATATGATTATTGTATAATTCATCCCTTTTGACCCCTGTGTATAGGATGACTCAGGGTTAAACTTTCAACCCTGATCAGATCATCCGAATCGTGCTCAACTCAAACAGTCCTGTGACTCCTCACTAAGACTACCCTAGTCAAGATTTTGCTAAATTGAAACACGACTGTACATAGCTCTTGAACTGGAGTGGTCAATCCCATCTTGACACACGCACCGACAAGTCAAGTACTTGACTACACCCAGCAGCCTTCCATCATTGAATTAGAAATTCAGGTAGTCCAGTGCCTAAGTGCAGTGAGTTGCTTGCAAGTCACCATGGTGGTCTCAGGTCGGAGGGACAGTTATACCCATATCCCATCAGAGCAAATCTTGACAGCAGAAAAAGCTCCAAAGTCGATCACATTCAGTGCAGATGAACCCTTACATCTTACCTGTATGCCATACCAGTGTCTCCACACTCCTTGGTTAAGAGGACAACCAACCCATATGGCACACAATGACCTATGCTTGATAAACGTTGTTGTTCTTGATAACAACGTATCATTTGATCGCGAACAGGTTTAAGGACTAAACGACAAATCCTCCTTTGTCGAGTCTAAATAGTCCTAAGGACTTCACCACAACACAGGAGTTTATTAGAAGATAAAACAATTTGTGATGAAAAATATCAAAATAATTTTTATTTATTTATAATTCATATACTAATACAGAAAAGAGCATAACCATCAACAGACTGACAATTGGCTTTGGGATACTATTCTCAACAATCTCCCACTTGGCCTAAAGCCAATCGGTGCAGTATCTAATACCCATCTTCGACTTGAAGTCATCAAACTTCTTCACCACAATGGCTTTAGTGAATGGGTCAGCCAGGTTCTCTTTTCCGTCGATCTTCAGAAGGTTGACGTCACCTCGATCCATAATTTTCCTGATGAGATGGTAGCGGTGCAGAATATGCTTCGTCTGCTGGTGTGCCTTCAGTTCTTTCGCCTGAGCAATCGCTCCAGAGCTGTCATAATAGAGCAGAACTGGACCAACAAAGAAGGGTGCTACTCCGAGCTCGATGATGAATTTCTTCAGCCACACCGCTTCTTTGGCAGCATCTGATGCAGCAACATATTCTGCTTTGCAAACTGAATCAGCTATAGTGTGCTGCTTGAAACTCTTTCAGCAGACAGCCCCACCATTAAGGATAAAAATAAATCCCGACACACTCTTACTGTCATCATGATCAGATTGAAAACTGGAGCCTGTAAACCCCATAAGTCTCAAGTCTGATTCACCATAAACAAGCCACTGGTCCTTAGTATTTCTTAAATACTTCAAGATGGTTTTAACAACCTTCCAGTGATTCTTCCCTGGATTAGATTGGTATCTACTCACTGCCCCTAGTGAGTATGCCACATCTGGTCGTGTACATGTTATGGCGTACATGATAGATCCCACTGTCGAAGCATATGAAATTCTATCCATACGCTCTCTCTCTTGAGGTGTTGTCGGATAATCCCTCTTCGAGAGAGAAATTCCATGGCTTATCGGTAGATAGCCTTTCTTGGAATTCTCCATGCTGAACCTCTTCAGCATAGTATCAATGCACGTGGACTGGGATAAGCCAAGCAACCTTTTAGATCTATCCCTATAGATCCTCATCCCTAGGATGTAGGAAGCTTCTCCCAGATCCTTCATGGAGAACTGTGACGATAGCCAAATCTTTATTCCTTGTAATGTAAGGACATCATTCCCGATTAAGAGAATGTCATCCACATACAATACAAGAAATACCACTACTGGACCATTAGCCCACTTATAAATGCAGGGCTCTTCCCCGTTCTTAACGAAGCCATATGTCTTGATCGTCCTATCAAAACGTATGTTCCAACTCCGGGATGCCTGCTTAAGTCCATAAA
The DNA here is from genome assembly GCF_000442705.2 of Elaeis guineensis. Taxonomy (NCBI): domain Eukaryota; kingdom Viridiplantae; phylum Streptophyta; class Magnoliopsida; order Arecales; family Arecaceae; genus Elaeis; species Elaeis guineensis. The sequence goes on along the minus strand of NC_026000.2, from coordinate 103,980,091 downwards.
TGGACCTCTATAGCCTGCACACTTTAGTCTCATCTGTGGATGTGAACCCTTCAGGTTGTATCATATACACCTCTTCGTCCAGCTCTTCATTTAGGAAAGCTGTCTTCACATCCATCTATCAGATTTCATAGTCCAGATGGACAGCTATCGCAAGCATAATCCGAATGAATTTAAGCATTGCCATAGAAGAAAATATCTCGTCATAGTCTATACCATAATGTTGATGATATCCCTTGGCAACCAGACGGGCTTTATAGGTCTCCACCTTTCCATCTACGCCCCTCTTCCTCTTGAAGACCCACTTACACCCTATGGGTTTTACTCCTTCGGGTGGGTCAACCAATGTCCACACATCGTTGACCTTCATGGACTCCATTTCGGATTTCATGGCCTCTAGCCATTTCTCAGAGTCAGGTCTCTGCATTGCATCCATGTAGGTGATCAAATCCTTATCGTTTTCATCAAGTTCGACAGGATCACTGTCCCGGACCAAGAAACCATAGTATCTGTCTGGTTGATGTGGTACTCTACCAGACCGTCTTAAGGGTGCAGGAACAATGGGCTTCGAATCTGATCTAACCAAATCCGATTCAGGTTCAGCAACTTGTGTCGATTTTTTCACCTATCAAACTTCCTCAAGTTCGACCTTAGAGGCAACAATCCCTTCACCAAGGAACTCCTTTTCCAAAAAGATTGCCTTAAGGCTGACAAACACCTTATGCTCATCAGCTTGGTAGAAATAATATCCTTTGGTCTCTTTTGGGTACCTTATGAAATAACACTTGTCAGACCTAGGTCCAAGCTTATCTGTAATTAAATGTTTAACATAAGCCGAACACCTCCAAACCCTAAGGTGCAAGAGTACTGGTTTACGTCCTATCCATATCTCATATGATATTTTGGTTACAGACTTAATCAAAATCCTATATAGAAGGTAACAAGCCGATTCGAGCGCATATCCCCAGAGGGAGATCGGCAGACCAGCAAACCCCATCATGGATCGAACCATATTCAACAAGGTCCGATTTTTACTTTCAGACACACCATTATGCTGTGGTGTTTCAGGAGGAGTCCACTGAGAGAGAATCCCATTCTCTCCAAGATATGTCAGAAACTCATTGGAAAGGTATTCACCTCCTCGATCAGATCGAAGAGTTTTAATACACTTTCTAGTTTATTTTTCTACCTCATTTTAGAATAGTTTGAACATTTCAAATGACTCTGACTTATGCTTCATTAAGTAGACATATCCATACCTCGATAGGTCATTTGTGAAGGTTATGAAGTAGAAATATCCACCTCTTGCACTTGAGCTCATGGGTCTACATACGTCAGAATGTATCAGACCCAAGAGTTCACTAACTTGCTCAATTTTTTCAGTAAAAGATGATTTGGTCATCTTTCCAAGAAGACAGGACTCACAGGTTGGAAGTGATTCACAATCACCAACTTTAAAAATTTCTTCTTGAGCCAATCTGTTTATCCTGTTCTTATTGATATGACCTAGCCTACAGTGCCAAAGGTAGACTTCTGACATATTATCCATTCTAGGACGTTTATCGGAGGTTTGAACCATATTAACAGGCTATGATAGTAAGTAAATTCTATTATTTAGTTGTCCAACAAACATTGTAACACTATTCAAAATGATATTGCAAATATTTCTTTTTATTAAAAATTCATAATTGTACATGGCCATAAGGCCTACAAAAATAATATTTAATAAAAAACTTGGACAATAGTGACATTCACTCAGAATTATATTACGAGAGTTGATTACAAGGTTCATGATTCCTAAAGCTAGAACTGAAACTTTGCTTCCATCTCCAACGTTCAGGAACCTCTCGCCTTCATCAAATCTTCTACTGACCTGCAGACCCTGTATCGAATTACAGATATGATAAGGGCTTCCAGTATCCAATACCCAGGCAGTAGTAACACAAATGAAAAAGTTGTAAGGTGTTATTATATAATTACCTTGCTTCTTCTTTGGCCTGTTCGGGTCCAGGGAGGCAATGTATAGAGGATAATTCCTCTTCCAGTGCCCCTGCTTCTTGCAAAAGAAGCACTCCGTCTGGTTAAAGTCGGGCTTGCACTTCTTGGTCTGACCCTGTGCAGACGTCCCAGTATGCAGCCGCACCTTCTTATTCTTCTTCTTCTTGTTCTTGTTCTTGTTCTTCTTGTTCTTCTTCTTCTTGTTCTTCTTCCCTTTCTCAAAGGGTCGATGACCAGAAGAAGACCCTCCCACAACATTCACTGACTCCTTATGGAGCTGGTGGTTCTTCTCAAAGTTCTGCAGCAACCCCAACAAGCCGTGGAAGTTCACTGTAGACTTTGTCATCTGAAAATGAGTAAAGAAGGGGAGGAAGGACTTGGGCAAAGAATCAAAGATCGCATCCTTACCGAGCTGCTCGTGCAAGGAAAAGCCCAGTTTACTTAGGCACTCAATCATTTTGATCATGTACAGTACATGATCAGTGACTGAGGCCCCATCCCTCATCCAAGCATTGAAAATGGCACAACTAGTTTTGTGCCTTTCAACATCGTCAGGCGTGCCAAAGGAGTCGTTCAATATTTGAAGCATCTCTTGCGGCTGGATGTTCTCGAACCTACGGCTGAACTCATCATTCATTGCCATCAGCATTATGCATCAAATGGTGGTGCAGTCATTGAGCCACTTCTGGTAAGTGTCTTGGACCGTCCCTCTAGCATTCGGGGCTGGCTCCTCAAGTGCCAGATCTGTTACTACATAAAAGATCCGCTCATGCTCAAGGATGATTTTCAATTTTCGATACCAGCTATCGAAATTAGGTCCCATGAGCTTGTCATTATCTAATAATGATCGGAGCGAGAGGGTAGTGGCCATAGCTGCATAAAGAAAAACCAGACCTTTATTAGTACATAAATTATTAATACTAAAGACTTGGACTTTAGTCTAAAGTTTCTCCCAGTATTTTTATGAACTGCTATCCTCAACCTCCAATTCGAAGAATTACTTTAATTCCTTAGTGGGTACTAGAATCCGTACAGACCACACACGAGCTCAACTATGGTTGGTCAACCCATGTGCATCTATGGGTAGGTTCATAACCAGTTGTTTCTCTAAACAACTTCTAGTAATTAATTTTGCCCCAGAGCCTAATCAGTAGGCTTTGGCCTCCACTGAAAAGATCTAGTTAGGTCCAACCATTAACATGACTTGATTTGGTGAATCGGACCAATAAATGATCAGGCCCGACTATGGCCGGCCAACCTGACCACCATCAGAAAGACTCAACCAAATTATCATATTATGAATGATAATTCCATTAGTCAATAAGCACCAGGTCTTTGGGCCTCCAGTGATTATTAAACTAATGGACTCATTATCACTCACTTAATGGGTGGCTATGACTTAGATATCACTATAACTAAATCATTTTTAGGGACCTAATAATTTTTGAGAATTTTATTAAAGGATAGAAGAGAAGAAATTGACTAGCCAATTTCAATCCTCCCACTGACTTCATCAAGTCAGATTAAAAAGGATTTAATTAAAGCCGGCATTAGGAGCACTTAAATCAGTCACACTGATTTACCTAATGACATGGGTGAGCCCTAATCACCAAGTGATCTAATCAAAACATAACTCACCAGGTTGGCCAGGTAAGTGAGATCAGTGGAAGGGATGTACCATTAACTCGTCAGAGATCGAATCAATGCGAGTAGCTCCCAGTTAAAAACCACTAGTCAGACTATCAAACTTACCTTAGACACCAACCGGTTCATTAGTTTTAATTTGATCAACTTAGTAAATAAGGTTCCATCGCGTAGCCATGAATTAAGTCCATCTTGGTCTAGTTAAAGATATGGACCCATTCAACTACAACTATTGGAGTTGAGTCTAGAGTATCCTTGACCTAATCTAATTCAACTTTTGATTAGATTTGATCAATTACTCTAATTTAGTCCATTTCTTTAAGCTAACCTTAGGTCTAACCCAATTATGGATCTAATCCATCTAACCCATTGATCCACAAGTTTATGCAATTGTCTTAGGTCTTAATTCACAATTCTAGACCAACTAGACAACACTTAATTCTTTTAATTAAGTATTTGGGCTGATGGGTCAGGGTTTGGCATTTCAAAAATAATTTTCAAATTTGAAAGGTTTTATTTTCTGTTCACCAAATGTGTTGACTCATTTCACAAACGGATCAGTACATTTCATAAACAGTAATCCTATTTCTAATTACATAACAGAAAATAACTCAATCAAAATAAATCATGAATATTTCTTTAGATCTAATCTAACACATTCATGATAAATTTCACAATTGAACCTTTACAATTAAGTCTTTTCACTGCTTCGTCTGCATGGGATATAATCGCTCAGCACCCCTATCACTATAGGAAAACCCCATCGAATGGGAAGAGAGGGCCTTTAAACCCTACTATTCTCCTATGATCGGATGATCATGACAACCAACCCAATTAGACTACTTGCTACTTAGATCAAGTATATCTAAATATACCAATTTCAAAATTTAAATTTTAAATTTTAAATTTTAAATTTCAAATTTTAAAATTTTGAATTTTAAATTTTGAATTTTAAATTTTAAATTTTAAATTTAAATTTTAAATAAATTTAAATTTTAAATTTTGAATTTCAAATTTTTGAATTTTGAATTTCAAATTTTTGAATTTTGAATTTTAAATTTTAAATTTAAATTTAAACTTTTAGATTACTACTTAATCTATACATGCAAATGTATATCATATTTTAGAACTTGCTCTGATACCATTTGTGGGAAAAATTCAGTGCAGGGGTAAAATGATAATTTTAAAACTTTTTCAAAATTATAATTTTATAGTGAAAATTATTAATTAATCTAATTAATTAACATGTATTAACCCTACATAAAGATCTAAATATGATATATATATAGCATGCATTTAAATTTAAAATTTTAAATTCTACAGTAAATATTTTACTGTTATGTGTTCAGAACACATTACCTTCGTGCAGGTAGTCGATTGCCACAATCTGATCACCATCAGGATGGTCTGATCATCGTAATATAGCCATATAGTATGTCTAGCCTCCACGGATCATCCACACAAAGCTCTCAATCTGATCGGCTCCTCCTGAATGCTAGTTCATTGCAAAATTATTTCGACGATCGATGCTGATCGAACTCCTTCGATCGGTGTCTGCTGACTCTTCAGATGCTCCAGATTGTCAGCAAAGGTGCTTAAGAGGTTAATAAAGCTCTCCCTAAAGTTTGGTGGGCTCACAACACTCGTAGCTCACCTTCTCACTTCCCGAACCCTAGGCAGAAACCCTAAGGTACTCATAGATGACCCTGCGCCCTTTCTCTCTTCTTTTCTTTTCTCTTCTTTTCTTTTCTTTTCTCATGCAGAAGACCTTTCTCATGCCACCCTTTCTCTCTAAGAAAGTCATGTGCATGCCCCACCTTCTCTTCCCTTTTTAAAATAGTGCAAGACCACATCTTTACCACGTCTTCATCGTGTGAGAGGATAAAGCTAGGTGGTTGCTCACTTGAATTCAAATCAAATTTGAATTCAAATGCCAACCAACCAATCTTTATCCACTCTTGACGTGACAAGAAGGGGGTGTGGGTTTTTTGTGCATGGAGAATTTACATGAGAAACTTTTTCTCGTGTAGAGTAAGTGGCGCACAAGTGGATACGGTGGCGCATGAGATTAGTTGCCCATTCAAATTCAAACATCATTTGAATTTGAATGGCCAACCAACCATCTTTATCCACTCAAAATGGTGCACATAGGAGGGGCGTGGGAAGGCTTCTGCATGAAAGAAAATTTATGAGAACTTGTTTCTCGTGAATTCAAATAGGCGCAGGTGAGTGAGGTGGCGCAGGGAGATAAGTCAAGGTGGTTTCAAATATTAAATCAACCTAATTTAACCAACCTTATTAAAATAGGTTAGTCACAATTAGACTAAGTTAAATCCAACAAAATTAGACTTAATTAGGCTCAATAAAATTCTAATCAAATCAAAAATTGACTAAGCCCAACCCCTGATCAGATCAGGGACCAAACCACCTCGGCGATTAGATCAACTCTTAACCTAATCGGGTCAAACCCAACTGAATCCAATTCAATTGAACTTGATCCAAAAATAATTACTCAATCAAATTGAGTTAATTAATGATCAAATCACTAATTAAATCTCTCATAAATACTGAGTCCAAATCCGATAGGCAATCGGTGTGGAAAATAATTCAGTGCAATATAAAATGGTAATTTTAAAACTTTTTCAAAATTATGATTTTACAGTGAAAAAATATTAATTAATCTAATTAATTAATATGAATTTACCCTACACTAGGATCTAAATATGATATATAGCATGCATTCATTTAAATTTGAATTTCAAATTCAAACAGTAAACACTTTACTGTAATGTGTTCACAACACAATACCTTTGTGCGGGCAGTAGATCGCCGCAATCTGATCACCATCGGGAGAGTCTGATCATCGTGATACAGCCACACAGTGTGTTTGACCTCTACGGATCATCCACATGAAGCTTTCAATCTGATCGACTCCTCACAAGTGCTAGCTCGTTGTAGAACCCTTTTGACGGTCGATGCTGATCGAACTCCTTCGATCGATGTTTGTCGATTCTTTAGATAATCTGGATCATCAACAGACATGCTTGAGAGGATGTTGAAGATCTCCCTAAAATTTTGTGGACTCACGACACTCATAGCTCACTTTCTCACTTCTCGAACCCCAGGCTAAAACTCTAGGAAACTCACCGAAAACCTTGCACCCACTTTTCTTTCTTTTCTTTCTTTTTCTCTTGGAAGGATATGGACTTCCTTCTCACGCACAAGACTTCTCATGCCCCAAAATTTTTCTCCAAAAATCTTCTTCTTGCATGCCCCACTCTTCTCCTCCTTTTATAACAACGTCAAAAGTCTTATCCAAAAGAAAGGATAAAGATGAGTAATTGCACATTTGAATTCAAATCAAATTTTGAATTCAAATGGACACCAACTCATCCCATATCCACTAAAGGTGTGAGGCATGGCTTAAATTATGCATGGAGTGATTTCATGAGAAACCTTTTCTCATGTAATAAATGGGGCGTAAAAAAAGGGATAAGGTGCAAAGATTGATTGCCCATTCAAATTCAATCTTTATTTTGAATTTGAATGGCCAACCAATCATCCTTATCCATTCATATGGCACATTAAAGTAAGGCGTGGAGAGGGCTTGGCGTAAGGAAATAATTCATGAGAAGTTCTTTCTCATGAATTCAAATGGGTGCAATGGAAGTGAGGTGGCGCATGGAGATTGGGTCAAGGTGGTTTAATTATTTAAACCAACATAATTGAACCAAATAATTTAGGTCCAATTAGACTAATTTAAACCCAACTAAATTTAACTTAATTAGGCTCAATAAAATTTTAATCAAATCAGGAATTGACTAAGACCAATCCCTGATCAAATTAGGGATCAAACCATCTCGACGATTAGGTCAACTCTTAACCTAATCGGGTCAAACCCAACTGAATCCAATTCAATTGGACTTGAACCAAAAATAATTACTCAATCAAATTAAGTTAATTAGTGATCAAATCACTAACTAAATCTCTCATAATATTGAGTCCAAATTCGATGGGCAATCGGGCATCAGAATTCATCGATATGTAACCCTGATCGAAAAGTCCCAACAAGTGGGACTCATGACCCCGGTACCCATAATGTGTGGAACTCGTGATCAGAGAATCCTGATTCTTGATCCCTGAGTCTCAAGCATATAGGATTCTACATCAGCCATCAGATCAAATAGGAACCTCTAATGTGTGTGACCCCGCAGGTTCGAACCTAAGTCGGTAGCACAAGAACCAATTCCTGTACTAATCGAAGTGACCATCTAGCAATGGTACCCAACATCCGGATAGGTCGAAGAGTCGCAATCGCAACACTCAGAACCTACATGAATATGGTTACTGTATAATTCATCCTTTTGACCCCTGTGTTTAGGACGACTCAGGATTAAACTGTCAACCCTGATCAGATCATCCGAATCGTGCTCAACTCAAATAGTCCTGTGACTCCTCACAAGGACTACCCTGGCCAAGGTTTTGCTAAATTAAAACATGACTGTACATAGCTCCTAAACTGAAGTGGTCAATCCCATCTTGACACACACACCGACAAGTCAAGTACTTGACTACACCCAACAGCCTTTCGTCACTGAATTAGAAATTCAGGTAGTCCAATGCCTAAGTGCAGTGAGTTGCTTGCAAGTCACCATGGCGGTCTCAAGTCGGAGGGACATTTATACCCATATTCCATCGGTGCAAATCTTGATAGCAGAAAAAGCTCCAGAGTCGATCACGTTCAGTGCAGAAGTACCCTTATATCTCACCTGTATGCCATACCAGTGTCTCCACACTCATTGGTTAAGAGGACAACCAACCTATATGGCACAGAATGATCTATGCTTGATAAACGTTGTCGTCCTTGGTAACAACGTATCATTTGGTCACGAATAGATTTAAGGACTAAACGATAAATCCTCCTTTGTCGAGTCTAAATAGTCCTAAGGACTTCACCACAATATAGGAGTTCATTAGAAGATGAAATATTTTATGATAAAAATATCAAAATAATTTTTATTAATTTATAATTCATGTACATATACAAAAATATGTACAACCATCAACAGACTGACGATTGACTTTGGGATACTATTCTCAACAATCTTCCACTTGGCCTAAAGCCAATTGGTGCAGTATCTAATACCCATCTTCGACTTGTAGTTGTCGAACTCTTTCACCGCAATGGCTTTAGTGAATGGGTCGGCTAGGTTCTCCTTTCCATCGATCTTCTGTAGATCGACATCACCTCGATCCATAATTTTTTGGATGAGATGGTTACGGTGCAGTATATGCTTCGTCCGCTGGTGTGCCTTTGGTTCCTTCACCTGAGCAATAGCTCCAGAGCTGTCACAGTAGAGCAGAACTGGACCAACAAGGGAGGGTGCTACTCTGAGTTTGGTGATAAATTTTCTCAGCCACACTGCTTCTTTGGCAGCATCTGATGCAGCGACATACTCCGCCTCGCAAACTGAATCAGCCACTGTGTGCTGCTTAGAACTTTTCCAGCAGATAGCCCCACCTTTGAGGGTAAAAATAAATCCTGACACACTTTTACTGTCATCGTGATCAGACTGGAAACTAGAGTCTGTAAACCCTATAAGTCTCAAGTCCAATTCACCATAAACAAGCCACTGGTCCTTAGTATTTCTTAAATACTTCAGGATGGTTTTAACAACCTTCCAGTGATTCTCCCCTGGATCAGATTGGTATCTACTCACTACCCCTAGTGAGTATGCCACATCTGATCGTGTACATGTCATGGAGTACATGATATATCCCACTGCTGAAGCATATGAAACACTATCCATACGCTCTCTCTCTTGAGGTGTTGTCGGACAATCCCTCTTTGAGGGAGAAATTCCATGGCCTATCGAAAAATAGCCTTTCTTGGAATTATCCATGCTGAACCTCTTCAGCATAGTATCAATATACGTGGACTATGATAAACCAAGCAACCTTTTATATCTATCCTTATAGATCCTAATCCCTAGGATGTAGGAAGCTTCTCCTAGATCCTTCATGGAGAACTGTGACGACAGCCAAATCATTATTCCCTGTAATGCAGGGACATCATTCCTGATTAAGAGAATGTCATCCACATACAATACAAGAAATACTACTATTGGACCATTAGCCCACTTATAAATACAGGGCTCTTCTCCATTCTTAACGAAGCCATACGTCTTGATCGTCTTATCAAAATGTATGTTCCAACTCCGTGATGCCTGCTTAAGTCCATAAATGGATCTCTGTAGCCTGCACACCTTAGACTCATCTGTGGATATGAATCCTTCAAGTTGTATCATATACACCTCTTCATCCAGCTCTCCATTTAGGAAAGCTGTCTTCACATCCATCTGTCAGATTTCAAAGTCCAGATGGGCAGCTATCGCAAGCATAATCCGAATGGATTTGAGCATCGCCATAGGAGAAAATGTCTCATCATAGTCTATACCATAACGTTGACGATATCCCTTGGCAACCAGACGGGCTTTATAGGTTTCCACCTTTCCGTCTGCGCCTCTCTTCCTCTTGAAGACCCACTTACACCCTATGGGTTTTACTCCTTCGGGTGGGTCAACCAATGTCCACACATCGTTGACCTTCATGGACTCCATTTCCATTTCTCAGAGTCGGATTTCTACATTGCATCCATGTAGGTAATCAGATCCTCATCATTTTCATCAAGTTTGATAGGATCGTCATCCCGGACCAAGAAACCATAGTATCTGTCTAGTTAACGTAGTACTCTACCAGATAGCCTTAAGGGTGCTTGAACAATGGGCTACGAATCTGATCTAATCAAATCCGGTTCAGGTTCAGCAACTTGTGTCAATTTTTCTATCTGTCGAACTTCGTCAAGTTCGATCGTAGAGGCAACAGTCCCTTCACCAAAGAACTCCTTTTCCAAAAAGATTGCCTTAAGGCTGACAAATACTTTTTGCTCATCAGCTAGGTAGAAGTAATACCCTTTGGTCTGTTTTGGGTACCCTATAAAATTACACTTGTCAGACCTAGGTCCAAGCTTGTCCGTAATTAAACATTTAACATAAGTCGGACACCCCCAAACCCTAACGTGCGAGAGTACTGGCTTACGTCCTATCCATATCTCATATGGCATTTTGGTTACAGACTTACTCAAAACTCTATTTAGAAGGTAACAAGCTGATTCGAGCGCATATCCCCAGAGGAAGATCGACAGACCAGCAAACCCCATCATGGATCGAACCATGTCCAACAAGGTTCGATTCCTCCTTTCAGACACACCATTATGCTGTGGTCTTCCAGGAGGTGTCCACTGAGAGAGAATCGTATTCTTCCCAAGATATGTCAGAAAATCATTGGAAATGTATTCACCTCCTCGATCAGATCAAAGAGTTTTAATACACTTTCTAGTTTATTTTTCTACTTCATTTCGAAATAGTTTGAACATTTCAAACGACTCTGACTTATGCTTCATTAAATAGACATGCCCATACCTTGAAAGGTCGTTTGTGAAGGTTATGAAGTAGAAATATCCACCTCTTGCACTTGAGCTCATGGGTCCACATACATCAGAATGTACCAAAGCCAAGAGTTTACTGGCTCGCTCACCTTTTCAAGTAAAAGGTGACTTGATCATTTTATCAAGAAGACAGGACTCACAGGTTGGAAGTGATTCACAATCACCTACTTCAAGAATTCCTTCTTGAGCCAACATATTTATCCTGTTCTTATTGAGATGACCTAGCCTATAGTGCCAAAGGTAGACTTCTGACACATTATCTATTCTAGGGCGTTTACCGGAGGTTTGAACCACATTAACAGGTTGTGATAGAAAGTAAATTCTATTATTAAGTTGTCCAACAAACATTGTAACACCATTCAAAATGATATTGTAAATATTTTTTTTTATTAAAAATTGATAACCGTTCATGGCCAAAAGGCCTACAGAAATAATATTTAATAAAAAGCTTGGACAGTAGTGACATTCACTCAGAATTACATTTCGAGAATTGATTACAAGGTTCATGATTCCTAATGCTAGAACTAGAACTTTGCTTCCATCTCCAACGTTTAGGAACATCTCACCTTCATCAAATCTCCTACTGACCTGTAGACCCTGCATCGAATTGCAAATATGATAAGGGCTTCCGGTATCCAATACCCAGGCAGTAGTATCACAAATGAAAAAGTTGCAAGGTGTTATCATATAAGTACCTTGCTTCTTCTTCGGCCTGTTCGGGTCTAGAGAGGCAATGTATAGAGGATAGTTCCTCTTCTAGTGCCCCTGCTTCTTACAAAAGAAGCACTCCGCCTGGCTCTGGTTGGGCTTGCGCTTCTTGGTCTGACCCTGTGCAGACGTCCCATCATGCAGCTGCACCTTCTTATTCTTCTTCTTCTTGTTCTTCTTCTTCCCTTTCTTAAAGGGTCGACGACCAGAAGAAGACCCTCCCACAACATTCACCGACTTTTTATGGAGCTGGTGATCCTTCTCAAAGTTCTGCAACAACCCCAACAATCTGTGGTAATTCACTGCAGGCTTTGTCATCCGAAAATGAGTAAAGAAGGGGAGGAAGGACTTGGGCAATGAATTAAGGATCGCATCCTTACCGAGCTGCTCGTGCAAGGGAATGTCCAGTTTACTTAGGCGCTCAATCATTTCGATCATGTACAGTACATGATCAGTGACTGAGGCTCCATCCCTCATCTGAGCATTAAAAATAGAACAACTAGTTTTGTGCCTTTCAACGTCGTCAGACGTGCCAAAGGAGTCGTTCAATAATTGAAGCATCTCCTGAGGCTGGGCATTCTCGAACCTGCGGCTGAACTCATCATTCATTGCCGCCAGCATTATGCACCGAACGGTGGTGCAGTCGTTGAGCCACTTCTGAAAAGTGTCACGGACCATCCCTCTAACGTTCGGGGCTGGCTCCTCAGGTGCCAGATCCGTTACTACATAAAGGATCTGCTCATGCTCAAGGATGATTTTTAATTTTTGATACCAACTATCGAAATTAGGTCCCATGAGATTATCATTATCTAATAATGACCGGAGCGACAGGGTAGTGGCCATAGCTGCATAAAGGAAAACCAGACCTATATTAGTACATAAATTATTAATACTAAAGACTTGGACTTTAGTCTAAAGTATCTCCCAGTATTTTTATGAATTGGTAGCCTCAACCTTCAATTCGAGGAATTACTTTAATTTCTTAGTGGGTACTAGAATCCACACAGACTACACACGAGCCCAACTTTGGTTGATCAACCCATGTGCATCTATGGGTAGGTTCATAATCAATTGTTTCTCTAAACAACTTCGAGTAATTAATTTTGCCCCAGAACTTAATCTGTAGGCTTTGGCCTCCACTGAAAAAATCTGGTTAGGTCCAACCACTAACATGATTTGATTTGGTGAATCGGACCAATAAATGATCAAGCCCGACTTTGGTCGGCCAACCTAACCACCATCAGAAAGACTCAAACCAAATTATCATACTATGAATGATAATTTCATTAGTCAATAAGCACCAGGCCTTTGAGCCTCCAATGATTATTAAACTAATGGACTCATTATCACTCACTTAATGGGAGGCTATGACTTAGTTATCAATATAACTTAATCATTTTTAGGGACCTAATAATTTTTGAGGATCTTATTAAAGAATAGATGAGAAGATAAATTACCAGCCAATTTCAATCCTCCCACTGACTTCACCAAGTCAGATTAAAAAGGATTTAATTAAGCCAACATTAGGAGCACCTAAATTAGTCAAACGATTTACCTAATGACATGGGTGAGCCCTAATCACCAAGTGATCTAATCAAAACCTAATCCATCAAGTTGACCAGGTAAGTGAGATCAGTGGTGGGGATAAGTCATTAACTTGTCAGAGATCGAATCACTACGAGTAGCTCCCACTTAAAAACCACTGGTCAAACTGCCAAACTTACCTTAGACACCAATCAGTTCATTAGTTTTAATTTGATCAACTTAGTAAATAGGGTTCCACTGTGTAGCCATGAATTAAGTCCATCTTGGTCTAGTTAAAGATATGGACCCATTCAACTACAACTATTGGAGTTGAGTCTAGAGTATCCTTAACTTAATCTAATTTAACTTTTGATTAGATTTGATCAATTACTCTAATGTAGTCCATTTCTTTAAGCTAACCTTAGGTCTAATCCAATTATGGACCTAATCCATCTAACCCATTGACCCACAAGTTTATGCAATTATCTTAGGTCTTAATTCACAATTCTAGACCTATTAGACAACTCTTAATTCTTTTAATTAAGTATTTGGGCTGATGGGTCAGGGTTTGGCATTTCAAAAACTATTTTCAAATTTGAAAGGTTTTATTTTCTGTTCACCAAATATGTTGACTCATTTCATAAATAGATCAGCACATGTCATAAATAGCAATCCTATTGCTAATTACATAACAGAAAATAACTCAATCAAAATAAATCATGAATATTCCTTTAGATCTAATCTAATACATTCATGATAAATTTCACAATTGAACCTTTACAATTAATTCATTTCGCTGTTTCATCTACATGGGATATAATTGCAGCGGCACCCCTACCATCATAGGAGACCCCATCGAATGGAAGGAGAGGGCCTTTAAACCCTACTTTTCTCCTACGATCGGATGGCCATGGCAACCAACCTAATTCCATTACTTGCTACTTGGATCAAGTATATCTAAATATACCAATTTCAAAATTTAAATTTCAAATTTCAAATTTTAAATTTTAAATTTTGAATTTTAAATTTCAAATTTTCAAATTTTGAATTTCAAATTTTGAATTTCAAATTTTGAATTTTAAATTTTGAATTTCAAATTTGAAATTTCAAACAAATTTCAAATTTCAAATTTTCAAATTTTGAATTTCAAATTTGAAATTTCAACCAAATTTCAAATTTTAAATTTTGAATTTTAAATTTTTAAATTTTGAATTTCGAATTTCAAATTTCAAAATTTAAATTTCAAATTTCAAATTTCAAATTTTTGAATTTTGAATTTCGAACAACTTTCAAAATTCAAATTTCAAATTTTTGAATTTCAAATTTTAAATTTAAACTTTTAGATTACAACTTAATCTACGCATATAAATATATATATCATATCTAAGAACCCACTCTGATACCATTTGTGGGGAATAATTCAATGTAGGGGTAAAATAGTAATTTTAAAACTTTTCAAAATTATGATTTTACAGTAGAAAAATATTAATTAATCTAATTAATTAACATAAATTTACCCTACACTAGGATCTAAATATGATATATAGCATGCATTCATTTAAATTTGAATTTTAAATTCAAACATTAAACACTTTACTGTAATGTGTTCAGAACACAATACCTTTGTGCGGTAGTAGATCGCCGTAATCTGATCACCGTCGGGAGAGTCTGATCATCGTGATATAGCCACACAGCATGTCTGATCTCTGTGGATCATCCACATGAAGCTCTCGATCTGATTGATTCCTCACGAGTGCTAGCTCGTTGTAGAGCTTTTTTGACGGTCGATGCTGATCGAACTCCATCGATCGATGTCTGTCGATTCTTTGGTTGCTCTAGATCATCAATAGATGTGCTTGAGAGGATGTTGAAGATCTTTTTGAAATTTTGTAGGATCACGATACTCGTAGCTCACTTTCTCACTTCCCGAACCCCAAACTAAAACTCTAGGAAACTCACCAGAAACCTTGCACCCACTTTTCTTTCTTTTCTTTCTTTTTCTTTTGGAAGGATATGGACTTCCTTCTCATGCACAAGACTTCTCACACCCCAGAATTTTTCTCCAAAAATCTTTTTCTTGCACGCCCCACTCTTCTCCTCCTTTTATAACAATGTCAAAAGTCTTATCCAAAAGAAAGGATAAAGATGAGTAATTGCACATTTGAATTCAAATCAAATTTTGAATTCAAATGGACACCAACTCATCCCTTATCCACTAAAGGCGTGAGGCGTGGCTTAAATTATGCATGGAGTGATTTCATGAGAAACCTTTTCTCATATAATAAATGGGGCATAAAAAAAGAGATAAGGTGCAAAGATTGATTGCCCATTCAAATTCAAACTTTATTTTGAATTTGAATGGCCAACCAATCATCCTTATCCATTCATATGGCACATTAAAGTGGGGCATGGAGAGGGCTTGGCGTGAGAAAATAATTTATGAGAAGTTCCTTCTCATGAATTCAAATGGGTGCAATGGAAGTGAGGTGGCGCATGGAGATTGGGTCAAGGTGGTTTAATTATTTAAACCAACCTAATTGAACCAAATAATTTAGGTCCAATTAGACTAATTTAAACCCAACTAAATTAGGCTTAATTAGACTCAATAAAATCCTAATCAAATTAGAAATTGACTAAGCCCAACCTCTAATCAAATCAGGGACCAAACCATCTCGACGATTAGGTCAACTCTTAACCTAATCGGGTCAAACCCAACTGAATCCAATTCAATTGGACTTGATCCAAAAATAATTACTCAATCAAATTGAGTCAATTAGTGATTAAATCACTAATTAAACCTCTCATAAATATTGAGTCCAAATCCGATGGGCAATCGGATATCAGAATTCATCGATATGTAACCGTGATCGAAATGTCCCAACTAGTGGGACTCATGACCCCGGTACCCATAATTTATGGAACTTGTGATCAGAGAATTCTGATTCTCGATCACTGAGTCCCAAACATATAGGATTCTATATCAACCATCAGATCAGATAGGAACCTCTAATGTGTGTGACCTAATCTAATTCAACTTTTGATTAGATTTGATCAATTATTCTAATTTAGTCCATTTCTTTAAGCTAACCTTACGTCTAACCCAATTATGGATCTAATCTATCTAACCCATTGACCCATAAGTTTATGCAATTGTCTTAGGTCTTAATTCATAATTCTAGACCAACTCGACAACACTTAATTATTTTAATTAAGTATTAGGGCTGATGGGTTAGGGTTTGGCATTTCAAAAATAATTTTCAAATCTGAAAGGTTTTATTTTCTGTTCATCAAATGTGTTGACTCATTTCACAAACGGATCAATACATTTCATAAACAGCAATCCTATTGCTAATTACATAACAGAAAATAACTCAATCAAAATAAATCATGAATATTCTTTTAGATCTAATCTAACACATTCATGATAAATTTCACAATTGAACCTTTACAATTAAGTCCTTTCGCTGCTTCGTCTGCATGGGATATAATCGCTCGGCACCCCTACCGCCATAGGAGAACCCCATCGAATGGAAAGAGAGGGCCTTTAAACCCTACTTTTCTCCTATGATCGGACGATCATGACAACCAACCCAATTAGACTACTTGCTACTTGGATCAAGTATATCTAAATATACCAATTTTAAAATTTAAATTTTAAATTTTAAATTTTGAATTTTAAATTTTAAATTTCAAATTTTAAATTTTTGAATTTTAAAATTTAAATTTTAAATTTTAAATTTCAAATTTAAAATTTTAAATAAATTTTAAATTTCAAATTTTAAATTTTAAATTTTTGAATTTTGAATTTTGAATTTTAAATTTAAATTTTAAATTTAAACTTTTAGATTACTACTTAATCTATGCATGCAAATGTATATCATATTTTAGAACCTGCACTGATACCATTTGTGGAAAAAATTCAGTGCAGGGATAAAATGGTAATTTTAAAACTTTTTCAAAATTATAATTTTACAGTGAAAATTATTAATTAATCTAATTAATTAACATATATTATCCTACATAAAGATCTAAATATGATATATATATAGCATGCATTTAAATTTAAAATTTTGAATTCTATAGTAAATATTTTACTGTTATGTGTTCAGAACACATTACCTTCATGCAAGTAGTCGATTGCCACAGTCTGATCACCATCGAGATGGTCTGATCATCACAATATAGCCACACAACATGTCTAGCCTCCACGGATCATCCACACGAAGCTCCCGATCTGATCGGCTCCTCCTGAATGCTAGTTCGTTACATAATCCTTTCGACGATCGATGCTGATCGAACTCCTTCGATCGGTGTCTGCTGACTCTTCAGATGCTCCAGATTGTCAGCAAAGGTGCTTGAGAGGTTAATAAAGCTCTCTCTGAAGTTTGGTGGGCTCACAATACTCGTAGCTCTCCTTCTCACTTCCCGAACCCTAGGCAGAAACCCTAGGGTACTCACAGATGACCCTGCACCCTTTCTCTCTTCTTTTCTTTTTTCTTCTTTTCTTTTCTTTTCTCACACAGAAGGCCTTTCTCATGCCACCCTTTCTCTCTAAGAAAGTTATGTGCATGCCCCACCTTCTCTTCCCTTTTTAAAACAGTGCAAGACCACGTCTTTACCACGTCTTCATTGTGTGAGAGGATAAAGCTAGGTGGTTGCTCACTTGAATTCAAATCGAATTTGAATTCAAATGCCAACCAACCAATCATTATCCACTCTTGGTGTGAAAAGAAGGGGGCGTGGGTTTTTTGTGCATGGAGAATTTACACGAGAAACTTTTTCTCGTGTGGAGTAAGTGGCACACAAGTGGATACGGTGGCGCATGAGATTAGTTGCCCATTCAAATTCAAACATCATTTGAATTTGAATGGACAACCAACCATCTTTATCCACTCAAAATGGTGCACATAGGAGGGGCATGGGAAGGCTTCTGCATGGAAGAAAATTTATGAGAACTTGTTTCTCGTGAATTCAAATAGGCGCAGGTGAGGTGAGGTGGCGCAGGGAGATAAGTCAAGGTGGTTTCAAGTATTAAATCAACCTAATTGAACCAACCTTATTAAAATAGGTTAGTCACAATTAGACTAAGTTAAACCCAACACAATTAGGCTTAATTAGGCTCAATAAAATTATAATCAAATCAAAAATTGACTAAGCCCAACCCCTGATCAGATCAGGGACCAAACCACCTCGGCGATTAGATCAACTCTTAACCTAATCGGGTCAAACCCAACTGAATCCAATTCAATTGAACTTGATCCAAAAATAATTACTCAATCAAATTGAGTTAATTAATGATCAAATCACTAATTAAATCTCTCATAAATACTGAGTCCAAATCCGATGGGCAATCAGTGTGGAGAATAATTCAATGCAATATAAAATGGTAATTTTAAAACTTTTTCAAAATTATGATTTTACCGTAAAAAGATATTAATTAATCTGATTAATTAACATAAATTTATCCTACACTAGGATCTAAATATGATATATAGCATGCATTCATTTAAATTTAAATTTCAAATTCAAACAGTAAACACTTTACTGTAATGTGTTCAGAACACAATACCTTTGTGCGGACAGTAGATCGCCGCAATCTGATCAACGTCGGGAGAGTCTGATCATCACGATGCAGTCACACAGTGTGTATAGCCTCTGCGGATCATCCACATGAAGCTTCCAGTCTGATCGATTCCTCACGAGTGCTAGCTCATTGTAGAACCCTTTTGATGGTCGATGCTGATCGAACTCCTTCGATCGATGTCTGTCGATTCTTTGGATGCTCTGGATCATCAACAGACATGCTTGAGAGGATGTTGAAGATCTCTCTAAAATTTTGTGGGCTCACGACACTCGTAGCTCACTTTCTCACTTTCCGAACCCCAGGCTAAAACTCTAGGGAACTCACCTGAAACCATGCACCCATTTTTCTTTCTTTTCTTTCTTTTTCTCTTGGAAGGATATGGACTTCCTTCTCACGCACAAGACTTCCAACACCCCAAAATTTTTCTCCAAAAATCTTCTTCTTGCACGCCCCACTCTTCTCCTCCTTTTATAACAACGTCAAAAGTCTTATCCAAAAGAAAGGATAAAGATGAGTAATTGCACATTTGAATTCAAATCAAATTTTGAATTCAAATGGACACCAACTCATCCCTTATCCACTAAAGGCGTGAGGCATGGCTTAAATTATGCATGGAGTGATTTCATGAGAAATCTTTTCTCATGTAATAAATGGGGCGTAAAAAAAGGGATAAGGTGCGAAGATTGATTGCCCATTCAAATTCAAACTTTATTTTGAATTTGAATGGCCAACCAATCATCCTTATCCATTCATATGGCACATTAAAGTGGGGCATGGAGAGGGCTTGGCGTAAGGAAATAATTCATGAGAAGTTCCTTCTCATGAATTCAAATGGGTGCAATGGAAGTGAGGTGAAGCATGGAGATTGGGTCAAGGTGGTTTAATTATTTAAACCAACCTAATTGAACCAAATAATTTAGGTCCAATTAGACTAATTTAAATCTAACTAAATTAGGCTTAATTAGGCTCAATAAAACCCATATCAAATCAAAAATTGACTAAGCCCAACCCCTGATCAAATCAGGGATCAAACCATCTCGACGATTAGGTCAACTCTTAACCTAATCGGGTCAAACCCAACTGAATCCAATTCAATTGGACTTGATCCAAAAATAATTACTCAATCAAATTGAGTTAATTAACGATCAAATCACTAATTAAACCTCTCATAAATACTGAGTCCAAATCCGATGGGCAATTGGGCATCAGAATTTATCGATATGTAACCTTGATCGAAAAGTCCCAACTAGTGGGACTCATGACCGCGGTACCCATAATGTGTGGAACTCATGATCAGAGAATCCTGATTCTCGATCACTGAGTCCCAAACATGTAGGATTCTATATCAGCCATCAGATCATATAGGAACCTCTAATGTGTGTGACCCCACAGCTTCGAACCTAAGTCGGTAGCACAAGAACCAATTTCTGTACTAATCGAAATGACCATCTAGCAATGGTACCTGACATCTGGATAGGTCGAAGAGTCGCAATCGCAACACTCAGAACCTACATGAATATGGTTACTGTATTATTCATCCTTTTGACCCCTGTGTTTAGGATGACTCAGGATTAAACTGTCAACCCTGATCAGATCATCCAAATCGTGCTCAACTCAAATAGTCCTGTGACTCCTCACAAGGACTACCCAGGTCAAGATTTTGCTAAATTAAAATACGACTGTACACAGCTCCTAAACTGGAGTGGTCAATCCCATCTTGACACACGCACCGACAAGTCAAGTACTTGACTACACCCAACAGCCTTCCATCACTGAATTAAAAATTCAAATAGTCCAGTGCCTAAGTGCAGTGAGTTGCTTGCAAGTCACCATAGCGGTCTCAGGTCGGAGGGACATTTATACTCATATTCCATCGGAGCAAATCTTGATAGCAGAAAAAGCTCCAGAGTCGATCACGTTCAGTGCAGATGTACCCTTACATCTCACCTGTATGCCATACCAGTGTCTTCACACTCATTGGTTAAGAGGACAACCAACCTATATGGCATAGAACGATTTATGCTTGATAAATATTGTTGTCCTTGGTAATAACGTATCATTTGGTCACAAACAAATTTAAGGACTAAACGATAATTCCTCCTTTGTCGAGTCTATATAGTCCTAAGGACTTCACCACAACATAGGAGTTCATTAGAAGATGAAATATTTTATGATGAAAAATACCAAAATAATTTTTATTAATTTATAATTCATGTACATATATAAAAAATGAGCACAACCGTCAACAGGCTGAGATTGCATTGGGACACTATTCCCAACAATCTTTCACTTGGCCTAAAGCCAATTGGTGCAGTATCTAATACCCATCTTCGACTTGTAGTTGTCGAACTCCTTCACCGCAATGGCTTTAGTGAATGGGTCGGCTAGGTTCTCCTTCCTGTCGATCTTCTGAAGATCGACGTCACCTCGATCCATAATTTACCGGATGAGATGGTAGCGGTGCAGTATATGCTTCGTCCGCTGGTGTGCCTTTGGTTCCTTCACCTGAGCAATGGCTCCAGAGCTGTCACAGTAGAGCAGAACTGGACCAACAAGGGAGGGTGCTACTCCGAGCTCGGTGATGAATTTCCTCAGCCACATCGCTTCTTTGGAAGCATCTGATGCAGTGACATACTCTGCCTCGCAAACTAAATCAACCACTGTGTGCTGCTTAGAACTTTTTCAGTAGATAGCCCCACCTTTAAGGGTAAAAATAAATCCCGACACACTTTTGCTGTCATCATGATCAGACTGAAAACTAAAGTCTGTAAACCCTATAAGTCTCAAGTCCGATTCACCATAAACAAGCCACTGATCCTTAGTATTTCTTAAATACTTCAGGATGGTTTTAACAACCTTCCAGTGATTCTTCCCTGGATCAGATTGGTATCTACTCACTACCCCTAGTGAGTATGCCATATCTGGTCGTGTACAAGTCATGGCGTACATGATAGATCCCACTGTCGAAGTATATGGAATCCTACCCATACGCTCTCTTTCTTGAGGTGTTGTCGGATAATCCCTCTTCGAGAGAGAAATTCCATGGCCTATCGGAAGATAGTCTTTCTTTAAATTATCCATGCTGAACCTCTTCAGCATAGTATCAATGTACGTGGACTGTGATAAACCAAGCAACCTTTTAGATCTATCCCTATAGATCCTCATCCCTAAGATGTAGGAAGCTTCTCCCAGATCTTTCATGGAGAACTGTGACGACAGCCAAATCATTATTCCCTGTAATGCAGGGACATCATTCCCGATTAAGAGAATGTCATCCACATACAATACAAGAAATACTACTACTGGACCATTAGCCCACTTATAAATGCAGGACTCTTTTTCGTTCTTAACGAAGCCATACGTCTTGATCGTCTTATCAAAATGTATGTTCCAACTCCGTGATGCCTGCTTAAGTCCATAAATGGACCTCTGTAGCCTGCACACCTTAGACTCATCTATGGATATGAATCCTTCAGGTTGTATCATATACACCTCTTCATCCAGCTCTCCATTTAGGAAAGATGTCTTCACATCCATCTGCCAGATTTCATAGTCCAGATGGGTAGCTATCGCAAGCATAATCCGAATGGATTTGAGCATTGCCATAGGAGAAAATGTCTCGTCATAGTCTATACCATAACGTTGACGATATCCCTTGGCAACCAGACGGGCTTTATAGGTTTCCACCTTTTCGTCTGCACCTCTCTTCCTCTTGAAGACCCACTTACACCCTATGGATTTTACTCCTTCGGGTGGGTCAACCAATGTCCACACATCGTTGACCTTCATGGACTCCATTTCGGATTTCACGGCTTCTAGCCATTTCTCAGAGTCGGGTTTCTGCATTGCATCCATGTAGGTGATCGGATCCTCATCGTTTTCATCAAGTTCGATAGGATCGTCATCCCGGACCAAGAAACTATAGTATCTGTCCGGTTGACGTGGTACTATACCAGATCGCCTTAAGGGTGCTTGAACAATGTGCTACAGATCTGATCTAATCAAATCCGATTCAGGTTCTGCAACTTGTGTCAGTTTTTCCACCTGTCGAACTTCGTCAAGTTCGATCTTAGAGGCAATAGTCCCTTCACCAAGGAACTCCTTTTCCAAAAAGATTGCCTTAAGGCTGACAAACACTTTTTGCTCATCAGCTAGGTAGAAGTAATACCCTTTGGTCTATTTTGGGTACCCTATAAAATTACACTTGTTAGACCTAGGTCCAAGCTTGTCCGTAATTAAACGTTTAACATATGTCGGACAACCCCAAACCCTAAGGTGCGAGAGTACTGGCTTACGTCCTATCCATATCTCATATGGCATTTTGGTTACAGACTTACTCGAAACTCTATTTAGAAGGTAACAAGCTGATTTGAGTGTATATCTCCAGAGAAAGATCGGCAGACCAGCAAACTCCATCATGGATCGAACCATGTCCAACAAGGTCCGATTCCTCCTTTCAGACACACCATTATGTTGTGGTGTTCCAGGTGGTGTCCACTGAGAGAGAATCCCATTCTTCCCAAGATATATCAGAAAATCATTGAAAATGTATTCACCTCCTCGATCAGATTGAAGAGTTTTAATACACTTTTCAGTTTATTTTTCTACCTCATTTCGGAATACTTTGAACATTTCAAATGACTCTGACTTATGCTTCATTAAATAGATATGCCCATACCTTGATAGGTCGTTTGTGAAGGTTATGAAGTAGAAATATCCACCTCTTGCACTTGAGCTCATGGGTCCACATACATCAGAATGTACCAGAGCCAAGAGTTCACTGGCTCGCTCACCTTTTTCAGTAAAAGGTGACTTGATCATTTTATCAAGAAGACAGGACTCACAGGTTGGAAGTGATTCACAATCACCTACTTCAAGAATTCCTTCTTGAGCCAACATATTTATCCTGTTCTTATTGAGATGACCTAGCCTACAGTGCCAAAGGTAGACTTCTGACACATTATCTATTCTAGGGCATTTACCAGAGGTTTGAACCACATTAACAGGTTGTGATAGAAAGTAAATTCTATTATTATCCAACAAACATTGTAACACCATTCAAAATGATATTGCAAGCGTTTCCTTTTATTAAAAATTGATAACCGTTCATGGCCAAAAGGCCTACAGAAATAATATTTAATAAAAAGCTTGGACAATAGTGACATTCACTCAAAATTACATTTCGAGAATTGATTACAAGGTTCATGATTCCTAATGCTAGAACTGGAACTTTGCTTCCATCTCCAACGTTTAGCAACCTCTCGCCTTCATCAAATCTCCGACTAACCTGCAGACCCTGCATCGAATTGCAAATATGATAAGGGCTTCCGGTATCCAATACCCAGGCAGTAGTATCACAAATAAAAAAGTTACAAGGTGTTATCATATAAGTACCTTGCTTCTTCTTCGACCTGTTCGGGTCTAGGGAGGCAATGTATAGAGGACAGTTCCTCTTCTAGTGCCCCTGCTTCTTACAAAAGAAGCACTCCGCCTGGCTCTAGTTGGGCTTGCGCTTCTTGGTCTGACCCTGTGCAGACGTCCCAGCATGCAGCTGCACCTTCTTATTCTTCTTCTTCTTGTTCTTCTTCTTCCTTTTCTTAAAGGGTCGACGACCAGAAGAAGACCCTCCCACAACATTCACCTACTTCTTATGGAGCTGGTGATCCTTCTCAAAGTTCTGCAGCAACCCCAACAAGCCATGGTAGTTCACTACAGGCTTTATCATCCGAAAATGAGTAAGGAAGGGGAGGAAGGACTTGGGCAATGAATTAAGGATCGCATCCTTACTGAGCTGCTCGTGCAAGGGAAAGCCTAGTTTACTTAGGTACTCAATCATTTCGATCATGTACAGTACATGATCAGTAACTGAGGCTCCATCCCTCATCCGAGCATTGAAAATAGAATAACTAATTTTATGCCTTTCAACATCGTCAAGCGTACCAAAGGAGTCGTTCAACAATTGAAGCATCTCCTGAGGCTGGGCATTCTCGAACCTGCAGCTGAACTCATCATTCATTGCCGCCAGCATTATGCACCGAACGGTGGTGCAGTCGTTGAGCCACTTCTGATAAGTGTCTCGGACCATCCCTCTAACATTCAGGGCTGGCTCCTCAGGTGCCAGATCCGTTACTACATAAAGGATCCACTCATGCTCAAGGATGATTTTTAATTTTTGATACCAACTATCGAAATTAGGTCCCATGAGCTTATCATTATCTAATAATGACCGGAGCGACAGGGTAGTGGCCATAGCTGCATAAAGGAAAACCAGACCTATATTAGTACATAAATTATTAATACTAAAGACTTGGACTTTAGTCTAAAGTATCTCCCAGTATTTTTATGAATTGGTAGCCTCAACCTCCAATTAGAGGAATTACTTTAATTCCTTAGTGGGGACTAGAATCCACACAGACTACACACGAGCCGAACTTTGGTTTGTCAACCCATGTGCATCTATGGGTAGGTTCATAACCAGTTGCTTCTCTAAACAACTTCTAGTAATTAATTTTGCCCCAGAACCTAATCTGTAGGCTTTGGCCTCCACTGAAAAAATTTGGTTAGGTCCAACCATTAACATGATTTGATTTGGTGAATCGGACCAATAAATGATCAAGCCCGACTTTGGTCGGCCTACCTAACCACCATCAGAAAGACTCAAACCAAATTATGATACTATGAATGATAATTCCATTAGTCAATAAGCACCAGGCCTTTGGGCCTCCAATGATTATTAAACTAATGGACTCATTATCACTCACTTAATGGGAGGCTATGACTTAGTTATCAATATAACTTAATCATTTTTAAGGATCTAATAATTTTTGAGGATTTTATTAAAGAATAGATGAGAAGATAAATTATCAGTCAATTTCAATCCTCCCACTGACTTCACCAAGTCAGATTAAAAAGGATTTAATTAAGCCAGCATTAGGAGCACCTAAATCAATCAAACTGATTTACCTAATGACATGGGTGAGCCCTAATCACCAAGTGATCTAATCAAAACCTAATTCACCAGGTTGGCCAGGTAAGTGAGATCAGTGGTGGGGATAAGCCATTAACTCGTCAGAGATTGAATCACTGCGAGTAGCTCCCGCTTAAAAACCACTGGTCAAACTACCAAACTTATCTTAGACACCAACCGGTTCATTAGTTTTAATTTGATTAACTTAGTAAATAGGGTTCCACTGCGTTGCCATGAATTAAGTCCATCTTGGTCTAGTTAAAGACATGGACCCATTCAACTACAACTATTGGAGTTGAGTCTAGAGTATCCTTGACCTAATCTAATTCAATTTTTGATTAGATTTGATCAATTACTCTAATTTAGTCCATTTTTTTAAGCTAACCTTAGGTCTAATCTAATTATGGACCTAATCCATCTAACCCATTGACCCACAAGTTTATGCAATTGTCTTAGGTCTTAATTCACAATTCTAGACCTATTAGACAACTCTTAATTCTTTTAATTAAGTATTTGGGCTGATGGGTCAGGATTTGGCATTTCGAAAACTATTTTCAAATTTGAAAGGTTTTATTTTCTGTTCACCAAATATGTTGACTCATTTCACAAATAGATCAGCACATTTCATAAATAGCAATCCTATTGCTAATTACATAACAGAAAATAACTCAATCAAAATAAATCATGAATATTCTTTTAGATCTAATCTAATACATTCATGATAAATTTCACAATTGAACCTTTACAATTAATTTCTTTCGCAGCTTCATCTGCATAGGATATAATTGCAGCGGCACCCCTACCGCCATAGGAGACCCCATCGAATGGGAGGAGAGGGCCTTTAAACCCTACTTTTCTCTTATGACCGGACGGCCATGGCAACCAACCCAATTCAATTACTTGCTACTTGGATCAAGTATATCTAAATATATCAATTTCAAAATATAAATTTCAAATTTTAAATTTTAAATTTTGAATTTCGAATTTCAAACAAATTTCAAATTTAAATTTTGAATTTCAAATTTTAAATTTCAAATTTTGAATTTTAAATTTTGAATTTCAAATTTGAAATTTCAAATTTTCAAATTTTGAATTTCAAATTTGAAATTTCAAATTTGAAATTCAACCAAATTTCATATTTTAAATTTCAAATTTTGAATTTTAAATTTTTGAATTTTGAATTTCAAAATTTAAATTTTCAATTTTGAATTTCAAATTTTTGAATTTTGAATTTCGAACAACTTTCAAAATTCAAATTTTAAATTTTTAAATTTCAAATTTTAAATTTAAGGTTTTAGATTACAACTTAATCTATGCATACAAATATATATATCATATTTAAGAACCAGCTCTAATACCATTTGTGGGGAATAATTCAATGCAGGGGTAAAATGGTAATTTTAAAACTTTTCAAAATTATGATTTTATAGCATAAAAATATTAATTAATCTAATTAATTAACATGAATTTATCCTACACTAGGATCTAAATATGATATATAGCATGCATTCATTTAAATTTGAATTTCAAATTCAAACAGTAAACACTTTAATGTAATGTGTTCAGAACACAATACCTTTGTGCGGATAGTAGATCGCCGCAATCTGATCACCATCGAGAGAGTCTGATCATCGTGATGCAGCCACACAGCATGTCTGCCCTTTGTGGATCATCCACACGAAGCTTCTGGTCTGATCGACTCCTCACGAGTGCTAGCTCGTTGTAGAGCCCTTTTGATGGCCGATGCTGATCAAACTCCTTCGATCGATGTCTGTCGATTCTTTGGATGCTCTGGATCATCAATAGATGTGCTTGAGAGAATGTTGAAGATCTCTCTAAAATTTTATAGGCTCATGACACTCGTAGCTCACTTTCTCACTTCCCGAACCCCAGGCTAAAACTCTAGGGAACTCACCGAAATCCTTGCACCCACTTTTCTTTCTTTTCTTTCTTTTTCTCTTAGAAGGATATGAACTTTCTTCTCACGCACAAGACTTCTCACATTCCAAAATTTTTCTCCAAAAATCTTTTTCTTGCATGCCCCACTCTTCTCCTCCTTTTATAACAACGTCAAAAGTCTTATCCAAAGAAAGGATAAAGATGAGTAATTGCACTTTTGAATTCAAATCAAATTTTGAATTCAAATGGACACCAACTCATCCCCTATCCACTAAAGCCATGAGGCATGGCTTAAATTATGCATGGAGTTATTTCATGAGAAACCTTTTCTCATGTAATAAATGGGGCATAAAAAAAGGAATAAAGTGCAAAGATTGATTGCCCATTCAAATTCAAACTTTATTTTGAATTTGAATAGCCAACCAATCATCTTTATTCATTCATATGGCACATTAAAGTAGGGCGTGGAGAGGGCTTGGCGTGAGAAAATAATTCATGAGAAGTTTCTTCACATGAATTCAAATGGGTGCAATGGAAGTGAGGTGGCACATGGAGATTGGGTCAAGGTGGTTTAATTATTTAAACGAACCTAATTGAATCAAATAATTTAGGTCCAATTAGACTAATTTAAACCCAACTAAATTGGGCTTAATTAGGCTCAATAAAATCTTAATCAAATTAGGAATTGACTAAGCTCAACCCCTGATCAAATCAGGGACCAAACCATCTCGATGATTAGGTCAACTCTTAACCTAATCGGGTCAAACCCAACTGAATCCAATTCAATTGGACTTGATCCAAAAATAATTACTCAATCAAATTGAGTTAATTAGTGATCAAATCACTAATTAAATCTCTCATAAATATTGAGTCCAAATCTGATGGGCAATCGGACATCAGAATTCATCGATATGTAACCCTGATCGAAAAGTCCCAACTAGTGGGACTCATGACCCCGGTACCCATAATTTGTGGAACTTGTGATCAGAGAATTTTGATTCTCGATCACTGAGTCTCAAACATATAGGATTCTATATCAGCCATCAGATCAGATAGGAACCTCTAATGTGAGTGACCCCGCAGGTTCGAACCTAAGTCGGTAGCACAGGAACTAATTCCTATACTAATTGAAGTGACCATCTAGCAATGGTACCTACATCCGGATAGGTCGAAGAGTCACAATCGCAACACTCAGAACCTACATGAATATGGTTACTATATAATTCATCCTTTTGACCCTTGTGTTTAGGATGACTCAGGGTTAAACTATCAACCCTGATCAGATCATCCAAATCGTGCTCAACTTAAACAGTCCCGTGACTCCTCACAAAGACTACCCTGACCAAGATTTTGCTAAATTGAAACATGACTGTACACAGCTCCTAAACTGGAGTGGTCAATCCCATCTTGACACACACACCGACAAGTCAAGTACTTGACTACACCCAGCAGCCTTCCGTCACTGAATTAAAAATTCAAGTAGTCCAGTGCCTAAGTACAGTGAGTTACTTGCAAGTCACCGTGGCAGTCTCAAGTTGGAGGGATATTTGTACCCATATTCCATCAGAGCAAATCTTGACAGTAGAAAAAGCTCCAGAGTCAGTCACATTCAGTACAGATGTACCCTTATATCTCACCTGTATGCCATACCAGTGTCTCCACACTCATTGGTTAAGAGGACAACCAATCTATATGGCACACAATGACCTATGCTTGATAAACGTTGTCATCCTTGATAACAACGTATCATTTGGTCGTGAACAGATTTAAGGACTAAACGACAAATCCTCCTTTGTCGAGTCTAAATAGTCCTAAGGACTTCACCACAACATAGGAGTTCATTAGAAGATAA
Source organism: Elaeis guineensis (assembly GCF_000442705.2). Classification (NCBI taxonomy): domain Eukaryota; kingdom Viridiplantae; phylum Streptophyta; class Magnoliopsida; order Arecales; family Arecaceae; genus Elaeis; species Elaeis guineensis. The sequence continues at coordinate 103,950,411 of NC_026000.2, read as the reverse complement.
ATATTTTGTGATGAAAAATATCAAAATAATTTTTATTAATTCATAATTCATGTACATATACAAAAAATGAGCACAACTGTCAACAGACTGACGATTGGCTTTGGGACACTATTCCCAATAATTGGGCATCAAAGTCCATTGATATGAAACCTTGATTGAAGAGTCCCAAACCAGTGGGACTCTTGACCCCGGTATCCAAAATGTGTGGAACTCATGATCAGAGAATCCTGATTTTTGATCACATAGTCCCAGACATGTAGGACTCAGAGTCTCCAAGCATTAGGACTCTTGGTTGAAGAGTCCCAGTCCAGTGGGACTCTTCACCAGCCATCAGATCAGATAGGAACCTCTAATGTGTATGACCCTGTAGGTTCGAATCTAAGCCAGTAGCATAAGAACCAATTCCTATACTAATCGAAGTGACCATCTAGCAATGGTACCCGATATTTGGATAGGTCGAATAGTCACAATCGCAACACTCAGAACCTACGCGAATATGGTTATTGTATAATTCATCCCCTTTGACCCCTTGTATAGGATGACTCAGGGTTAAACTGTCAACCCTGATCAGATCATCCGAATCATGCTCAACTCAAATAGTCCTGTGACTCCTCACTAGGACTACCCTGGCCAAGGTTTTGCTGAATTGAAACACGATTGTACACAGCTCCTGAACTAGAATGGTCAATCCCATCTTGACACACGCACCGATAAGTCAAGTACTTAACTACACCTAGCAGCCTTCCGTCACTGAATTAGAAATTCAGGTAGTCTAGTGCCTAAGTGTAGTGAGTTGCTTGCAAGTCACCATGGTGGTCTCTGGTCAGAGGGACAGTTATACCCATATCCCATCAGAGCAAATCTTGATAGCAGAAAAAGCTCCAAAGTTGGTCACGTTTAGTGCAGATGTACCCTTACATCTCACCTGTATGCCATACCAGTGTCTCCACACTCCTTGGTTAAGAGGACAACCAACCCATATGGCACACAACGATCTATGCTTGATAAACGTTGTTGTTCTTGGTAACAATGTATCATTTGATCGTGAACAGGTTTAAGGACTAAATGATAAATCCTCCTTTGTCGAGTCTAAATAGTCCTAAGGACTTCACTACAACATAAGAGTTCATTAGAAGGTGAAACAATTTATGATGAGAAATGCCAAAATAACTTTTATTTATTTATAATTCATATACTAATACAAAAAAGAGCACAACCATCAACAGGCTGACGATTGGCTTTGGGACACTATTCCCAACAATATGTGGATGACATAGAGTGTATTGGAAAGGTTGTCCCAATGATGCAGTCAATCAAAGACATGCTTATCACAAAGGTTTTCTTGGAAAAGACTTGGGTGTAGCATCCAATTTACTTAGCATCTATTGTGATAGATGTAAGTGGATGCTAGGCTTGTCTCAATTTAGGTACATGAATTTTATATTGAAAGGGTTCAATATGAATGGGTGTAAAAGAGTTTACTTATCCATATATTCAATATACTAACCCTGATATGGTTTATGCCTTGTGCATAATCATTGATTTCAGGCAGATCCTGTTGGAGAACGTAGGCGATTTTATGCATGTATTTTGAAATTTTTTTGAATAAATTATAGTGGAAGATAATTATATTAATCAAATTAATCTAACATGCATATGATTTAATCATCAAATCAACCTACTCTAGGATCTATGACATGATATGTTGCTTATAAATCTGAAATAATCATATGATAAAATCTACATGCATGGATGTAAACAGTAGATCATATCTACTTCTAATCTGAGTTCAAAACTTGATACCTGAGCATGAATCGATGATCACCGTTATTGAGAGATATAGTAAGGATGATCCTTGTTGGTTGCTCACAGCTGCACATACATCTGACCTCTACAAAAGTCCACTCGAAGCTTCGATTTAATCGATATTCTTGGAAGTGCTAGCTCGTGTGAAGACCTTCTTCTTGGCTGATCTAGATCTTTTTTTCAAATCTCTAAAATTTTTTCTAAGGTTAAAGGCGGGCTTCTAAAGGAGATGAAGAGATGAAAGAAAAATAGAGAAGAAACTATTTTCTCTCTTATTTTTCTCTCTTCCCAAACCCTAAGGAACAAACTCTGGAAAATTAGATTTTGTGCACACCCCAAGAGAAAAGACTCCCCTTCTCTTTTCATGCCATGAACTCATGCCCAAAACTCCTCACCATGAAAGCTCTCTTCCTGATCTCTTACACACATAAACAAAAAATAGATCCCTTTTTATTAGGCATGTAAGGAGGTAGGGTGAACAGTCCAACAACATTTGGACTCTTCCATGAGATATCACCTCCCTTCACAATTCCATGCCAATACATGCCCAAAAAAATATGAGATGCCTCTTCCCATATTTTTTTATGATAAATTAGTTCTATAACTAATTTCTTATGAAAAATCTTCTCAAAATGTCACACACATAAGGAGAAAAAATAAGTTGGCATGTGGAGTGATTTGGATGAGAACAGATTCTCTTGATAAGGAATATTTTAAAATTTAATTTCAAAATATTTTTTTTATTAAAACTAAATTAAATTTGGATATAAGAAAGGGAGGGAGAAAACCTCTTTGGTGTAGAAAAATCTCATGCAAAAATCCTCTTGAGCATAGAGAAAGTTGGCATCAAAGTGGAAGGCGCATGGGGAGGAAGAGTCTAATCCTATATGGACTCTAGGTTTCATTTTTTGAATCCAAACCAAATTACATCTGGTTTAGCCCAAATAAAATATAGACACCTAATCTAATTATATTTATAAATTTTTAATCAAATTTTAATCAAATTAAAAATTAATTGAATCAAAGTTTTGATCAAATCAGGGATAATTCTCTCTTAGCGATTAGGTCATCTCATAACCTAATCGGATCAAACCTAATTGAATTTAATTCAATTAAATTTTATTTAATTCTCTTTTCTCAATTATGATCTAATCAGTAATTTAATCACTAATTAATCTTTCATTAATACACTAACACTTGGTGAATAAATTTATTACAACTTTTGCATAAGGTTAGTCATAAATCGAATTGATGATTAAGCCCTTGAATGATTCTCAATCATTGATCAACCACATGATTAGTCAGAATTTTTTTTGAGTGTGACCCCATAGGTTCGAACTTAAGCTGGTAGCATAGGAATAAATTTTTGAACAAATCGATGTAACCACCTAGCAATGGTGATCCGACATCCAGATTGGTCGAATGATGGCGAAGCAACATTCAAGAACCTATTGACGTATGGTTATCGTATAATTTATCCCTTTGATCCTAATGCTCGAGGATAATTTAGGATTTAACTGTCAATCCTAGATAAGTCATCAACATTATATTTCAATCTTTCAAATCCATCACATGGATTATCTGGGCCTAGATTTTGCTAAATTGAAAAATATTGATACATTAACTCCTACTAATTTGGAGGGGTCAATCCCATCTTGACTTACGTATTGATTTGACAAGTACTTGACTGTACCTAAAAATTTTTCATTATTGAATTAGAAACTTAGTTAGTTCGGCATCAAAAGTAAGTTGCTTGCAAGTCATCGTAGTGATCTCAGGTCGGAGGGACACTTATACCCATACCCTTCGCGAGCTACCCTTGATAGTAGAATTCTCTATAGTTGATCACATTCAGTGATGATGTATTGGGTTCTGGCCATACAGTAAAAAATAATTTTTAAAAATAAATAAATCAATAGCTTTATCAAATAGAACTATCAAGCCAGAATCCAAACCCTAGAATCACCTTGCCAATATCGATAGAATAAAAACAAGCATGCAAAAGAGATAGAATTTTTACTTTCACCAAAAAAGAAGAAGTGGCATATTGGTGTTCTCTACTAGACTCCAAAGTAGAAATCCTCCAATGATAATCCACACATAAGTTAGCCAAGGTCCTTCCTAACCAGTGCGCTACCGCAGCCTTGTCTTCTCAAGAATACTGCGACTTCAAACACATGGTATGATTGTGCCAAAGCCCAGTCGCCTCCAAGCTTGCCACCAAGATCATGCCAAGAAGACACTCTTTAGATGTCTTACAACCTAGAATTTAATTTTTGGCTCCAACATATGAGAAAACCAAACCTTAGGGTACACTAGCAACTCTTGCTAAATTTCTCACCACCCTTCTTACAACTTTTGCCACTCAATTTTCCTTTTTCTTTTTCTCAATTTTTTTCAAAAATTTTTTTTATAATTTCCACATTCTTAATCTCTGGTTTCAACCTAAAATCATAGCACCCAACTATGTGGGACATTCCATATAAATAAGGGACCAAGGGACATGTCATGAGATGAAGGGGCACCAACTTTTGGTGCTCCAACTTCTCATGTGGTGAATAAACTCACCATATGAAATTTTTGGTACATCAGATACCTACAATAGAATGACTCTTCCTCTTATATATGTCATAAAAATTTTACTTAATTTTGGTGACAAATCAATGGATATCCGATTGAGAATTTAAGGCAATGCGTAAAGATAAGAGTCTTCATGAAGAAAGACTCTCCAACTTCACACGCTGAAAAGAGGTGGGCCGGCATTCATTTTTGGTGTGGCTTCTAGTGGACACAGAGGAGTCCTCCACTTAAAATTATTTCAAGTTGGATAAGGATCCAATTTAAATTGACCCAATTCCATTAGATCAAAGGCAACTTGTCTAGGTTAGCTCAAACACTTTGATCTAAACCAATTTAAGAACTTGGGTTAATATAATGTGCAAGCATATCAAATTAACCCATAAAATTTATATTAAACTCTAGTTAGATCAGGTCAAGGCTAAATCTCAAAGTGTATGATCTATTAGATTCCAAATCTAGCCAGCAGTAGACCAAGATTTTCGACATAACCCTAATCTGATGAGATTAGGTCATCCAAAGAGTCCCAATCAACTTGGACTCTTCCAAATTGATTTCAGAATTAAACTCTTTTAATTTTGATGAATTGACAAGTCACGATTGGCATCTAGCAATATGTCAAGACTATCCAAAAGATTTAGAATTTTGATAAAAAATTATCAAAATATTTTTTAGTGGCAAGTTATCGTGTAATTCAATCCTTCAGTCAAACAACATCTCAGATGAGCTGTAGGCATGAAAATATATCAAATCCAATTACTTATCTTTATATATCTCGATCTGAAAGTGATGATTCAATTGATGATACATTAAATTTTTTTTTTTAATTATCATCCTGCTTTCCAAAGACGTCTGAATCATCGACATATGAGATTATATAGGATGTTCGCTCCCCTTATTAGGAGTGACTGATCCCTTATTGATCACTCACAACCTTCATGCACTCTTCACCATATCTAGAACACCCCATACAAAGATCAAAGTATGGATCCAAATTAGGAAGTGGACCAAAATATGGATCCAAGTACATAAGGTACCATGGTGATTTCAATTAGAGAAACATCAGTTGACATGTAAATAAGACTCCATCTGATATTCTCTGGTAGGATAATTCAGTGAACTCATTCTCTAATGAGCATCGATATCTTTATATTAGTGTCACTACACAAGTGGTTGTGAGATCAAACACCCTTATTTCTGAGCATACATAGGACATGCCAGTCTTACTGGTATCATTGATCCACAACTCAATGTACCAACGACTAAGAATATTTTAGATCAGGGATATCAAGGATTTAGGTCTCACCAACGTGATCTCATCACAGCCCTAAAATCATTGTTCAGACCTATGGGATTCATTATAATCTAAGAATAATAAGATGCAGTATATAATGAATCAAAAATACTTATTTTATTAATAATATAAATATCAATTACATGAGTTTAAAAGATAAATTACAATAAACATCCTATCTCATCCCATATGCGATTGGCTTATAGGGCATTATTCTTTCAATCTTCCACTTGCATTAAAGCCAATCACCCCTATACTTGATACCCATGCTATCAAGGTGGCGGTCAAACTGCTGCATTGATAAGGCCTTAGTGAATGGGTCTGCTATATTGTTCTTGATGTCAACTCGCTCCACGATCACATCGCATCTTTCGACTATCTTTTGAATGAGATGAAACCATCTTAGGATGTGCTTGAATTTATGATGAGACTTTGGTTCTTTGGCTTGAGCAACTATCCTAGTATTATCACAATAAAGGAGCACTGGTTGTTCAATCTCTGAAATCACACCCAACTCTGTGATGAATTTCTTCATCCAGATAGCCTCCTTAGCAGCCTCACTTGTAGCAATATACTCAGCCTCAGTGATCAAGTCAGCAATAATTTATTGTTTGAAACTTTTCTAACTTACTACACCATCATACAGAGTGAACACATACTCAGATATAGATTTGCTATCATCTGAATAAGATTGAAAACTAGAATTTGTATAATCTTCTAGTTTTAAATCAGATCCACCATATATTAGAAAAACATCCTTAGTCCTTCTCAAGTACTTGAGTATGTTTTTCACAGCTTTTTAATGATTCTCTCCGAAATCTGTCTAAAATCTACTTACAATGCCCAAGGCATAAGCCACATCAGGCCTGGTATATAACATAGCATACATAATCGATCCTACAGCCGAAGCATAAGGAATAGAACTCATTCTATTTCTTTCTTTAGGTATTTTAGGAGACATCATCTTAGAGAGTTGTATGTCATGACCTATGGGCAAGTAACCTCTTTTACTTTCCTGCATGTTGAACCTCTTCAACACAAGGTCAATGTACTTAGATTGGGATAAGCCTAGCATCTTTTTTGATCTATCTCTATAGATCTTTATACCAAATACATAGGACGCTTCACCCAAGTCTTTCATGAAAAACTTTTGTGATAGCCAAGTTTTGACCGATTGCAATATCGGGATATCATTCCTAATGAGCAGTATGTCATCCACATACAGGACCAAGAAGACAATAGCATTTCCACTAGTCTTCTTGTACACACAAGGTTCATCCATTTTTTTGATGAAGCCAAACGATTTGATTGTCTCATCAAAATGAATGTTCCAGCTCCTCGATATTTGTTTTAACCATATATAGATCTATTCAGCTTGCATACCTGATTTGCTCTTCCACTTGAGATAAATCTCTCTGGCTAAGTCATAAAGACTTCTTCCTCAAGGTTTTCATTGAGGAAGGCAGTCTTGACGTCTATCTGTTAGATCTCATAGTCATAGTATGCTGCAATAGTAAGCATTATCTAAATAGCTTTGAGCATGGCTACTGACAAAAAGATTTTTCATAATCAATACCTTATTTTTGTCTGAAATCTTTTGCCACTAGCCTGACCTTATAGGTCTCTACCTGACCATTTGCTCCAATCTTTTTTTTGAAGACCCATTTGTAGCCTATTAAGGTCACACCCTCGGTGCATCAACCAAAGTCCAAACTTAATTGGTATACATAGAGTCCATTTCGGATTTCATGGTATTGAGCTATTTGTCAGAGTCATTACTCATGACAGCTTTCGAATAGGTCATGAGATCATCATTCTCAATGATGTGGAATATATTATCATTCTCAATGACAAACTCATACCTGAGTGGTACATTACGAACTCTATTCGACCTTCAGAGAGGAGGTGTGTGTAGTAGCTGTGCGTCAATAATGGGCATATCTGGTTGAGAACCATTTTGTGAATCTTAGATTATAGGTTTTGAACTTCCTCAAGTTCGACAGACCACCCACTATCTCCTTCTTGGATAAATTCTTTCTCCAAGAAAATGGTATGCTTATCAACAAACACCTTTTATTGAGTAAGATTGTAGAAATAGTATCCTAGACTCTCCTTGAAATAATCTACAAACCTATATTTTTTTGATCTAGCATCCAGCTTATGTCCATCAATATTTTTCACATTAGCTGGGCAACCCCAAATCTTAAGGTACTCAAAATTAGATCTTTTTTCTTTTTATATTTTATATAGAATGCTAAAAATAGATTTAGAAGGTACTTTATTTAAAATATATGCTGCGGTCTCAAGAGCATATCCCTAGAAGGATATCGAAAGATCCGTGAAACACATCATGGATCGCACCATATCTAATAAGGTACGATTCTTTCTTTTCATAATTTTATTTATTATGGAGATAAGGAGGTGTCTATTGAGAGAGTATTTTATTTTATTTTAAATAATTAAAAAACTCACTAGACAATATTCTCCTCTTCGATTAGATCAAAGAGCTTTAATACTTTTACTAGTTTATTTCTCAACCATTCTTTGATACTCTTTAAATTTATCAAAGACTTCGAATTTGTATTTCATTAAATACATATATCTAAATCTAAACCTATCATCAGTAAATGTGATAAAATAAGAGTATCCACCTTTGGCTTGAGTCGATATTAGACCACATACATCAGTATGTACAAGGTCCAAAATGTCACTTGCCTTTTCTTCAGGTCCAATAAATGGAGTCTTGATCAGTATGTACAAGTTCCATATGAGTCATAATCATAAGGATCAAAGAATTTATCTTTAAATAACTTATTAATTCTTGACTCATTTACATGGCTAAGTTGATAATGCCAGAGGTATATGACATCACATCCTCTCTCTTTCTTTTTTTTCATATTATCAATATAAAATATATTATCATTAAGTAAAAGCAACAAAAGATCATTATCAATATAAGCACTCCCATAATATTGATTAGAAAAATATATAGAACAACTATTGTTCTTTACATTTATTTCAAAACTTTGTTCTAATAATAATGATATAAAAATAATATTTCTAACAATATTGAGGATATAAAAATGGTCTTCAGTTTTAAAACTTTACCCGAAGGCAACTCCAAAATTTTGGTTTCTATGACTTCAGTCTGAATGGACTCTCCACTAGCACTGAATAGCTCGAAGTCATCTTTATTCAGATTTTTTATTTTTCGTAGATCCTACAATGATTTGTAAAAGTGTGAGCCACAGGTGATATCCAATACCCAAAAATCTAATATTGAAGTACTTAATAATAAATTAGTTTATATCACATACAAACGTTTAGCAATGTTTACCAGTTTCACGATTGTAAGGTACTCCTTGCAATTTCTCTTCTAGTGGCCCTCCTTGCCACAGTGATAGCAAGTACCTTTGGCGGAGATCTTTTTTGCCTTCTTCTTGAAGATGCCAGCCTTAGGGTTCATCTTTTTCTTAAAATCTTTCTTTGTCTTCTTCTTGCTGATCTTATCAACAAGAAGTATCAAAGTCTTTTCACCCTTGAAATAGCTCTCTGCTGTTTTCAGCATGTTCAACAGTTTTGGCAGACTGATGTTCAGTTTGTTCATATGATAATTTATGACAAACTGAGAAAAAAAGTTAGGAAGAGACTACAGGATCAAATCCTGGCTCAGTTCACCATCCATGGCAAAACTCAGCTGTCCTAGACGAGTGATCAAATCAATCATCTTCAGGATATGCATTTGCACAGAGATGCCTTCAGTCATGCAGGCACAGAACAACTACTTTGATATCTCATATCGAGTAGTTCGACTTTGTTCCCCATATAACTCCTTGATATTAAGGAGTATAGAGGGAACATCTATATCCTCATGCTGCCTCTGAAGCTCGTTGCTCATGGAGGCAAGCATGATATATTTGATAGTCACACTGTCATCTTTTCACATCTTATATGTGGCCCTTTCCTCCTCGAAAGCATCTTCCTCAAGAAAATCTAGTGCAGGTGTATCCAAAATGTAGGAAACTTTCTCCTGAGTGAGAACAATTCTCAGGTTCCTTAACCAGTCAATATAATTAGGTCCAATCAACTTGTTTGCATCTAGGATACCTCTAAGTGAAAGTGAGGATGCCATGTAAGTAGTGTTGCTCCTTGAATTGATTTTGATGATTACAAAGCATTTGAGGGGGTTACTAATGATTTTGGCTTGAAAAAAGATTTATTGTATTTCAGGGGCAAAATTATAATTTTACCAAGTTCTGATTCGAAAGCCTCAAGAGCAAGAATATAAGATTTGTAATCTATTGAGGTAATTTTAATATTTTTTAAAAAGTATTATGAAAAAAAATCATGTTTATATATTTGAGTCGACCCTATGAGTCGACTCATGACAAAAGGGGCTGAACGACATGCTGAATTCTTTGGCTGGCACACTTTGTGAGTCGACCCCATGAGTCGATCCTTGAGCATGAGTCAACCCTATGAGTCGACCTCTGCTGCTGTGTAGGCCAAAATTATAGAACAGTCATTTTCTGTTCTGTGCCACAGAAGTCGATCCCATGAGTCGACTCATGAGCATGAGTCGACCCTATGTGTCGACCCCTGTGACGAAAAAATTCACAATGATTAGTTTTTAGCTCATTTTGGCTGCATTTAATGCCCATTTAATGTGCTCCAATGGCTCTATTTTAGTCCAAATTATTCTCCACCATTATTCAAAGTTATAAAAGGTACTTAAAGGAGGGAATCAACAAGGTTTTGAAAAGGTTTTTCAAGCATTCATTTCAACCCTAAGCAAGAGCCCTTTTAAAAGTTCAAGAAGCTTTTATTTCAAATTCACCAACCCCTCAAGTGCTCATTCAAGTCTTTAACCACCTTGAGGGAAATCAGAAGAGCTTCGTTCTTATTGTGTAAGTGTATTTAAAGCTTTATTTGCTCATTAAAGGAACTACATCTGTATTTCTGTGTGATTAATTACTATACTCTATTTTGAGTTGACATTTTATTTTGAAAAGATTTTAAAATATGAAAAGGTTGATCCGAACCTTGAATCGGATTGTATTGGGTTGGCTTATACCCGAGAAATAAGTGTTCTAGCTTGGAATAGCTAGAGTCGGAGGTTCTAACATTGTATTCGAGTTGAATACGATTTAGTGGATTTGAATTCCCAAGTAAGAGCTTGGAGAGTAGACGTAAGTGCAAGGTTCGCACCGAACCACTATAAATCTTCTTGTTTGTATTGTGCTTACTTGCTCTCCTTTTAAATTTTTTTATCTTCTTGCATTCTTGCATCCAGCTTCTACACCTTGCATAAATTTCACTCTCCATATTTATCCTACTTATTGTTATAAAATCTTCTAAATTAATTTTTAAATTTTTAGAAATCCAATTCACCTCCCTCTTGGATTGCATAGCTGGGCAACAAGTGGTATCAGAGCTCGGTGCTCTAGCCCTACTTTGATTTAACCATCAAAGAGCCAAAGATCTATGGCAACTCAAGTTGGTGCTTCACTAGCCGAGGGGCAGTCCACCAACCGACCTCCACTTTTCAATGGGTCAAACTATACCTATTGAAAAGCTCAGATGAAAATCTTTATTCAAGCACTTGACTATGATATGTGGAGTATCATAGTAAATGGACCACACACACCCACTAGAATAATTGATGGTGTGGAATCAACCAAATCTGAAAAAGAATGAGATGAGGTTGATAAAAAAATGGCTCAACTAAATGCTAAAGTCATGAATATTTTGTATTGTGCTCTAGATGCTAATGAATTCAATCGTATTTCAACATGCATGTCAGCTAAAAAAATATGAGATAGATTAAAAGTAACTCATGAAGGAACTAATTAAGTGAAGGAATCAAAAATTAACATGCTTGTGCATAAATATGAACTTTTTAAAATAGAGCATGATGAATCAATAACTGAAATGTTTACTCATTTTACTGATATTAATGGTCTAAAAAGTCTTGATAAGTTTTATTCTAACAGTGATCTCATGAGAAAGATTCTTAGGTCTTTACCAAGGACTTGGGAGGCCAAAGTGACCGCAATTCAAGAAGCCAAAGATTTGAATATCCTACCCTTGGAGGAGCTTCTAGGATCACTGATGACACATGAGCTAAGCATGAAACAACACCAAGAAGAAGATGTCAAAAAGAAGTGGATAATCGCCCTCAAATCCACTGCTCAACCTAATGAAGAATTCGATGATATAGAAAATGAAGAGCAGGATGAAGAAATGGCCCTTATTACTAGAAAGTTTAAGAAGTTTTTGAAGAAAAGAAGATAAGGAATGAGGAAGAGGCCACCTACAAAAAGGAAACATAGCAAAGAGAAGGATAAGGAGCAACCTCTTATTTGTTATGAATGCAAGAAACTGGGATACTTTAAGTCTGAATGCCCACAACTGAAGAAGAGTCTCAAGAAGTACAAGAAGAAGGCCATGATGGCTACATGGAGCGAAAGTGACGAGTCAAGCTTTGAAGAAGAAGACTCAAATGAACAAGTCAACTTGTGCCTTATGGCATATGAAAATGAGGTAAATACTGAAACCCCTATTGACTTTACCTTTGAAGAACTTCATGAAGCATTTTATGATCTAATTGATGAACTAAAGAAGCTAGGGGTAAAGAACAAAGAATTAAAATCAAAAAAATCAATTTTTACTAAAAGAAAATGAGAATATTTTAAATAAAAAATTAATCCTGTCTCAAAAAAATTTGAACTTAAAAATTAAGATTGCCAAGTTAAAACCAATGGTTGAGAAGTTCACTTTAAGTTCAAATAAGCTTCACATGATACTTGACAATCAAAAGACCATTTATGATAAAATCGGTCTTGGATATAACCCTTTAAAGAAATAAAAATTTCTGAAAAATATCTTTGTAAACTCATCGTACAACAAGTTTTCAAATATAACTTGCTTTAAATGTGGTAAAGTAGGACACAAATCCTATTCATATTTTTCCAACAAATCTGAAAATTCCAATGTAAAAAAAATATGGGTTCCAAAAAGAACCTTTATGACTAACCTAAAAGGATCCAAGAAAATTTGGGTACCTAAAGTCAAAACTTGATTCTTATGTATAGGTGTGTCTTGCATCCCAAGGAGCAAATTAGAGATGGTATCTTGATAGCGGGTGCTCAAGACACATGACTGGTGATGAATCCCAATTCATCACACTTGATGCTAAAAATGGAGGGATGGTCACCTTTGGAGACAATGGTAAAGGAAAGATCATCGGTATAGGTAACATTGATATCACTCCCTCCAAGTATATTGAAAATATTTTATTAGTAGATGGTTTAAAACATAATTTATTAAGTATCAGTCAATTTTGTGATAAAGGATACAAAGTTATTTTTGAATCTTCAGTTTGTATAGTAACTAGTCCTATTAATGAAGGTATTAAATTTGTTGGGTATAGATATGGTAATATTTATATGGTAGATTTGAATGATCTTTTCAAAATAAATATGCAATGCCTAGTAGCCTTCAATGCGAAGATTAATGAGACTATTTGGCTTTGGCATCGTAGGCTCGCACATATTAGCTTGCATTCACTCTCAAAACTTATTAAAAAAGAATTGGTTATCGGCTTACCCAAATTAAATTTTAAAAAGGATAGAATTTGTGATGCATACCAAATGGGTAAACAAACATGAGTCTCATTCAAATCTAAAAATATTGTTTCAACTTCTAGGCCATTAGAACTATTGCACATGGATTTTTTTGGACCCACTAGAACTACTAGTCTAGGTGGAAAATGATATGATTTTGTGATTATTGATGATTTCTCTCGTTTTACATGGGTCTTCTTCTTAGCACATAAGGATGAAACTTTTTATGTTTTCTCAAAATTTTATCAAAAAGTCATAAATAAAAAAAAAATTTCAATTCAAAATATTCGAAGTGATCAATGGAACTGAATTTGAAAATCAAGATTTTAAAAATTTTGTGATGAAAAAGGTATTGACCACAACTTTTTAGCACCTATGACACCCCAACAAAATAGGGTAGTAGAAAGAAAAAATAAAACTCTTGAAGAAATGGCCCGTACCATGCTATGTGAAAGCAACCTTCCAAGATATTTTTGGGTGGAAGCAATTAACATGACATATTACATATTAAATCATGCTTTAATTAGACCAATTTTAAAGAAAACCCCTTATGAGCTTTGGAAAGAAAGAAAATCAAATATTGTATATTTTCATATTTTTGATTGTCGATGTTTTGTTTTGAACAATGGTAAAGAAAGACTAGAAAAATTTGATGCTAAATCTGATGAAGCAATTTTTCTTGGTTACTCCTCTTCTAGCAAAGCTTTTAGAGTTTTCAACAAAAGAACTTTAATAGTAGAGGAGTCAATATATGTTATTTTTGATGAAACTAACGATCTTCCTTCAAAGAAGAATGAAGGTATTGATGATGCAGATCTTCTTATAGAAGGGATGAAGGAGATCACTCTAAAAGACTCAACCATTCAAGATGATGAAGAACATGAAGACAAACAGGATGAGGAAGGTGAAGAACAACAAGAACAATCTCTAGATACAAATGATCTACCCAAAGAATGGAGGTATGATCACAATCATCCTAAGAAACTAATCATTGGTGATCCTACACATGGTGTAAGAACTTACTCTTCACTTAGAGATACATTCAATCATTTTGCTTTGGTCTCTCATCTTGAACCTAAAATCATAGATGAAGCTGAAAAAGATTATAATTGGATAAATGCAATGTGTTGGTGCAAAAATCCACCTGCGTCAGAGAAGTTGGAGTCGAGGGAGTCGCGGTCGCCGCCGGGACCTGCAAAGGAAGTCTAAATCGGAGTTGGGGGTGCTCCGACAAGACCCTCCGATGCTCAAGTCAGTTCTCTGCCTCAACAAGAATGGAATGCTCGAACGAAAATTTTTTAGAGTTTTGAGATAGAAAATAGAGCTTAGAGGATAATGTATCTGAGGTCCCCTTTTTATAGGTGGAGGGTGCAATAGATTGATAGCGACGTTTGTAACCGTCTGGCAGGGGGTCGTTCAGAGCCAGGAGGAGTCTGTTATGAAGAGTAGTGGAGTGGAATCATGGCCATCACCGTGACCTGCCACGTGGAGCCTGTTGCGGGGAGTGAAGCGGCGTCCGTTGTCATGACTTGCCAGAGGGTGGAGGAGCCGTGCGGTATCCATCGCAGGAAGTGGAGCAGAGTTGTGGCCAATACTATGGCCTGCCAGGGAGTGATGGAGCCGCACGAAATCTGTAGCAGGAAGTGGAGCAGAGTCGTGGCCATTATTGTGGCCTGCCAAGGAGTGATGGAGCCGCACGAAATCTGTCGCAGGAAGTGGAGCAGAGTCATGGCCATTACTGTGGCCTGCTAGGGAGTGATGGAGCCGCACGAAATTCATCACAGGAAGTGGAGCAGAGTCGTGGCCATTACTATGGCCTGCCAGGGGATCCAGGCCTATCGACCGAAGTTCGGTTGAGGTGCCTGGCGAAGAGAGGTAGCTATCCATCTGAGAGGAGCTCGGATGCTGCAAATCCTGTTGGGTGCCTTGGGCATTAAGGTTACAGGCGAGGACCACTTGCCGTAGGAGCTCGGTCAGAGGCTTTCTGCAGACGCAGTCGATTTCGTGCAGACTTCGGTAGAGGGTCGACCGACGGTGGATGTCGGATGGCGCTGGAGAGGTTCGTCCACAATGGAAGCTCAGATGAAGGCTTACGGTGGGAATCCGGCATGGACCGCTCATGGTAGAAATTTGAAGTAGATCGTTTGTAGCGGAAGCTCAGAGTGGGTCGCTTGCGTAGGAGCTTGAAATCCGACCCTTGTAGGAGTTCATGGTGAGGTCTACCTGCAACAGGAGTTCAGGGCGAAAGTCCGACTCCTGTAAGAGCCCGGACGAAGTCTACCTGCAGTCAGAGTCGGGGATGAAGTCTGGCTCCCGTAGGAGTCTGGATGAAGTCTTCCTACAGCTGGAGTCGGGGATGAAATCCGGCTCCCGTAGGAGTCCGGATGAAGTCTTCCTTCAGTTGAAGTCGGGGATGAAGTCCGGCTCCCGTAGGAGTTCAGATGAAGTATTCCTGTGGTTGGAGTCGGGGATGAAGTCCGACTCCCGTAGGAGTCCGGATGCAGACTACCTGCGTTGAAGTCGGGGATGAAGTCTGGCTCCCGTAGGAGTCCGGATGAAGTCTTCCTTCAGTTGAAGTCGGGGACGAAGTCTGGCTCTCATAGGAGTCTGGATGAAGTATTCTTGTGGTTGGAGTCGGGGACGAAGTCTGGATCCCATAGGAGTCCGGATGGAGACTACCTGCAGCCAGAGTCGGGGATGAAGTCTGGCTCCCGTAGGAGTCCGGATGAAGTATTCCTATGGTTGGAGTCGGGGATGAAGTTCGGCTCCCGTAGGAGTCTGGATAGAGACTACCTGCAGCCGGAGTCGGGGATGAAGTCCGGCTCCCGTAGGAGTCTGGACGAAGTATTCCTGCGGTTGGAGTCGGGGACGAAATCCGACTCTCGTAGGAGTCCGGATAGAGACTACCTGCATTCCGAGTCGGGGACGAAGTCCGACTCCCGCGGGAGTCCGTATGAAGTCTAGAAGGTGGTCGATCATCGTGGAAACTTGGGTGGAGTTCGTCCGTCGTGAAGAATCCGGTCGACGTTGGTGGGGGTTTATCCGTCGGCAGAACTTGGGAATGTTGCGGAGGCTCGACCGCCAGAGAGGTTCGAAAAGATGTCGTCGAAGGTCGAGTGTCGGTAGAATCCCTGGAGGGTCACTCCTATCTCAAACTTCAACTGGGGGGGTATTTTATACCTAACACCAGTCCCCCTACTTCCGAGTTCGAGTTCTGAATGAAGGAAGTGCAGAGAAATTTTCACAGCTGAAGTTGTCCCCTTGAATCCTGTGCACGATCGCTCCAGATATTCTGGCATTTAATGCGCGCGTGCTGGAGTGTTTTCAAATCGGGGCGATCCGAAGGGACCTTTCGAAATTCCCGCTGGAGCGTTGGCCTAAGTACGGTGCAGTAATGGCTTTGTCAGCTGTCAGCCACTTTTAGCCGCCTGCTGTGGCGAGTGGGACACGTGGCGAGCGTGGGTCGGCCTGGGGAGATCCGCGATCATTATAGCGCTGGATCCCAGGGTTTATTTAAACCCACCTTTCCACCTTCAGGAGTCTCATTCCGCCTGAAAGTTCCATCGGTGTCTGCCTTCTCTTCGAGAGCTCTGACCCTCCTTGGCGTCCACCTTGGCCCTAAGCGTTCTTCGAGTCATCCCTGTCCTCGCATCTCTGCATCTTTCGGAGCGACTTAGGTTAGTCCCGGAACTTTCGTTTCTCTTCTTGCCATCTAGGTGCCCTTTCTCCTCCATTTTTCTTCCGCCGCATTCTCTCGGTTTGGTCCCCCACGAACCTTTCGCCTGATTTCTCTGGGATTTTTAGGGTCCTTGCTTGAAATATCTTCTGGCACCTCTGCCTCCACGGTTCCAAGAGTTCGTCCGCCTTAGCCCCCCAGAACCCTCATACTGTAGACGAATCCTCATCTAGGGCTGGGCCTCGCCGATTTTTATGCCGGGCGCCATTCCTTGTTCCCTGACTCTGGATGAGCTTTTACTGATAAGGGTTTAATACAGAGTTCCTCCAGAGTACGATCTGGAGCTTCCTGATCCTGCCGACCGAGCTAGCACCCCCCTCCCTGGCCGTTTCTGCCTGTACCAGAAGGCCTTCCATGCTGGGCTCCGTCTTCCGCTTCCGCCCTTCGTCGTTGCTCTTTTCCATTTTTTAGACATTTCTTTGGCTTCAGTCGCGTCGAATTCCTTTAGGTTTCTGATAGGGTTCCTCTCCCTTTGCCACGTAGTCAAAGTTCAGCCATCTCTTTTTTTGTTTAAGTATTTTTATACCTTCAAGTGCCACCCCTCTGCAAAGGACTGGTGGTACTTCTCCCCCCAGTTCGACAAGAAGGGGTTACTGAAGGGTGCTCCCTCTTCAATCCATAATTGGAAGGGGAAGTACCTCTACGTCCAGTGCCTGACTTTGAAGCTGGGACTGCCCCCTTGGGGTTCCCTAAGGGACTCTGTCCATCAGGCCCCCAGCATGGGGGAGGATGACCTTCAGGCCACCCGAAAGCTTCTTAGTTATTCGACTCCTTCCCTTCCCAACCTTCTAAAGGAGCAGTTTTTGTTCAACATCGGCTTGAGCCCCCTGGATCCTACGAGTATCCCATCTTTCCTTTCCTCTTCTTTTCTCCTGCTCTTCTTCTCTCTGTTTTCTCTTTTTTTTTTTGCATCACTTCTTCCTTTTTCACTCCATTACTGATCTCTTTTCTTTTTTTTTTCTTTTTTTTTTTTTCTGCAACGAGACGTCCCTTGACACTTTTGACTCCCGATGGCAGTGTCCTACCAAAGTGCTTTCCTTGCCACAGGGAATTCCGTTGAAGTCCACGATCCAACGACTGAAGAAGAAAGTTCATCATTTGACAAAACGGTCAAAGGAGATGGATGACGAACTTTGCAGGTTGAGGGAGAGTCATTCTGAGGCCACCACGAAGGCCACCTACTTTCGGAACCTCCACGTGAAGGGAGTCATGGAGTACAGTCGAAGGAAAGCGAACTTCAAGAAGGAGCTCGAGGAACATAAGAAGCACGCCAGCGACCGATCTTGGGCTCAAGCTTCCAAGATCAGCTCTCTCAGAGCGGAGCTGTCGGCTGCATAGGAGAGGATCAGCCAGCTGGAAGGAAACTCATCTTGGCTTTCGACTCGGGCTGACTGCGATCGAGAATGGTCAAAGAAGGTCTCCGACCTTCAGCAACAGCTTCAGGAGGCTGAGGCAAACTATAACGCGTACTGGGCCGGCTGGTGCAAGCAGGTGGACGATTACAAGGGGAAGCTCAGGATGGCGACCGATGAGGTTGCCTGCCTTCAAAAGCAGTTATCTGAAGGAGCTCCGTTTGCTCCCGTTCGGGATCCCGACGAACTCCAATCCTTGAGAGGAACCATAGAAGAGCTATCTATCACCCTCAGGGAGGGGAAGGCCGAGCTACAACAATTGAAGATCCAGCTGGTATACGAGCAGCAGGCAGTCAAGGATGTGGAGGCAGAATCTGAGGTCCTGAGAAAGAGGTGCTGAGAGGCGGAGAACGAAAGCCAGCAGCTTCATCGGAGGTACGTGGAGATGCTAATGAGGGAGAAAGAATTGAAAGAAGAAGTCGAGAGCTTAAGACGCTCCCTGGTGAGGATTGAAGCCGAAAGTTCGAAGTCGGAGGAAGCCGGATCCCCTTAGGGCTCTTTTTGCCTTTTGTCCTTCTACGTGTCTTCCTTTGTCGTCTGTTTGTTCGTTGTTTTTGTTTTTTGTTTGTTTTTGTTTTTTTTTTTGGCCTTTCGGGCTCTGTAACGCACATTTTGAAATGAAAAGAAGATCTTTGTTACCTTACCCATGCGTCGTGTTGAATTATCGTCCGTCGGACTTCTTTCATTTTTTGTCCAGTGCGATGTCGATGTTGTCCGAGGGTTCCTCGTTCATCTTCGTATTAGGTCATCATTATCGAATTTCTTGTTGTTTTCTGATTTGTTTGACGTCGACACCGTTTGAGGGTTCCTAGCCATTGTCGTGTCGATTTGCCTTTTCGCTCGTGCCCGTAGATCTCTCTTTCTCTTCCTCCTTCATGGAGATGAGGTCTTTTGTGTCTTCGGTGTAGTTCGGCCTCCATTTTTCACTGGGGTAGCCCGCCGCTGTTCTTTCACATCTCCCTTCTCTTTTTAAGCAAGGGTTCTCTCTAGCTTTTTACGGAGTCACGGTAGTGCAGGAGGGCCACCGAGAAGGTTTTCTTCTTTCTTGTCAGGTCTCGAATGATGGGACCTTAATTGGTGTCAGAACGAGGTTCTTCCTCCATTTCTGATGTAATCAATTTCAGGTCAGGTTAGGACAAGGTTCTCCTTCTATTCCTAACGGGGCTGCGGGGGCGCATATGGGCACTGTATGGCCTCTCCCCTTATCCGGTCTACAAATAACCGGGCCTTCGACCTTGCTCATGTCAGGGCGAGGTTCCCCTCCTGTCCCTAACATGGCTGTGGGGGCACATATGGGTGCTGTATGGCCTCTCTCCCCATCCGGTCTACAAATAACCGGGCCTTCGACCTTGCTTATGTTAGGGCGAGGTTCTTTTCTTGTCCCTAACATGACTATGGGGGTGCATATAGGTGCTGTATGGCCTCTTCCCCCATCCGATCTACAAATAATCGGGCCTTCGACCTTGCTTATGTTAGGGCGAGGTTCTCCTCCTGTCCCTAACATGACTGTGGGGGTGTATATGGGCGCTGTATGGCCTCTACCCCCATCCGATCTACAAATAATCGGGCCTTCAACCTTGCTCATGTTAGGGCAAGATTCTCCTCCTGTCCCTAACATGGCGGTGGGGGCGCATATGGGCGCTGTATGGCCTCTCCCCCCATCCGATCTACAAATAATTGGGCCTTCGACTTTGCCCATATTAGGGTTTATTTTCGTTGTCCGAAGGGGTCATCCCCTGTCGTTACAAGTCCATGCCAAAAAGGGAAAGATGTGCAGATTTGAAAGGAATCTTGATTTAAAGCGGGGTCGTTCATAATACATTTACAAGTTTTCAAATCCCAGGGCTGTAGAAGGTCTGCTTCCTGTCAAGGTCCTCCAGAGATGGAGTTGATGATCCCAATTGGTGGCCGATCTTCGAGCTGCTCTTCCCTCCTCGGTGGCTCAGGCTGCGGCAGTGCCCTTGGTCGATCCTCTCTACCCTCAGGCCGGTGTCGAATGAACCTGTCGAGTCAACCTCATCTGATGAGCTCCTCGATCTCGTCTCAGAGCTAAATGAATTCCTCCGTGTCATGGCCGTGGTCACGATGGTAGAGGCAGAACTTATTAGGATTGTGCTTCCTGGGGTGCGTGCGCATCCTTTCTGGCCTTGGGAGCTGCTCTCTGACTTCCATCAGCACCTGGGTTTTTGATGCGTTAAGGGGGGCATAGCTGTGGAATCTTCCTGGGGGAGAGCCCCACCATGCCCGGTGCTCCGGGCTTCCCTGCTTGCGTGCTCGGGGAGGAGTCTGGATGCGCTTGTGCCCGAAAGGAGTTCGAGAATGTGGCCGAACTTCTCTCGGCCCTTTTTCGACTGCGAGCTTACTCGAGTCTCCCGCCTGTCGCTCTCTTGCAGCTTTTCATCCTTCATTTTGAAGGCTTCTTCTGCTCGGGCGTACCCTTCGGCCCGAGCCAACAGATCAACAAAATCCCTGGGGTACTTCTTTTCCAAGGAGAATAAAAGGTCGTTCTTCTGAAGGCCGCCTTTCAGAGCGGCCATCGCTACCGATTGGTCCAAGTTCCGAACCTCCAACACGGTGACATTGAAACGGTTGACGTAAGCTCGAATGGACTCCCCCTCCCTTTGCTTGATGTTGATGAGGGACTCCGAACCCTTCCGAGGATGCCGACTGCTAACAAAATGAGCCGCAAACTGGTGGCTCATCTGATCAAAGGAAAAGATGGTACTCAGCTTCAGTGTCGAGTACCAGTTTCTCGTCGCTCCCTTCAAGGTGGATGGGAAAGCTTGGCAAAGGATGGCGTCAGGTGCACCGTGGAGCAGCATCATTATCCGAAAGGCCTCCAGGTGGTCAACTGGGTCCGAAGTCCCGTCGTAGCTTTCAAATTGAGGGAGCTTAAAGTTTGGCAGGATCGATTCCTGCATGATCATTTGAGAGAAGGGAGGGTCAGTACAAATATCCTCACCATAAGCGGGGGGTGCGTGGTGGAGTTCCTCGATCCGTCGGTTCATCTCCTGGAGCCTTTGATCCAGAAAATCCTCTCGACTGTGGGTCTCAAGGGTCTTCTAGTAGAATGGAGGTAGAGATCTTTCAGGAGTAGAATCATGATCCGACTGAGGGCTCTCCACCCTTGGATTCATCTTTTCGAGAAAGACGGGGCGACTGGCCCAAGTGGACCATCCTACTGCCAGATTTTGGAGTTCTGACGATGCTCTCTCAAGTCGCATTGATGCCTACGGTTGCTGCTGCTGCTGTATAGCCTGCACAGCTTCAGTGAGGCCTCTGACCTGCTGAACCAGTAGATCGAATTGCTCCATGCCAACCACCATTGCCGGAGGAGGAGGAGGAGCTTGGGAAACTAGAGGTGAGGTCGGAGCCTGAGATCTGGCCAGGGAGGTCGTGGATCACCGAGTGGATACTTTGCAGGGGGCATCGGGCGAAGATCTAGTGGAGGAAGGAGAAGAGGATGTCGGAGAAGATAATCGAAGGTGGTCCCGTTGAGCACTCCTTTAAGAACAAGGGTACTGTGAAGACACAGGACCCTTCCTCTAGCGCCAATTCTGTTGGTGCAAAAATCCACCTGCGTCGGAGAAGCTGGAGTCGAGGGAGTCGCGATCGCCGTCGGAACCTGCAAAGGAAGTCTAAACTGGAGTTGGGGGTGCTCCGGCAAGACCCTCCGACGCTCAAGTTAGTTATCTGCCTCAACAAGAATGGAATGCTCGAACGGAAATTTTTTAGAGTTTTGAGATAGAAAATAAAGCTTAGAGGATAATGTATCTGAGGTCTCCTTTTTATAGGTGGAGGGTGCAATAGATTGATAGCGACATTTGTAACCGTCTGGCAGTAGGCCGTTCGGAGCCAGGAGGAGTCTGTTATGAAGAGTAGTGGAGTGGAATCGTGGCCATCACCGTGACCTGCCACATGGAGCCTGTTGCGGGGAGTGAAGCGCGTCCGTTGTCGCGACTTGTCAGAGGGTGGAGGACCCACACGGTATCCATCGCAGGAAGTGGAGCAGAGTCGTGGCCATTACTGTGGCCTGCCAGGGAGTGATGGAGCCATGCAGAATCCATCGCAGAAAGTGGAGCAGAGTCGTGGCCATTATTGTGGCCTGCCAGGGAGTGATGGAGCCACGCAGAATCCGTCGTAGGAAGTGGAGCAGAGTCGTGGCCATTACTGTGGCCTGTCAGGGAGTGATGGAGCCGCACGGAATCCATCGCAGGAAGTGGAGCAGAGTCGTGGCCATTATTGTGGCTTGCCAAGGAGTGATGGAGCCGCACAGAATCCGTCGTAAGAAGTGGAGCAGAGTATTGGCCATTACTGTGGCCTGCCAGGGAGTGATGGATTCATGCAAAATCCGTCGCAGGAAGTGGAGCAGAGTCGTGGCCATTACTGTGGCCTGCCAGGGGGTCCAGGCCTGTCGGTCGAAGTTCGATTGAGGTGCCTGGCGAAGAGAGGTAGCTATCCATCTGAGAGGAGCTCGGATGCTGCAAATCCTATTGGGTGCCTTGGGCGTTAAGGCTGCAGGCGAGGACCACTTGCCGTAGGAGCTCGGTCAGAGGCTTTTCGCAGATGCAGTCTGGTTTCGCACAGACTTCGACAGAGGGTCCACCGGCGGTGGATGTCGAATGGTGCTGGAGAGGTTCATCCACAATGGAAGCTCGGATGAAGGCTTATGGTGGGAATCCGGCACGGACCGCTCATGGTAGAAATTTGAAGTAGATCATTTGTAGCGGAAGCTCGGAGTGGGTTGCTTGCAGTAGGAGCTCAGAGTCCGGCCCTTGTAGGAGTTCGAGGTGAGGTCTACCTGCAACAGGAGTTCAGGGTGGAAGTTTGGCTCCCGTAAGAGCCCGGATGAAGTCTACCTGCAGTCAGAGTCGGGGATGAAGTCCGACTCCCGTAGGAGTCGGATGAAGTCTTCCTACAGCCAGAGTCGGGGATGAAATCCGGCTCCCGTAGGAGTCCGGATGAAGTCTTCCTTCAGTTGAAGTCAGGGATGAAGTCCGGCTCTCGTAGGAGTCCGGATGAAGTATTCCTGCAGTTGGAGTCGGGGACGAAGTCCGGCTCCCGTAGGAGTCCGGATGGAGACTACCTGCAGTTGAAGTCAGGGACGAAGTCCGGCTCCTGTAGGAGTCCGGATGAAGTCTTCCTTCAGTTGAAGTTGGGGATGAAGTCCAATCCCGTAGGAGTCCGGACGAAGTATTCTTGCGGTTGGAGTCGGGGACGAAGTCTGGCTCCCGTAGGAGTCCGGATGGAGACTACCTGCAGCCGGAGTTGGGGACGAAGTCCGGCTCCCATAGGAGTCCGGACGAAGTAGTCCTGTGGTTGGAGTCGGGGATGAAGTCCGGCTTCCGTAGGAGTCTGGATAGAGACTACCTGCAGCCAGAGTCGGGGACGAAGTCCGGCTCCTGTAGGAGTCCGGATGAAGTATTCCTGCGGTTGGAGTCGGGGATGAAGTCCGGCTCCCGTAGGAGTCCGGATAGAGACTACCTGCATTCTGAGTCAGGGATGAAGTCCGGCTCCCGCGGGAGTCCGTATGAAGTCTAGAAGGTGGTCGATCATCGTGGAAACTTGGGTGGAGTCCGTCCATCATGAAGAATCTGGTCAACGCTGGTGGGGTTTATCCGTCGGCAGAACTTGGGAATGTTGCGGAGGCTCGGCCGCTAGAAAGGTTCGAAAAGATGTCGTCGAAGGTCGAGAGTCGGTAGAATCCCTGGAGGGTCACTCCTATCTCGAACTTCGATTGGGGGGGGTATTTTATACCCAACACAATGCAAAAAGAACTTAATCAATTTGAAAGAAATAATGTATGGACTTTAGTTTCAAGACCTAAAAATTATCCAATAATTGGCACAAAATAGGTATACAGGAATAAATTGGATGAACATGGAAATTTGATAAGAAATAAAGCGAGATTAGTTGCAAAATGTTATAATCAAGAAGAAGGAATTGATTTTGATGAGACATTTGCACCTGTTGCTAGATTAGAAGCAATTAGACTCCTACTTGCATATGCTTGCTTTATGAATTTTAAGTTATTCTAAATGGATGTCAAAAGTACTTTTCTAAATGGATATATTACTGAAGAAATTTATGTAGAACAACCTCCAGGTTTTGAAAATCATGCTTTTCCTAATCATATTTTTAAATTAAATAAAGTATTATATGGTTTGAAACAAGCACCTAGGGCTTGGTATGAAAGGCTCAACAAATTTTTGCTTAATAATGATTTCTCAAGAGGAAATGTGGACACAACCCTTTTCATTAAAAGAAATCAAAATGATATATTAGTTATACAAATATATGTTG
Source organism: Elaeis guineensis (assembly GCF_000442705.2). Taxonomy (NCBI): domain Eukaryota; kingdom Viridiplantae; phylum Streptophyta; class Magnoliopsida; order Arecales; family Arecaceae; genus Elaeis; species Elaeis guineensis. The sequence continues at coordinate 103,925,658 of NC_026000.2, read as the reverse complement.
ATGACATTATTTTTGGATCTACTAATGAAACTCTTTGTCAAGATTTTGCTAAACTCATGCAGGGGGAGTTCGAGATGAGCATGATGGGAGAACTTACATTCTTCCTCAGACTCCAAATCAAACAAACAAAGAAGGAATCTCCATCATCCAAAGCAAGTACACAAGAGAACTACTCAAAAGATTTAGAATGAAGAACTCCAAAGCAATTGATACACCCATGAGCCCATCATGTAAGCTTGACAAGGATGAAGGAGGTAAAAATGTAGACTTAAAATTTTATAGAGGCATGATTAGTTCTCTATTGTATTTAATTGCTAGTAGACCAGATATTATGTTTAGTATTTGTCTTTGTGCTCGCTTGCAATCAAATCCGAAAGAATCTCACTTGAATGCAGTTAAAAAAATCCTTAGATATTTAAATGGTACACAAACTCTAGGACTATGGTATTCTAAGGGCTCATCAATTGACTTGATAGGATATTCAGATACTGATTTTACTAGATGTAGATTAGATAGAAAAAGTACTAGTAGAACTTGCCAATTTCTTGGAGTTAACTTAATCTCTTGGTTTAGCAAGAAGCAAAACTCGATAGCACTATCTACGGCCAAGGCTGAATATATTGCAGCCGAAAGTTGTTATGCTCAAATCTTGTGGATTAAGCAACAACTTGAAGACTTTGGCATCAAACTCAATGAAAGTCCCATAAGATGTGATAACACTAGTGCTATAAATCTAACTAAAAATCTAATTCAGCATTCTAGATTAAAACATATTGACATTAGGCATCATTTTATAAGAGAACATGTCCAAAATAAAGATATAATTTTTGATTATGTTTGTACTGAAAAATAATTGGCTGACATTTTTGCCAAGGTCTTAAGTGAAGATAGATTTTATGAAATTAGGAGAGAACTAGGAATTCTTGATCCATCAGCTTAAGTATCTCTCTGATTCTAAATTCTTAATGCCAAAAATTTATTGAACCAAATCTATTGAGCTCAATTCTCATTTTTCTTAAGAGCTCAAAAGCTCAAAACTATCATTCACATGATCAATATTTGGGTAAACATCCTTCTCTCAGAGTTTCAATTTTTTTCAAAATTGTCCCATCATTCTTTTGAATTTTTCAATGCCATGAGTCGACCCCCAGGATCGATCCTAGGGTAAATTTATAATTTTGTCAAAACCCTTCGGGCGCTCTCTTCTTATTGAGAATTTTTTCTTGAGCCGACTCAGCCCTTCGTCTTCTTCCTCCCATCAAACTAAAAGCTCTCCATCTCTTCTCCTTCAAACCAAAGATTTCTCTCAAATATCTCCTCTCATCGATTTTCACTCTTCAAATCACCCGTTTAGGAACCAAGTTCCTCTCCTCTTCCTTTTTCATTTGGGGCGGTTCGAGCTTGCCCTAGACTCTACCCGTCTTCTCCAAATCGGCACATCACCTCTTTAAAATCTTTGCCTTTCCACTAGAATCTTTTCCTCTCTCCCTCACATTTACTCTCCAAAGCTCTGTGCAAGTCCTTGTGCAAATAGCTCCCAAAATGAAGCATCCACAGAGGAAAAAATCTGTTCGTGGGTTCGAAGAGAGTGCGCACAAAAAGAGACCCTGCTCCAATCCCTACTCCAAGTCCTGCTTCAGCTTTCACTCAGTCTCCAATCAGCCCAAGCAAGATACCTCTCTCTGATCGAAAAGTGAAACCCAGAAAAAATATTGATTTCAAGTTTTTTGAAAAAGAAGGGTTCACTATTGGATCGAAGATTAAGAATCAAGGATGGAAATTTTACTGCTCTTTAAAGAAAAATACTTATGTCGATCTAGTCAAAGAATTTTACTTAAATTTGAGCTATTGCAATGGAATAATGAAATCTACAGTAAAAGGTATTGATGTTATTCTTGATCCAGTACATTTGGGACAGATACTGCATTTGCCTTGTGAAGGCTATACCAATATAGAGCTCCCAATTAAAGAAGAAGGAATTAATGTTATCTTAGGGAGAACGTATACTGAAAGTTTAAATAAATTGGAAGCAAAAACTTTTTTTGTTGAGATGAGGCTGTTACATCACTTGGTAAGCAAACTATTTGTCTCTAGGAGTGGTAGACACGACCGTCTATCTGGTAGGGATATTTGCATTATGTACCATGTGATCACACAGACCCCCCTGAACCTTCCCACTTTGATGTTTGAGGCCATGAGAGAGACCCTGAACAGGTCCAAGGCTCACTTGCCTTTTGGTATGGCACTCACCTTAGTTTTTAGGAGGTTCGGAGTCAGTTGCTAGACTATCCCATTCCGACACCATCACCCGCCACACACTGCATCGCATGGGTTTTTCTAAGACTGATGGCGGTTGGACAAAGGGTGTTGAGGAGAGAGCAGAGGATACAATAGAGGAGGAGGGACCGTCTTCACCTCTTCATGATCACAGAGCATCCCCAGATATTCAATTCATATGTGATCATGAGGCTGGTCCTTCAGAGTCTGTGAGGAGGCATGCTTCAGTTCCACAGTCAGAGAGTAGGATACATCTTTCAGAGTTCAGACTAGCAGATGATCAGATTGACATGATGTCCCAGCATGTAGCCTCTATTCTATCTCAGCAGTTTGCCACTTCAGTCTTTGCACAGAGATTGATATCCCAGGATGACTCAGATCAGACTCTGATCCCTCATATTTCTTCTATTTTTCAGATGCTTACTGATCAGTCGATACGTATTGAGCAGCTTGAGGGATATATTTTGAAATTGACAGGCAGAGTATTAGATTTGCTGGGGCAAGTATTAGCTTTAGCCCATCCTCAGCCGCATGAGGACATCACAGAGGTCTCAGACCTATCTACAGAGGTGGCTAGACTTTGAGAAGTTTTAGAGAGTGGCTTTGACTTCTTGAGGAGAGAGATCAGGGGCTCCAGTGAGAATGCTTCTACTATCTCTGATTCTTCAGATTCTGATCCCTCTAGCCATGACATCTATTAGATCTAGATTAGTTTGTCTCCTATGTCTAGGATCTATCTTATGGACCTTGTATTTGTTGGCTAATTAACTCTTGGATAGTTTCTATCCATGACTTTTATATTTTGAGTTGACTCATGTGTATTGGGACACCTTTTGTATTTAGTCACTTTTGAATATATATATATATGTGCTTTGATTTTCAATGAATGTCTATGAATGTGATCAAATTGAATTATTTTAATTATGAGATATGAAAAATAACTCATATTAGTGCTGAGAAATACTATGAATTGCAATATCTTCTAGATGAGAAAGTTGATATATCCTTTATGTTTGCTATGTTGAGGAGAAGTAGAGAAATAAGCAATCAAAGAAGAGGGCTAAAGAAGTAAAATATGGTATCAAAAAGGGAGAGTAAAGAAAATATGTCCTTTTTGTCATCTTTCTTTTCTTTTCTCTATCCTTAAAATCCGTTAAGATCTTAATTGATGCAATCAAAAAAGAAAAGTAAAAAAAAATTATCCTTTCAAGATCCCTTAAAAGGAGGAGTAGAAATCTTAATTGATGCTGTCAAAAAGGAGGAGTAGAGAATCAAAATCAAATTTGAGCAATAAGCAATAAAGAAATGAGCAATAATTAATAAAAAATTAGTAATAAGCAAATTTGTTAAGCAAATGTGTCAAAGAACCAAAATTGTCAGCTCTTTTTTTATCTAATTTTCAAAGCAAATAAACTTATAAGCAAATTTCAAATTGATCTTCAAACTACTTATGATGTATTTCGTTCAAATACTTGCTATGATATTGAAGTGATGCATCTTTATAAATTTAAAATTTATGTTTAATGGTTTATATATACTTTTACTCAAGTATTTTGTCATCATCAAAAAGAGGAGATTATTGCTCCTTGAATTGATTTTGATGATTACAAAGTATTTGAGGGGGTTACTAATGATTTTGGCTTGAAAAAAGATTTATTGTATTTCAGGAGCAAAATCATAATTTTATCAAGTTCTAATTCGGAAGCCTCAAGAGCAAGAACACAAGATTTATAATCTATTAGAGGTAATTTTAATATTTTTGAATATATATTTTGAAAGAAAATCATGTTTATATATTTGAGTCGACCCCATGAGTCGACTCATGGCAAAAGGGGCTGAACGGCACGCTAAATTCTTTGGCTGGCAGACATTGTGAGTCGACCCCATGAGTCGACCCCTGAGCATGAGTCGACCCTATGAGTCGACTTCTGCTGTTGTGTAGGCCAAAATTACAGAATAGTCATTTTCTATTCTGTGCTACAGAAGTCGACCCCATGAGTCGACTCATGAGCATGAGTCGACCCTATGAGTCGATCCCTGTGATGAAAAATAAAGCAACGGCTAGTTTTCAGCTTGTTTTGGCTGCATTTAATGCCCATTTAATGTGCTCCAATGGCTCTATTTCAGTCCAGATTACTCTCCACCATTATTTGAAGTTATAAAAGATACTTAAAGGAGGGAATCAATAAGGTTTTGAAAAAGTTCTTCAAGCATTCATTTCAATCCTAAGCAAGAGCTCTCTTAAAAAGTTCAAGAAGTTTTTATTTCAAGTTCACTAGCCCCTCAAGAGCTCATTCAAGTCTTCAACCACCTTGAGAGAAATCAGAAAAACTTCGTTCTTATTATGTAAATGTATTTAAAGCTTTATTTGCTCATTAAAGGAGCTATATCTGTATTTCTGTGTAATTAACTACTATACTCTATTTTGAGTTGATATTTTATTTTGGAAGGGTTCCAAAATGTGGAAAAGTTGATCCAAATCTTGAATCAGATGGTATAGGGTTGGCTTGTATCCGAAAAGTAAGTGTTCTAGCTTGGAATAGCTAGAGTCGGAGGTTTCGATGTTGTATTCAGGTTGAATACGGTTTAGTGGATTTGAATTCCCAAGTAGGAGCTTGGGGAGTGGATGTAGGTGCAAGGTTGGCACCGAACCACTATAAATTTTTTGTTTGTGTTGTGCTTACTTGCTCTCTTTTTAAATTTTCTTATCTTCTTGCATTCTTGCATCCAGCTTCTACACCTTGCATAAATTTTACTCTCCACATTTATCCTGCTTATTGTTATAAAATCTTCTAAGTAAATTTTTAAATTTTTAGAAACCCAATTCACCCCCCCTCTTGGGTTGCATAGCTGAGCAACAAGTAGTTAATCTACAATAACAAGAATACAATATAAGTGGATGACTCATGATGACATTCACAACTAGACTAGGACTTTTATCTAATTATGTCCTCACTATTTTATCGAACTTCATAGCCTTCAAATATGAAAATCGAGAAATAAACTAATATTTCTTAGTGGGGTTGAGATCTCTATTCCTCACAAATACCTTGTAGATAGCACAACAAGTATTTATGAGTTCAATAGTAGGTAACTCTTTACTAATTGTACCTCTACAATTCTCAATATTTTTCTCTCTGATCTCTAGATCACATATAGCCTTATGGATAGCACAACAAACTATAGTATTCTAATTAAGTTGACCCTTCATCCTATATGGTCATACTTAAACAATGTTGTCATTGTGGATAGCACAACAAAGCAACACTATTCAAAATATACCATAAGCATCAAAATACACTTGATCAACATCATATCAATTTCTATAGTAAGCCTTATGGATAGCACAATAAGCTCACTAAGATCTTGACATACTCTATCGATCAAGTTTGAAGGAAGGCCCTTCTAATGTCTACATTACTAATCAATCTAAGTTTGAAGTTTAATAAGACCAAATTGGCCAAATCAGTAGGTGGGAGGCACTACAAATGTGTGATTTGATAGTTCAAATCGATTCTGAACAAGATCCAATGGTTGCTGTCGATTGCTGATTAAAAACTAACTAGAAGAAAGAAATCCAATGCGCGATCTGATGGTCCAAATCGATTCTGAACAAGATCCAATAGTTATTGTCGATTACTGGCTAAAAACTAAGTGAAGAAAGAAATCCAATGTGCAATCTGATGGTTGAAATTCAATCTAGAGTGCAATCCAATGGCTGACAGCATTCCCGACTGAGAATAAGAGAGCTGAGCGCTGATCAACTGCCCCAATTCCATCCGACATCTGATCGAACAGCTATGGTGGATCTCGATCATAATAAGGACTTAAACGATGTATTTTGGGCTGATTTGGGTGGTCCAAATGCAATCCAACGACTATAATTAAATGCTATGGGTATAATACAATTTCTAAAAGTTTTAAGACTCCTTTTGCTACTAGAAAAAGTTAAAAAATTTATCTATAAATAGGGAGTCTGGGAATAAGAGAGGAGAGCAGAGAAAATTAGTGAAAAAATAAGAAAAAAATTTAAAAAAAAAATTAGAGACCCAAGGAAAAGAAGAAGAGAAGCCAGTTCGTTCTATGGAGTATGAAAGAAAAAAAAAGAGATCATCAACCATCTTCTCGATAAGGCTGTGCCAATTAACTTCAAATACCTGTTTTAGTTTTATTTTATTTTATTATTCTTTTGAAATTTTTTGTAATTAAATTTTAATTCTAATTAATAAAAAAATTATTTTTTTATACTTTAAATTTCTATCTTTTATTTTTTTCGTAAGTAGATGCTAGGATCTAGTTAGTAGATCTTAGTACCCATTTATTTTATACACTTTAAATTTTTATTATTTATTTTATGATAAGTAGAAGCTAGGATCTAAATAGTAGATCTTAGTATCAAATTTATTTTTTATACTTTTAATTTTTATTTTCTAACTTAAATTGCTTTCCTCAATTTTTTTTATAAAATTAAAGATTTCAAGTCAAAATACTACTTTCTCTATGGATTCGATCCGACTTGCTATTTTTTATATATTTTTAATTTTTATTGAAGTCAAAATTAATTTGATAAGCATGGTGTCCTAACGACAATATTGCGATCCTATCAATTTTTGATGCCATTATCGAAGAAGGCATCAATTTTAATATTTGATTTCTTTGATTTTTTTATGAATATAACTTACTAACTTTTTTGATTTTTTTATCTTTTTATACAAAAAAATTCAAAAAAAAAAGATAGAAAGCTTTCAATTTGGTGAGATCAATCCTAACCCTAACCCTAACTATTTTTTTAGTATTAATTACTATTTTTTTTTCAAATTAACCTAAAATTTATCTACATAAACCTAACAAAAATCACATGACAATAGTAGAAACTTAATTATTTAGAAGCATTCATCATCTTAGATTTACTTTTGGTGATCGTTGGAGATAAAATAAGCTTTCAAGTTTGATTAATTTCATGCATCTAATTTACTTGCATAGAACTCTTTATTTGAAATTAGTTGTACATATTCATCTCAAATCAATTTAAGGGCAATACACATAACAAGATAAGGTGAAGATTTCATCATCCTTTCTTAGCACAAAAACAACCAACCAACATCCTGCATTAATCCAAGTCTAATTAAAATTAAGTAGACGTTGGCCCTAAGGATTAATTGAGTTCAGTTTGAGTATTGTGGTGAAGTCAAGTGCAAAGTAAGTTTGGACTTGCCTTTAAAATTGATGTCTAATATGAGAGGTTATAAAGGCTAAGTCTAAGTAGACTTATGGTTATTTAATTGATTCCGTTAGCTTACCTGACCAATCCAATTGGTGTCTAAGGCAAGCAATGGAGGGACCCCCACGACCCCACCTCTTACTTGGCTAGTTAAAGGAAGTGAGAACAAATCTAATTTGTATCTAGGCCCAGCCACTCTACATCGAACTGTTAGATCTAAGAAACCCATAGGTGTCTAGGTTTAATTGTTTGCTAACTTGATTACAATTAACACTTAACCATAACTAATTCTTCTCATCTATCGTCTTTAGGTCTAGGACTTTCTTAAGGTTCTGACCTTTAGAACCTCTCTCTTTCTTCCTCTTCTCTTTCCTTTCTCCCTCTTCTTAAAAAAAAAAAGAAAACCACACATATTAGGGTTTGCACTAGTATATGCATGATAGAATTTTTTTTTCTGACCTAGTTGAAACCAATTGTGAAATTGAACGGCTGATCTATGTTAAACCTGATAATCAAATGGCTGAAAATCTTAGAGAACCACATAGGTGGATGAAGAAATATTTTATTCTTTTCACTTATAACCCATCAATATTCCCATCATTCTATGAAATTAAATATTCAAATTTTAGTTCTAAGGTCGATTTGAATCTGATAGCACCAAAAATTAGATAAAATCGACCTTCTTATAGATAAATTTCTAGCCTTAGGTCAACAATCTCCTGTGCAAGACACATTACCTTTCAATTATTAGGAGATCTGCTCTATCTATGCTAGCCTAACCCATCATGTGAGTGAATGTTTCACGGCTGCACAGTTTTCACCTTTCATCTAAGAACAAGTTCAAGTTGCTCAAGGTTACTTCAAACCTGTCAATGACCTTTCTTAAGTATATATAACCAAGATTGGAAGAACCACTACAATTTTTCTTGAAGACCCTAACAAACTCAAGTCCAGACCCAAATTCTTCCTATTGGTGCAAAAATTAGCCTGCGCCGGAGAGGCTGGAGTTATGGAGGTCGCAGTCGCCGCCGGGGCCTGCAAAAGAAGTCTAAACCGGAGGTGGGGTTACTCCGGCAAGATCCTCCGATGCTCAAGTCAGTTCTCTGCCTCAACAAGAATGGAGTGCTCGAACGAGAATTTTAGCAGAGTTTCTAGGTAAAAAATGAGGGCTAGAGAATAACGTATCTGTGATCTCCTTTTATAGACTGGGGGAGCAGCGGGTTGATAGCGCTGTTTATGATCGCCTCGTAGTGGGCCGTACGGGGCCAGGAGGAATTTATCATGAAGAGTAATGGGGTGGAGTCGTGGCTGTCACCATGGCTCGCCACGTGGAATCAGTTGCGGGGAGTGGAGCGGCATCCGTTGTCATGACTCGTCAAGGAGTGGTGGAACCGCACAGGATCCGCTGCAAGGAGTGCAGCAGAATCATGGCCGTTACTGCAGCCTGCCAGGGAGTAATGGAGCCGCGTAGGATCTGCTGCAGGGAGTGGAGCAGAGTCATGGCCGTTATTGCGGCCTGTCAGGGGGTCCAGGCCTATCGGTCGGAGTTCGGCTGGGGTGTCTGGAGGAGAGAGGTGGCTAGCCACCCGTCTGAGAGGAGCTCGAAGTCCAGCTCTCGCAGGAGTTCAGATGGAGTCTTCCTTCAGTCAAAGTCGAGGGTGAAGTCCGGCTCCCGTAGGAGTCCGGGCGGAGTCTTCCCATAGCCGGAGTCAGAGATGAGGTCTGGCTCCTGTAGGAGTCTGGGCGAGTTCTACCTGCAATTAAAGTCAGGGGCGAAGTCCGGCCCCCGTAGGACTCCGGACGAAGTTTACCATCAGTCGAGGTCGGGGATGAAGTCTGGCTCCCGTAGGAGTCTGGGCGAAGTCTTTATGCAGCCAGAATTGGGAACGAGGCCCGGCTCCCATAGGAGTCTGGGCGGAGTCTACCTGCAATCAAAGTCAGGGATGAAGTCCGGCTCCTTTAGGAGTCCGAATGAAGTTTACCAGCAATCGGGGTCGAGGATGAAGCCCGACTCCCGTAGGAGTCTGAGCTGAATCTACCTGCGATCAAAGTCAGGGATGAAGTCTGGCTCCTTTAGGAGTCCGAATGAAGTTTACCTGTAAGCGAAGTCGTGGGTGGAGCCCGGCTCCCATAGGAGTCCGGGCGAAGTCCTTGTGCAGTCGGAATTGGGAATGAGGCCCGGCTCCCGTAGGAGTCCGAGCGGAGTCTACCTGCAATCAAAGTCAGGGATGAAGTCCGACTCCTTTAGGAGTCCAGATGAAGTTTACCATCAGTCGAGGTCGGAGATGAAGTCCGTCTCCTGTAGGAGTTCAGACTGAAATCTGGTAGTTGTAGGAATCTACTGTTGGAGAAGTTTGACCGTTGGTGGAGTCTGGGGTAGTTCGGATTGGAGTTGAACCTGGCTGGGAGAAGTCTGGAAGGGATTCGGGGAGCAGCTGATAGTCGTAGAAAGTCGGCTGGCGGCGGAGCTTAGTGAGTGCTTAAGGCGGTTTAATAGATAACTGGGAGAACTCATGTTGTAGGAGCTCAGGTGGTGTAGTGGGAGTTCATCCGTCGGGGGAATTCAGTCAGCACTGTGGGAATTCGGCTGTTAGAGAAGTCCGGGGAGATACCATCTGCGGATGAAAGCTGGAGGAGTCTTAGGAGGGTCAATCCTGTTAAGAACTTCAGCTAAGGATATTTTATACCTAACACCAGTCCCCCTACTTCCGAGTTCGAATTTCGAATGAAGGAAGTACAAAAACTTTGTCACAGCCGAAGTTGCTCCCTCGATGTCCGTGCGTGATCATCTTCAGATATTTTGGCATTTAATGCGCGTGTGTCGGAGCCTTTTTCCGATTAGGGTGACCCGAAGAGTCTTTTCGAAACTCCCACCAGGACGTGATCCTAAGCGTCACGCCATGAAAGTCCGTGAACGGTCAACCCTAGGTCGCGGTGAGTGGGACACGCGGTGGGTGTTGGTTGGCCTAGGGACACCTGCCACCATAACTGCGTCAGGCTCCGTTGCCTATTTAAGCCCCCACCTTTCCTCCAGGGGCTTCACTTCGCCTGAGGGCCGACATCTTCCCTTCGTCTGAGAGCTTAGCCACTTAGCCACTCCATCAGTGCCCCTTCCGACTTCGAGCATCCTTCGCGCCGGTCTTTGCCATCTCCACCGGCTCTCCGCCGTCTCCAGCCCCCTGAGTCTCTCCAAGGGGTTCTCCCGTCGGGGCCTCCGCCCCGGTGGCCAATCTCAAGAGGATGCCACGGACTAGAAAGAGTGCAAGGAGAAGAACAACAGTCTGCGAGTTCTCCGATGGTCAAACTATCGCTGAGGGTTCCCGTCGCCTTAAAGGGGGCTCGAGGGAGAATTCCTTCAACAACAGGGGTTTAATAATGGGGACAACTGGTGAAGGCGTTCGCCTGAGAATTTCTGAGTAGCTGAACGGGGCGACACCGGTCAAGAGGGCAGAGCTTTCGTCACAAGCCATGGCGGGATCCTTGATGTCGTCAGGGCCGAGGGACCAGAAGCGGTCGGCACCGACGGTGGGGCAGTAGAACTTGTTGCGGGGATGGTGGAAGTAGCGCATGCCGACCTTATCGGAATACCCAGGACGGTGGTTGTCGTGAAGCACATGACGGTGGCGCATGACTCCGGCGCCATCGCTGCCTCCGGGATAATTCCGGTTCTTCTTGAAACAGATCGTCGTCACCGCTGCCACTGCCTTTGCTGCCCCCTGAATTCTATCCCATCCTTTTCCCCCTAGGGTTGGGATTTCGGAGATGGAGTGGAACGAGGCGGGGGGCGAGAGCCGAGAGGCTTGACACACGTACTAGAAAATGCTGCTGGAAAGGGCAGAATCGGGAAGAGAAGTCTACAGCTCGAAGTGGCCTCCGGTGTATCCCTTTCGAGTCTTATAATAATGTTTTCTTTTTCTGACCCTCCGGGTCTTGTAACGTGCATCTTGTTAATCGAAAAATGAGAAGGAGATTTTATTACTTCGTTCGCACTTTGCATCAAATTGTTGTCTACCGAACTTCTTTCCTTTACCATTGTTGTTGTTGTATTCCCTCCTCTCTACTTCTCTTCTTTTCTTCTTTTCCTCTTTTTCTTCTTCTTTTTCTTTTTCTTTTTTTTTTTTTTTTTGACGTCGTCCGTAGGTCACCGGTAGTTGTCACGTCGGCTCACCTTTCAGTTGTCCTTCTCCCTTAACCTCAATGGCTCTATGATGTGTATTTGACGAATAATATGAGAAGAAAATTTTCTACTAACTCTTTTACTCATGTGTTGAATTGTCACTTGTCGAGCTTCTTTTCGGCCTTTGTGTCATTTGGAGGTATCCGATTGCCATCGTATCGACTCATCTTTTTCATCCGTGGCCGCAGATTCGTTTGGGGCCGCTCAGGTTTGGCGCCCCCCATCAGGGCTCGAGGTCGGAGGTCTGAGCTTCCGTCACCCTGAGGAAGTCATCTCATCTCGAGCTTGCGTTGCAAGCTTTCTTGAAAGCTGGGGTTCTTGATAAGAACCCCAACCCTTGCTGAGACGGGGTTCTCTGCATCTTTGACGCTGTTTGTTTTCCATTCGTCGCCGACGTAGTCCATCGCTTTCCCTTTTAAATCCTCTCCCCTTTTTCCTTTTCGAGTGGGATTTTTTCCTCCGCTCTTGGCGGGGCTGCGGGAGTCTGGCTCCCGTAGGTGAAGTCGGGACGAGGTTCGGCTCCCGTGGGAGTCCGAATGGAGTCTACCTGCAATTGAAGTCAGAGGCAAAATTTGGCTCCCATAGGAGTCCGGGCTGAATCTACCTGTAATCAAAGTCAGGGATGAAGTCCGGCTCCTTTAGGAGTCCGGACGAAGTTTACCTATAAGCAAAGTCATGGGTGGAGCCCGGCTCCCGTAGGAGTCCAGGCGAAGTCCTTGTGCAGTCGGAATTGGGAACAAGGCCCGGCTCCCGTAGGAGTCCGGGCGGAGTCTACCTGCAATCAAAGTCGGGGATGAAGTCCGGCTCCCGTAGGAGTCCGGACGAAGTTTACCTGTAGTTGAAGTTGGAAACGGAGTCCGGCTCCCGTAGGAGTCTGGACGAAGCTTGTCTGCAGTCAAAGTTGGAGACGGAGTCCGGCTCCCGTAGGAGTCCGGACGGAGCTTGTCTGCAGTCAAAGTTGGAGACGGAGTCTGGCTTCCATAGGAGTCTGGACGAAGCTTTATTGTGAAGGGGCCGTTGGGGATGGTCCCCCTTTTTCTCATCTGGTCTTGAATGACCAGACCTTAATTGATGTCGGGGCGAGGTTCTTTCCCTATTTCTGTCGTAACAGGTTTCAGCTCTGGTTAGGATGAGGTTCGCCTCTTATCTCTAATGCGGCTGTAGGGGCACATATGGGCGTTGCTGGGCCCTTCCCCCCATCCGGTCTAAAGAGAACCGGGCCTTCGACTTTACTCAAGTTAGGGCAAGGTTCTCCTCCTGTCCCTAACAGGGCTGTGGGGGCGCATATGGGCGTTGCAGGGCCTCTCCCCCCATCTGATCTAAAGAGAACCGAGCCTTTGACTTTGCTCAAGTTAGGACGAGGTTCTCCTCCTGTCCTTAACAGGACTGTGGGGGCGCATATGGGCGTTGCAGGGCCTCTCCCCCCATCCGGTCTAGAGAGAATCGGGCCTTCGACTTTGCTCAAGTTAGGGCAAGGTTCTCCTCCTGTCCCTAACAAGGCTGTGGAGGCGCATATGGGCATTGCGAGGCCTCTCCCCCCATCCGATCTAAAGAGAACCGGGCCTTCGACTTTGCTCAAGTTAGGGCGAGGTTCTCCTCCTGTCCCTAACAGGGCTATGGGGGCGCATATGGGCGTTGCAGGGCCTCTCCCCCCATCCGGTCTAAAGAGAATCGGGCCTTCGACTTTGTCGAGATGAAGTTCCACTCCTGCTTCCGACACAGTTTGTTTTGACTGCCCTGTCGATATAAGCTAGCGCCAAGAGGGGAGATATGTAGATATGCAACTTTTATTTAAAATAGAGTTATCGGTAATACATTCGTAAGTTTTTCAAGCTCCATGGTCGCGGGAGGTCTGCTCCTCCGAGCTCCTTGAGGTAATAAGTTTCAGGCCAGACTACTTCTTTGACCTCATATGGGCCTTCCCAGTTTGGGCCGAGCTTCCCTCGATCCTGAGGTTGCGAGATAGCGGCTCGTCGAAGCACTAGATCTCCTGCTCTAAAGGCTTTATTCTTGACCCGAGAATTGTAATAGTGGGCGACCTTCTGTCTGTAGGTTGCCATCCGAACTTGAGCTACCTCCCACTTTTCTTCCAGTAAGTCAAGGTTGGCTTTAAGGCCTTATGAATTTTGATGTTCGTTGTGTTGGGGAAATGTATCCCAAAAAGCCAATCGTCAAGCTATTGACGGTTGAGCAACCAAGTATTGTAATTGATTTGTTAATAAATAAAATATATTGGGCATTTTCATCATAAGCTTTCATCTTCTAATGAACTCCGTTGTTATGATGAAGTCCTTAGGACTATTTAAGTTTGATAAAGAGAGGATTTATCGATTAGTCCTTAAAATTGTTCACGACCAAATGATAAGCTGTTAACAAGGGACGACAGCTTCTATCGAGCATAGGTCGCTGTAGGCCATATGGGTTGGTTGTCCTCTTAACCAAGGAGTGTGGAGACACTGGTATGGCATACAGGTGAGATGTAAGGGTACATCATCATTGAACGTGACCAACTCCAGAGTATTCTGCTATCGAGAATGTCTCTGATGGGATATAGGTATAAGTGTTCCTTAGACTTGAGATCGCCTCAGTGACTTGCAAGCAACTCACTGTGCTTTGGTACTGGACTAACTGAATTTATAATTCAGAGATGGAAGGCTTCTGGGCCACAGTCAAGTACTTGCAAAGTCAGAGTGTGATCGAGATGGGATTGGACCACTCCAAGAGTTGGAGAAGAATGAGTCGCTGTATTTCAATTTAGCAAAACCTTGGCCAGGGTAATCCATCAGATGGATTTGATATTTTGAAATACAATGTGGACAACCTGATCAGAGTTGACAGTTAAACTCTGGGGTGTCCTATGATCATTTTGGTCAAGGGGATGAATTATATGAAAATTATATCCGCATGGGTTCTAAGGATGTTGTTCTACACATTCGACCTATCCGGTCGTCGGGTACCATTGCTAGATGGTCACTTCGATTGGTATAGAAATTTATTCCTATGCTACCGGCTTAAGTTCAGACCTATGAGGTCACACACATTAGAGTTTATGATCCGATCAGATGGTTGATCAACGATTAAGAATCGTTCTAGGGTTAAATGATCATACGATTGACATTTAACCCAGTGCAAGTGTTGCAGGAGGATCTATTAGCAATTTGATTGCTGATTGGCTTAATTTGATTAAGCCAATGGGCTGAGATTAAGTCTAGTTAAATATGATTTAATTAGATTTAGTTTTGGGCTTGATTGGATCAAGTCCAATTGGTTTATTGGATAAGCCAAGTGCAAGGAAAAACTAGTCCTAGTTCAACTAGGACTTGGGGTCAATCTAATTCTAATTTGATTAGAAAATTAAATCAGATTTAAATCTAATTTAATCTGATTAAATTAGGTTTTTAATTAGGTTAAAACCTATTTTAATTGGATTGATCTAATTTTAATTTGATTTGGTTTGGGAAACCAAATTAAAACAAGTCATAAGACAGAATCCTAGTAAGACTAGGATTCCACCTTGCGCCACATAAGCCTTCTCCACGCCCTCTTCTCTTATTCAACGCCAATCTCCACTTATTTTTGTGCAACAAAAGCCCTCTCCCAGATCTCTCCCACGTTCACAAAAGGTCTCCTCTCTTCTTTCTTACATGGAAGGTGGTTTGGATCAAATCTAAAAGGAATAAGTTTGGATTTTGAATTCTATGAGATAGAGTTTTAGAAATCCAAAACTTTTTCAATTTTGCACCAAATTTATCCAATTCTTTTTTGGAATTTTTATGGCTTTTAGGGTATATATTGTGCACCCTTTTTCTGGTGATCCATGCATGAAAATATGAAGGAGGTGCTCAAGAGTTGGGCATCCCTTAACTTGCCATGTTTGGATAAGCCTTGACTAGGTGTTTGACCTAGACAAGGACTCTATCATATCTCTCTATATAAGATGAGTTTCTTTATGAAATTTTAAGAGAAATCATAGATTTGAGAGACCATTGTGCCATCCAAAAATCAAAGAGAAATAACCTTTGGGTCGTGGAGATATAAAAGATTAAGTATTGAAGTGTCTAGAGAGAAAAACGTGAAAAGAAGAGGGTCTTTTCTAGGTTTTTGTTTTCATATCTTCCTCCCTCCATCTTGAGTTTTCTGAGAGTGTCTCAGATCTGAACTCCTCCTTCTACTTTCATCTTTGGAAGAGTCCAAAGTCAGAAGAAGGAGGCACTTGATCAACCATCAAGAAGGATCAGCATAGTACTATTATCTAATTCCTATTATCTAATATTAAATCTAAAATTAAATCTGAAAATAGAAGAATAGAGAATAGCCTCTAGGGTAACTAATTACTCCTAGATGATCGCAGCAACGCCCGAGGTTCTAAAATAAGCCATGCAGTCACTTGGCCTCTATCATACCCACTCGAGTAGGATCTGGATCATCTTCTCCTCACAAATCTTTGCTCCAAAAATTCAGATCTAGATCTGATCTGAAGATCTTCAAAAGTGAAAGGAATATACCCTACAAGACAATTGAAATTTTATTTTGATGAGTTTTTCTTGTAATCTTTCAGACTTATGTATTGACTCTTTAAATAATAAAAGGCATTTTCATCATATGTTGCATCTTACTTTAGTAATGATTATGATGAACTCCATAAATCAGAAAAATGGGTTTAGGGTTATGATGAGATCATACCTATGAGATCTAAAATCTAAAAATCCTGATTTAGAATATTCCTAGTCATAGGAGCATTGAGTAGGAGATCAATGTTCTGGATAGATTAGCACTTTCTATGTATGCTCGATGGAGAGGTGGCAGATCTCATATGCCACTTGTGTAAGACACTAATACAAGAAAGTGGGTGCTCATTAGAGAATGAGTTCACTGAATTGATCCGACTTAAGAAACATCTTATGGAATTTACTTACCTGTCAAGAGATGTTTTCTTATAGTGGGAGTTGTGCATGTAATCCTTTGACCTGAGACTACCATAGAATCTTGTATACATGAATCCATATTTTTTGGTTCATACTCATTCATGACTTAGTCATGTACGGGTGTTCTAGATATGGTAGAATGTGTATGGAGGTTGTGAGTAGGTCAACATGGAATCGATCACTCCTGGTAAGAGAAAATCGCATCCTACTTATTCTGATCGATTGATGATTCAGGAAGCCTTTGATCAAAGTAAAATAAAAATTAGAAAGAGTTTTTAATATTTTATTAATTGAATTATCATATAAGATTGAGAGAATATGAGTATGATATTAGATTTGACATCATTCCATATCCAGAGTCATATTCGGGGTGCAGGGAGATCGCAGGATCAAATTGCACGATAACTTTCGACTGAAGGATATTTTTGGTATTTCCATAAAAAATTTTATATCTTTTAGGTAGACATGATATGTTGCTAGACTCAATCTTGTCTTATGGGTTTGATCGAATTAAAGAGTTTAATTCAATCACCAATTAGAAAGAGTTCTAATTGCTGAAATCAGGTTAGCTCGATTGGATCTAGATCGGTTAGATTAAATTCTAATCAAATTAAATTGACTTGAACTCGGACCTATTGCTGGCTAGGTGTGGAACCCAGTGGGTCACACACAAAGGATATTGATCAGTGTCTAATTGGATTAGATCATGTTTGCAAAATTGACATGCTAGCACATGTTGCAAAAAACTAGCTCCTTGTTTCGAATCGGGTTTAAAATTGATTCTAGATTGGGTTAATTAAGGCTAAATTAATTCAAATCAATTTTGGATTTGAGTTGGTTCAGCATTTGCTGCATGTACGAAAATTTGGAGCCAGGAAACCAATTCTCCACATGTCAAGAATTTTTCTTGTGCATGGGTGCAGTTTTTGTGTGCAGAAATAGTTTACGCATCCCATGAGATGGGATGCCTCATCCTCGAGATTATCTTATGTTTCATGATGAAATAAATTTTTGAATGATTTCTAACTTTATTTTGAGCGTCAAAAATTTTTTTGAAATTAAAATTCCTTCTAGTTTAATCATGGAAATTCGTTGAAGTTGGAAATCCTGTCAGCCTGATCCATACGCATGACCAAGAGTCCAACTTGTGAAGGACTCTAACCCATTTGTCATGCCACTTTTTCATCTGAATTTTTTTCCATGACATTCTCATTTTAGCGCCTTGATTTTTGGCCATTTTATGGACAAAATTACGTTGATGGGTGGTAAAAAAAAATTATGCCATGCGAAGCTGCGCGACTCATCGGAGAATCATCGAGAAAAATATTCTGAAGAGTCCTTCTGCATGAAGTGTCTCTTGGATTTTTTTTTCGATGATTGTCATGTGTTAAAAACTTTCAGATAGGCATGAGAATTCATCAGGAGGTGTGAGATTTTTTGATGGATGCAAGATGGCACGTGGAAGGGGCGCGAAAAATTCCCGAAGGCAACCCATTGCTAAGTATTTAAAGGGGGTGCGCCGGGGGATTGGATTCATTCAGATTTCCAATTCCTCCTTTCTTTCTAACATCCTCTCCCTATTGTCCAATTAGTCTCTTCCTTCTCTTGTTAGGATAAGTCTAAAAATAGAAAGGACAAGTCCGATTTTAGGACAAGAGTCTAGGAAGAGAATTAAGGAAGACAAGGAGAGAAGAAAGGTAAGGATAGGAAGGCTAGGAGAAGAGGAAGAGCGTCTTCAGGTCCTGGTGTTCAAGAAAATTCTCAGAGTGTGAATTTTGGAGGAGGAATCATCTCAAAGAGTTGATGTCCTGATCATAGCCCTATGTGGATCACTGTTGGAGGGCGAACACTTGGGCGCCTGGTGGAGGTTCTGCCGAAATTTGGATTAAGCGCTGCAGGTATTCTTCTATAACTTAAATTTAATCTTGAATTTATGTTATATATGATTGTTATATATGATTGTTAATCATCAAGGAATACTGGTTTAAGGGTTTAATATTTAGAATTTCTTTATTAAAATTTTGAAATCTATTATGTTTCCATTGTGCATGCCCACTCCGAAACCCTACAGTGGTATCAGAGCCAGCCTTGTTTGGTTCAATCATATATACATAATATTTATATGATCCATAGTATGATTTATACTATAAAATGATTTATGCTTTCATATGATGATATGAAATAATACATATATCATTCACCACTTCATCATCTTGACATAAGGTTGTCCTAGCATAACGGGATTATGCTGCAAGGTTGTCCTAGGATGATGAATGTCCATATGTTACACTTGCACATGTAGAAAATTTTAATGTTGATACATAAATGGGTATTATGTAGTTAGAATGTGCATGAGACCAAATAAAAGCCCTCATTAGAAAATTATATTAAGTGGTAGTGATATGCAACTATGGGTTAACCAATTCTTGATCAATTGATCAATTGGTGTCTAGAAAAGTGCTATAGGTGGTTTTTTAATTGATTTCATTGTCTGACCTGGCCAATTTATTGGTGTCTAAGAAAAGCAATGGGGGGACCCCCACCTTACTTACCTGTTCAATTTGATTAAGCGATCTTGATATTGAAAAACCCTAATGTTAAAATACTATTAAGGGCCTTCCTTCATGCTAGGTTAATGTTACATTTGAACTATGGCTAGTTTGTTGTGTTAACATGAAGCTTGTCATAAGGATTGATATAACATAATCCTGGTGCATAGAAGATGCTTACGGCAATTTTGAATATATTGCTTTGTTGTGTTAACACAAGGGCAGTTATATTAGAATTTGACTGTATTGAAATGAAGGGTCTAACTTAACTAAAATATTATAGCTTGTTGTGTTAACACAAGACTAATAATATTTTAGAGGCCAAGATATAATATTGAAAATTACATGAGATGCAATTGGAAAGAGTTTCCTACCTATGAACTCATAAGGGTTTGTTGTGTTAACACAAGATCATTATGAGGAATTAGGGTCTCAATCCCACTAAGATAAATATAACATATATCTCATTCATCATAGTAGAGGGTTATGATGTTCGATAAAATAGGAGGTACAATTAAATCTAAAGATCTTATTTAATTGTATGAGTCAATATGAGTTATTTGCTTATGTAATATTCTTTAATTATTGTAGATTAAATTCTACAAATGGTATCTTTACTATCATTGCGAGGAATTTAAAATTCCAACAAGTTGATCGGTCCTAATTATGTGGACTGGTTAAGAAATTTAAAGATCGTACTCACTCAGGAGAAACTCTCCTATATTCTTGACATCCCTGAACCACAAGAAGTTGGGGATGATGCCACAGAAGAGGAGGTATCCACATACAGGATGTGAAAGAATGACAGTTTGACTGTCAAGTGCATCATACTGACCTCTATGAGCAATGAGTTGCAGAGGCAGCATGAGAGCATGGATACTCAATCCATACTCCTCAATCTTAAAGAGTTGTTTGGAGAACAGAGTAGAACTGCTAGATATGAGATATTTAAGCAGTTATTCCGTGCTAGAATGACTGAGGGATCATCCGTACAAGACCAAGTCCTGAAGGTCATTGATCTGATCACTAGATTAGGTCAACTTGATTTTGTGATGGATGGAGAATTAAGTCAGGATTTGATCCTGCAATCTCTCCCGAGTCATTCGCTCAGTTTGTTGTGAACTATCATATGAACAAACTGAATACCTCCTTACCTGAGTTGTTAAATATGCTTAAGACAGCTGAGAGCCATATTAAGAAAGAAAAGGCTCCACTTCTTCTTGTGGGTAAAATCTCTAAGAAGAAGTCAGGTTTTAAGGATTCAAAGAAAGCACTGAATCCTAAGGGTGGCAAGATGAAGAAGAAGGGGAAGAAAGTCTCCGGACAGGGTACCTGCTTTCACTGCGGCAAGGCAGGACATTGGAAAAGAAATTGTAAATTATATCTTGCAACTATAAAGGCAGGTGCAAGCGATGCACCAAAAGGTATGTATGAGATACATACAATTTTGTCATTAAGTTCTTCCAATTTAGACTCTTGGGTATTGGATACTGCCTGCGGTTCTCATATCTGCAAGTCGTTACAGGGGCTGCAGAACATTAGAGTGCTGAAGAAGGATGACTTCAAGCTCTATGGCACTGGAGGAGAGTCAATCCAAACAGAGGCTGTAGGGACATATATGTTAAAGTTACCTTCTGGAAAGATCTTAGAGCTAGAAAACTGTTATTATATGCCTAAGATCATTAGAAATATTATTTCTGTATCGTTACTATTGCAACGAGGTTATGAAATAAATGGAAAGAGCAATAGTTGCTCAATTTTTTTTTCTAATGAAATTATCTGTCATGGCATTATTAATAATGGTCTTCTAATTCTATCTAATGACAATATTTTTCATATTAATGAAAGTAAAAAGCGAAAGAGAGAAGAGTTGAATAATACTTTGGCATTATCGACTTGGTCATATAAGTGAGACAAGGATTAACAAGTTTTACAAAGAAGAGTTCTTTGATCCTTATGATTATGAATCATTAGGTACTTGTGAATCTTGTCTTATGGGAAAAATGACTAAGACTCCATTTAGTGGACATGGAGAAAGGACAAGTGAGTTATTAGGACTTGTACATACTGATGTATGTGGTCCTGTGACAACAAAAGCCAGAGGAGGATACTCTTATTTTATAACGTTCACTGATGATTTATTTAGGTTTGGATATGTGTATCTTATGAAACACAAATCTGAAGCCTTTGATAAATTTAAAGAGTATCAAAGTATGGTCGAGAAACAAACAGGAAAAAGTATTAAAATTCTTCGATCTGATCGAGGAGGAGAATACTTATCCAATGAATTTTTAGATCATCTTAAAGAAAATAGAATTCTCTCAGAATGGACCCCTCCCTATACACCACAGCTAAATGGTGTAGCAGAAAGGAGGAATCGCACTTTATTAGATATGGTGTGGTCCATGATGTGCCTTACAGATTTGCCAATTTCTTTCTGGGGATATGTCCTAGAAACTACTATCTATATCTTGAATAAAGTACCTTCAAAATCTGTACCAAGCACTCCATATGAGATATGGAGAGAAAAAAAACCTAATCTTAAGTATCTTAAGATATGGGGCTGTCCAGCTTATGTTAAAAGAAATTTTGGACATAAGCTGAGTGCTAGAGCAGATAAATGCTTGTTTGTAGGTTATCCTAAAGAGAGTATTGGATACCTATTTTACCATCCTACTGAACATAAGGTGTTTGTCAGTAAATATGCCACTTTTATGAAAAAAGAGTTTATCCTAGAAAGAGACAGTGGGAAGAAAATTGAACTTGGAGAAGTTCAAGACCTACAAATGCAAGCACAAGATGATCCTCAATCAAAAATATCCATTAATGAAGTACAAATACAAAATAACCTCCTCTTCGAAGATCGGATAGGGTGCGGAATGTACCTATGAGGTATGGGTTCGTTATTGAGAATAATGAAGCCCACATCATTGAGAATGATGAACCTTTGACCTATACGGAAGCCACCATGAGAAGGGACTCAGACAAATGGCTAGAGGCTATGAAATCCGAAATAGACTCCATGTATTCCAACCAAGTGTGGACTTTGGTTGATGCACCAGAGGGTGTGACCCCTATTGGATGCAAATGGATCTATAAGAAAAAGATTGGAGTGGATGGCCAAGTTGAAACCTATAAAGCTAGATTAGTAGCCAAAGATTTCAAGCAAAAATAGGGTATTGATTATGATGAAATATTTTCACCTGTTGCCATGCTCAAATCTATACAGATTATGCTTGCAATAGCAGCATACCATGATTATGAGATTTGGCAAATGGATGTGAAGACCGCCTTCCTTAATGGTTATCTTGAGGAAGAGGTTTACATGTCTCAGCCAGAAGGGTTTGTCTCAAAAGGGAGAGAAAATCAGGTATGCAAGCTTAGGAAATCTATTTATGGATTAAAACAGGCCTCGAGGAGTTGGAACATCCGATTTGATGTTACAGTCAAAGAGTTTGGCTTTATCAAAAATATGGATGAACCTTGTGTATACAAAAGACTAGTGGGAGTGTCATTATCTTCTTAGTTTTATATGTGGATGACATACTTCTTATTGGGAATGATATCCCAATGTTACAATCGGTCAAGACATGGTTATCAAGTAAGTTTTCCATGAAGGATTTGGGTGAAGCATCCTATATACTAGGTATAAAGATCTATAGGGATAGATCTAAGAGGATGTTAGGCTTGTCCCAATCCAGGTATATAGACTTAGTGCTAAAGAGGTTTAGCATGGATGGAAGTAAAAGAGGTTATTTACCCATGAGTCAAGGCATACATCTCTCTAAAAGGATGTCTCCTAAAACACCAGAAGAGAGAAATAGAATGAGTTCTATTCCCTATGCTTCAGTAGTAGTGTCGATCATGTATGCTATACTATGTACTAGGCCTGATGTTGCCTATGCCTTAGGCATAGTTAGTAGATTTCAGGCTGATCCAGGAGAAGATCATTGGAAAGCAGTGAAAAATATTCTTAAGTACCTAAGAAGGACTAAAGATATTTTTTTAGTAGATGGAGGATCTGATTTAAAACTAGAAAGTTATTCTGACTCTAGTTTCTAATCAGACCCTGATGATAGTAAGTCCACTTCAGGGTATGTCTTTACTCTTAATGGTGGAGCTGTTAGTTGAAAAGTTCCAAGCAGCAGACTGTAGCTGACTCAACCACTGAGGCAGAATATATAGCTGCAAGTGAAGCCGCCAAGGAAGCTGTCTGGATGAAGAAGTTCATCACTGAGTTGGGTGTCGTTCCTGAGATTAAGAATCCAGTACCACTTTACTGTGATAATACTGGAGCAGTAGCTCAAGCAAAGGAACCAAGGTCTCATCATAAATCCAAGCACATTCTAAGACGCTTCCATCTCGTTCGTAAAATAATCGAAAGACAAGATGTTGTCATTGAACGAGTAGAAACAAAGAATAACATAGCAGACCCATTCACTAAGGCTCTACCATAGCAACAGTTCGATCGCCATCTCGATTGTATGGGGATAAAATATAAGGGCGATTGGCTTTAGTGCAAGTGGGAGATTGAAAGGAATATGCCATACAAGCCAATCGAAATTTATATTTTGATGGATTTTTCTTCTAATGTTTCAGACTTATGTATTGACTCTTTAAATAATAAAAGGCATTTTCATCATATGTTGCATCTTACTTTAGTAATGATTATGATGAACTCCATAAATCAGAAAAATGGATTTAGGATTATGATGAGATCATACCTATGAGACCTAAAATCCTAAAAATCCTAATTTAGAATATTCCTAGTCATAGGAGCATTGAGTAGGAGATCAATGTTCTGGATAGATTAGCACTTTCTATGTATGCTCGATGGAGAGGGTGGCAGATCTCATATGCCACTTGTGTGAGACACTAATACAAGAAAGTGGGTGCTCATTAGAGAATGAGTTCACTGAATTAATCCAACTTAAGAAACATCTTATGGAATTTACTTACCTGTCAAGAGATATTTTCTTATAGTGGGAGTTGTGCATGTAATCCTTTGACCTGAGACTACCATAGAACCTTGTATACATGAATCCATATTTTTTGGTTCATACTCATTCATGACTTAGTCATGTACGGGGTGTTCTAGATATGGTAGAATGTGTATGGAGGTTGTGAGTAGGTCAACATGGAATCGATCACTCCTGGTAAGAGGAAATCGCATCCTGCTTGTTCTGATCGATTGATGATTCAGGAAGCCTTTGATCAAAGCAAAATAAAAATTAGAAAGAGTTTTTAATATTTTATTAATTGAATCATCATATAAGATTGAGAGAAATATGAGTATGATATTGGATTTGACATCATTCCGTATCCAGAGTCATATTCGGGGTGCAGGGAGATCGCAGGATCAAATTGCACGATAACTTTCCACTGAAGGGTATTTTTGATATTTTCATCAAAAATTTCATATCTTTTAGGTGGACATGATACGTTGCTAGACGTCAATCTTGTCTTATGAGTTTGATCGAATTAAAGAGTTTAATTCAATCACCAATTAGAAAGAGTTCTAATTGCTAAAATCGGGTTAGCTCGATTGGATCTAGATCGATTAGATTAAATTTTAATCAAATCAAATCGACTTGAACTCAGACCTATTGCTAGCTAGATGTGGAACCCAATGGGTCACACACAAAAGGTATTGATCAGGGGTCTAATTGGATTAGATCATGTTTGCAAAATTGACATGCTAGTACATGTTGCAAAAAACTAGCTCCTTGTTTTAAATCGGGTTTAAAATTGATTCTAAATTGGGATAATTAAGGCTAAATTAATTCAAATCAATTTTGGATTTATGTTGGTTCAGCCCTTTGCTGCATGTACCAAAAATTTGGAGCCAGGAAACTAATTCTCCACGAGTCAAGAATTTTTCTTGTGCGTGGGTGCAGTTTTTGTGTGCAGAAATAGTTTTCGCATCCCATGAGATAGGATGTCTCATCCTTGAGCTTAT